>NW_027202270.1:29318534-29918534 GCF_024711535.1 Dipodomys merriami
AATATGTTGAGAAATATATACTACTGCTTGGCATAATAGTTCATATCTGTAATTCTAGCAACTCAGGAGTTAGGAGTAGGACCATCTTGAATTTGAGCCCATTATTAAACTGGGCAACAATGACAGCAAGATCTTATCTCAAAAAAAAAACAAACAAAAGGGCTGGGGCTGAGGCTTAGTGGTAGAGTATTTGCCTTGTATTCAAAAGGACCTAAGTTCCATTCCTCGGTACCACAACTTTAAATTTTTGGTACAGCTATGCCAAAATAATTATGCTACTATTACTATGCTCATAGTAAATATTAGAGTGTTGCCCAATAATTTTAACACTGAATTTTTGTAAAACATCTTTTAGTCCTATTGGTTTATATGAGGCAAACACTCTTTTGCCCAACTTGATAATAGATTCATTGTCATTGACTATTCCCTTGGCAAAAATAAAGCACACAGCTGTTGTTTGACTTTTAAGATATGATTTGAAATGTCTTGGGAAAATAAAGACCTGAGCTTTCCTTTATCTGGGTTATGAGAAAGCAAACATTTTCCTAATGTTATTAATAAAACATTTAAACTGCTTGATAGATCTGTGAAATATTAATTATATTTTAAGAATATAACTTTTATTAAATTTTAATTAAGGTTAATTTAAAATTGCAATATCTCTTACTGTTTGTTTTATTTACTAACCAAAACTATCAGTTCACAGAAACTCCTGTCCAATTTTTTTCCCTTAATATATCTGAATTTGAAAGTTAACCTATTAGATTCTGTCCTGTCTTAATTATGATTTCTAAGCCACATCATTTTTCTATTATGGATTTTACCTTCTCCATTCTTTTATATTCATATTCTTTAATCAGTTTCCTCTCTGCAACTTTAGTCATTGGTATCCTCTTAGATTATTCCCAATTTAGCAAGTAAAATTCAAAATACTCACTGAAATATAAAATCCAATTATCTACAAATACTTTATAGTCTAAGTATTTCCCAAATATTGTATGGGACTTATTCATGCTAAAAATGATTTGTTGCATATCTGAGACTCAAACTTAACTAAATTTTCTGTATTTTATTCAGAAACCTACTCCAAAATAATATATGGATCTTTTCCTTGATCCAATCCAATCCTACTATAGATTCCATATATATTTTTTTAAACCATACTTCAGATTAGTCCATACATTCTCTACCACCTTGTTTCTGTTCTTCATTTTTCAGGCCAAGAGAAATCATGAATGAAAATACAAGTAGCTTACCTGAGGACTGAAGGCTAATGCAATACTATCTTCAAATGTCATGCTGGTATTTTATCTGATTGTTCTCAAGTGAATATATTCTATTCACTGGCCCCATTACTTACCCATGCCTTCTTGTTTCCATATTTTGTCAAAATACTCAAACTTCTAGAATGTATTTTCATCTTTAAAGACCCAGATCAAAAATAGTAATATTACTTTGTGAAAGAACAGTCAATATATGCTACATATATATATACATGTTTATATATATATATATATATACATACGTGTGTATATATTATATATATATAAAATATATAATTTTTTCAAGGCCTGGGCACTGTTTCAAGGCTAACACTCTACCACTTTGAGCCACAGCATCATTTCTGATTTTCTGGTTTTCCGGCGGTTAATTGGAAATGAAAGTCTCTTGAACTTTCCTGCCCAGGCTGGCTTTGAACCACAATCTTCAGATCTCAGCCACCTGGGTAGTTTAGGATTACAGTTGTGAGCCACCAGCACCTGACTGTATTATAATTCTATAACAATAATTGTTAGCTTTGTCTTGAGACTTCAAGAAAAATAAAGAAAATGAATGAGGGCAGAAGGTATGGCTTAAGAGGTAGAGCACCATCCATGAGCAAAGTGAGCCCAGTGAACTTGAGGCCCTGAGTTCAAGCCTCAGTATCACTAAAAGAAGAAGGAGAAGGAGGAGGAAAAGGAAGATAAAGAAGAAGAAGAGGAGGATGCAGAAGAGGAGGAAGAGGAGGAAGAAGAGGAGAAGGAAGAGTGGGAGGAGGAAGACAAGGAGGGGGAGGACAAGGAGAAGGAGGATAAGGAAGAGAAAAAGAAATAGGAAAAATATTGATCCAATTCTTATTGCACATTCTATTGCTATATTGAACCCAAAAGTTCCAGCCTGGAAAATTATGTGGAAACAGATTAACAATGCTAGATCCTTTACACATGAGGAATCAATTAGAACTGTCTAGAATGGAAAAACTTATAAATAAACCACTAGGTACCTATGCACTAGTTAAATGAAATCACTCCCTACTTTTGCCCATTTTGGTTCCAAACTAAACTACGGTTGTTTTGCTATTATCCTTGAATCTCAATTTGTTCTATTTATACTGTGGGGCCATCTTATAACTCTGAGAGTTTGTCCTTTATGCCAAAGCTTAAGTATGCAGCTTAAACCATATTCAATATATTATTTTTAATTTTCCCAAATATGGTAAAGGGCATACACAAAATAATCTCAAACATCCCAAATAAATTTTGGAAGTTTAGGCACTTTTCTCCAAAAAAAAAATCATTAGGGTTACAACTTTTATATTAAATTACAATTGGGTAGAAGATTAACAATGCAAGTCCCTTTTTAAACAGCAGTACCAACAGTGCTTGCACTGTGTTTCTTTCCCCCTTAATATCACCATATATGGAAACTTAACCCAAAAAAGAAATTGCTTTCTGAGAAATGATAAAAAGAAACTTACAGTATATGAGCACAGTGACTCGAGTCAGCAAAGTAGAGACAAACTACCCCTCCTTGCTGGCTAGTTGGAATAGTTTACATCATATTCTGTGTAGAGGTTTCTCAACCTGCTCCCTTGCACAACCTTCAGAACTAAAGGGGAAAATGATTTTCCTACTCTGAGAATGGTATGGCTGCTTTCCCATCAAGAACACCAGATGTCAGTCATAACGGAATCCCCGGCATCATCGAAGTGCTCTAGGAGAATCAAGTGTTGGTCTGGTGCTAGGGCGTAACCTTATACAGTTGGGAAATGACTGTTCTTGGGGTCACTCGATCCTCATGATAATGAATGGATGAGCCAGCACCTTCTCCTCACAGTGTTGCTGAGTGGGTCTCCAGGAAATAGAGTGCCTTCACAGACACCAAACCCCAAACCAGTGAGAAGAGTAGCATTTCATTCATCCCCCACCCAGCTTTATGGAAACCAGAACCCTGGCTTGTGAAGAAGCCAGATGTCACACTTCCTCTGTTGGTTCAGGCAAATGCTGAGAGACACCTTGAGAGGTCATTGGGTTCATGCTTCTCTACCTAGAATACATCATGTTTGCCAAGTATTTGGGGAGTTAATACTTTCAGTTAGAAAGACAGTGTACAGAGAACAGAACCATAAGATCCTTTCATATTCATCACTGTATCTCTCACATCAAGCACTGTTAGATAGATAATAAAAGCCCCATCCTTGTTAACTATACAAGTCTCTAGACATTCCCACAGTGACACCAAAGGAGGATATTCTTAGGAGAGGATCACAAAGGCTCAATAGCTATGTACATATGATCATATAAAATACTATTTATTGAAATAAAAATAAGAAATAAAAATAAGAGGGTTTTTTTATTTTATTACTGCTTTTATTTTCTATACTTTTTGTCTTGTTTGTACGTTTTGGGAGAGGGAAAGGGAGGCACAGAAATGGAGGGACAAAGAGTGAACAAATGCAACAGTGATACTCACTAGACACTATGTTGGAAATGAGCTATACAACTTGTGGGAGGGGGTTGGGAAGAAAAAAACTGGGAGAATGGGAAGGAAGAAGTGACATTGTTCAAAAAGAAATGTATTGATTACCTCACTTATGTAACTTAAAGCCTCTGTATATCACCTTTATGATAAAAATATAAATAAATAAATAATTGCCCAATTGATGCTGGAGCTAGCTTGTACCTACTCAAAACAATTAGTCATAAGCACCACTTCCCAACTCCACATCCAGTGACACCTGTTGCTAGTGTGAAATTAGCAATTGACAGTATATACATCCCAGATATGGATCTATGTTGTAAGCACACCTCTCCCCCACCCTCCCAGAGAGCTTGTTGCTCAACATTCACCATTTATTGTTGGAACGTACAGAGTGTTTACAGGATGCCATATTGGATTCTAGGTGTTTTCACACATGTCTTCTTACCTGCTCATCACAACATTGATAGGCAAAAAGACTATGGTCAGATATGAGCACAAGATAGCTGTAATATCTGTCATCTATTTCTTTCCAGAGGGGGGAAACAACCAAAATATTTGAGCCATTATCCCCAGTCATTAATATCATTACCTTTCCAATCTCCTATAACTAATGCTCTCATGTAGTTTTATTAGCATTATTAATTATTCAAGGGGTTTGTTCTGATATTCCATACATGTGTAATCGTACTTTGATCAAATTCACCTCTTCTATTATAATCTCTCAACCTCTCTCCTCTCGTCTCCTTTTTGAAAACAGTGCTTAGTGGGTTTTATTCAGCTAACCTCTTATATGCGTATATGTACTTCAGTCATGTGCCTGTCATCTCTTCAATGTTACTTTCTCCATCATACTGAAGAATTGATGAGCCACCCCCAGCCCCATCTCACTGTCCTGAGCTTCCACACGATTAACTAATTTATCCGAGCTCATCCAACCAATATAGGACGTATCTAGGACTAGAATCAAGGTTCCTTGAACTGAAAACTTTTGTGCTCGCTCCCCAGTACTACCATGCACACAATTCAACAACTGGGCTCTTTAGAGACTTTACGCAGAAGTGAATAGTGAATATTCTATAAGCTTATTTGCTAGAGGCTACACTGCTTCACCCTTAGGCCTAGACAATCAAAGCCCCAACCCCAGTCCATATGTCTGGCATTCCAGAGCTTTCAGATGCCTTTTTTGAGTTCCCTCAGTTCCTGGAACATACATAATTATTGGTATAAACCAAATAGAAGCCTAGAAAAGGAAATGTACTGGTCCAGTTCCTCTACTTTTCTGATGTCACACAACCACTGAGAACAGAAACCATCTACCAGTGTCCTCAAGATCAAGAGCACTTAACATCGTAAGAGTTGGAGGCGAAAATCACGAGCTTTTGAGTTAAAGCAATGTGGATTTAAGTTCTAGTTCTGGCTTTTAAGCTCTCTTTTGAATAGGGGCTGGTGACTGACTTCACAGGATTGAATTGTCAGAAGAATTTGAAATGTAATAAATGTGATGCATATGGTACAGAGCTAAGACCATGGGATCTTAGTAAATAGTCACAGAAGCAATTCTAACTAACTGGTTAAAAAGTGCTTTGGAGTCAGCTATACAAGGTGGGCCATCTTCTTCTACCTCATTTAGCTTTGAGTTCTCCTTGGTCAGAATGTGCTGCTACCCGTGGGAAAGTAAACATCTTACCATAAAAGTCTCCAATTCATGTGTTGCAACAATGCTGGATTAGTTGGAAATGCTCTCTGAAATAACTGGGTCAATGCCATCTGGGTTTAGGCTAGGAGTTTGCTCTCCAGAGGATGAAATGGTTTAGACAACAGGTCAGGAAGCTCTGTTCCTTTGTCCTCATTCTGGGCACATCCTTCTTTCCTTTTCTTAGCAATATGCCGCATGTCCTGCTCTCTGAGACCACACCTCTGTGCAAGCCTAAACACTTGGGATGACACAGTGGAGTAGCACAAATCTAGTGGATCTGACACCTTTCTTGTATCTAAATAGAAGCTGCCCCTTTGGTTCTATTTCTGGGTTTTGTGGGGCTTGGGTTGGTTTGTTTGTTTTAACAAAACCCTAAATTAGAAATTGGCTACATTGGGTTATTCTCATTATCCCCACAGACATTTTAAAGACAAAACCTCTCCAGTTTGGATGTTTCTAGAAAGATCACTTCTGCTTATGAATAAGAAATCTTCAGGAATGGGCAGTAATCCATTCTAATCCACCCCATATCCAGTAATGTAGGCTGCAGGAAGTGAGGGAGAGCAAAATTGCCTGAAAGAAAATATTTGGATGAATCTGAAACTCCTAGTCTAGTAAACTTGACATTGCTACTAGGGAGGTGGGAGGGGAAGGGAAAAAGGAGAGGGAGGAGAGGGAAACAAGGAAGTAATAGAAGGGATGAATATGAATATGAATATATCATATGTATGCATGGAAACTTCATGATGAAATGATTTGCTATGCAAAATGTCAATTAAATTGAAATAATTTTCATGATATTGGAGATTTTCAAAAATATAATAATAAAGAAATAAAGCTCTGTCTGTCATGGTTAAAACAAGCAGTGCTTGTTTGAGTTTTGTTTTGTTTTGTTTTGTTGTTTGTGTCAGTACTAGGACTTGAACTTGGGGCTTGGGCACTGTCCCTGAGCTTTTGTGCTCAACACTAGTGCTCTACCACTTGAGCCTCAGCATCTTTTTTGGTAGTTAGTTGGACATGAATCCCAGGAGCTTTCCCACCTAGGCTGGCTTCAAACCCAGATCCTCAAATCTCAGCCTGCTGAGCAGCTAGGACCACCAGCAATCAGATGGTTGGGTTTTTAATCATCTGTGTGAAGCAAGGCTTCCTGTCATCTATATGGGAACAGAGGGTTAACATAGTTTAGTCCATATCATGGGAAGTTGTGATTCTTTTTAACTGTCTGTCATTTGGATCTCTTGACTTTATGGAGAACTGTCCATCTTATGAGTCTTGATGAGAATCAAGCTCACTGAAATACCAGATACCAGAATTCCTTAGTTAGTCTTAGGCACAGGGTCCACGATTTACCAATCAGACATACCACTCTAAAGACTGAATTAGGTGCTAATGATATAAAAACTCAGACTCTCTCTAGAGTTGATTGCACTTGTAAGATCTTGTTTCCATGACAGCAGTGACTACGATATTAACCCCTAAAACCAATGTTCTGTTGAGCAGGTGGCAAGGCACAGTCCTGGACAAGGGCATCCATAATGGTGTATCATCTGTGTCATTCTCTGGGGATGTTGTGTCCCTCCATTCTAACTGTGAGCCTGGTTCTCTTAATTCCATAGCAACCCAACATCATTTTGATAAATAAGTTTACATCAGCTGGTGTCTGTGTTGTCTACAACTAAGAATTCTGACAATCTCTGAGAGCCAAAGGAGTGAAGGGGAGTTGCCATATGAAAAGCTCCCATGTCTGCAAAGTATGGCGCTGGTGGTGATACTTCCCCCTGATCAGGCCCACTACCCCTGCTGGTGGCTATCTATAAGAGTAGCTGAGATTGACCTTTAATATCTCAGCCTTAGCAAAGGCAACTGCTACTGATTTAGCAGTGAGCAGATGCAAATGGATGCACATAGTTACCTGTTCAGCAAAAATATAAACAAAGACAAATCAAAGCTACTAATTTATAGAAGTGTGAAGAGAAAGACTACCATCTGACCTAGCGGTGAGCAGATGCAAATGGATGCACACAGTTACCTGTTCAGCAATTATAAACAAAGACAGATGTGTGTGTGTGTGTGTGTGTGTGTGTGTGTGCAAACAGTAGTGAGTGCCCATGAATTGTGAACATGTAAACCACAAACTAAAAATCTGTGATCCCTTGTGCCTTTCTCTCTCTCCATCTGTTGTGAATAAGTCTGCCATTTTTGCTCATGTAATCTAAAAATATTTAAATAAGTGATTCTATTTACCTTTAAGAAATCAATTCAGAAAAGTGTTAGCAAGGATGTATTGCATATACATTCAGACATGAAATCAGACATGAATTATGTAAAGGTTTTCATATCTTCACAAAAATTTCACAGCACATACTTGCATAGTACTCCAATTAGACCAAAGTTCACAGTCTTTTGTTGCTTAACAACTTAGCAATGTAATAGATGTTAATTATCTTGGCTGATTCATTGTATACTGGAACCAGAGATCAAATATCACTGTACCCTATTAGAATACATGGCTATTACTCATCTATTAAAAAGAAATTAATATAATTTTCATTTGCAAAATAATCTTGCTTTGTAAAAACTGCTACTGATGTGTATAGAGTTTAGCCTCTTATACAGATAAAATATATCTAAGCAATCTTATATGAACTATGTAATAAATTTCCAGACATTCTGAAAGATCAGATATTTTCTGGATATAGAAAAGCTCAATCTGGCTCAGAGATGACAAACTTTCAAAAATGGAAAATAAGACATGCCTACTACTTTACAATGTGTTTCTTGGAGAAGTCCCAAAACTCCTACATCTTTCAAAATCATTGGAGTGGCATTATGAACTCTTATGTGGATGCGTCCATATCAGATAAAGGAAAAGGAAATGATTTATTCTAATTGATTCACTCAGTAGTTGTTTTGTTGTGTGATGGCACTGATATTTGAACTCAGGTCCTTACACTTGTTAGACTGGCTCTCTGTCACTTGAGCCATACCTCCAGTGCTTTTTTTGCTGTTGTTTTTTTTTTTTTATCAAGAGAGGAGTCTCAGGAAGTTGTTCTGCCTAGACTTACCTCCTTCCATTCTCAGCCACTGGAGTAGCTAGAATTACAGGTCTGAGCCACTGGAGCTCAGCTAATTCACTGGTTTTGAAAGTCAGAGCTAAACGTGGTTCTTTTCCCAAATGAAGCATACTTTCAATAATGGGAATGAGAGTAAGATTTCACTGCTGGCCCTAAGCGTACAGCTGGCTTGCCTACGACATTCTCAGAATTGAATCACATTGTTGGACACCCAGCCAATGTCAGAGAACTGATTGGTGTCAGAGAAAAATATCCCAGAGACATTTAAGAGTCCACCTTGGGAAAGACCTGGTCAACCAGGGCAACTTTGGCCCCATAAATTCAAAAGCAGCAGAATGTCTTCTTTTCCAGTAACCAATTTATTTTGCTATGTTTTTGCCAATGGAAAACATTCAATGCAAACTCTCCCAGAGGCTACTGACCAATAAATCATAGTCCAACTCCTGAGAGCACAGGAGATATATTAGTTTGTTCAGGCTGCCTAACCAAATAGCATGGCCTGAGTGGCTTAAACCATAGATTAAGATTCTCACAGTTTAAAAGCTCAGGATCCCGGCTCCAGAGGGGGTTGTCTGACACCCACCTTCTCACTACGGCCTCACATGGCCTTTCCTCTGTGTTCATGCATGGGTGCGTACATACACACGTGCATGCTCACACACACACACACACACACACACACAAATGAATTGACTGACAAAAGCACCTGCTGTTTCTCATCTTATAAAGACACCAGTCCTACTGAATTAAAGCTCCTCTCTTATGAGTTTATTAACCCCGTCTCTCAAAAGACCCCCCATCTCTACATTCAAAGCTACTGAGCCATAGGGTTTCAATATGTGACTTGTGGTGGAACCAACTTTGGCCCATGCCAGGAGGGTTGTCTCCATTCATCTTCTAGCACTGGGTTATAGAATTGTAGGGGTTTAGAATGGAGAAAACACTTGCTCTTTTCTTCTCCTTAGTTGAGAGAAGGGGGTTTTCAGATGGGAGAAGTGATATTTACCCATGGACATTGCTAAGGAGGCTGAAGCTGGGAGTGGACGCAGACTGTCTCTATCAGGCTAGCCTCCCGGAAGGAGCTCTTTAGAAAAGATATGTCAAGATACCAGATCTTGAGTTGCTGGCAAGAAAGGGCTTTAGAACATGGCTGCCTAATAGAGAAAGGTGGTCTTTTGTTTTTGGTTGTTGGGGGCTTTGTTTTGTCCTCAGAGCAGAAATGAGAAGCTATGTGGTAAGTAAATATCCTACTACAAGTTTCTAAATGCTAACCATTAGGATTTTCTCTTACCAAAGTCTTAGTATTGGCTGGGCACTGTGGCTCACACCTCTAACCCCAGCTATTCATGAAGTAGAGATTGAAAGGACCTAGGTTGAAGACTAGCCTGGATAAAAAGTGAGTGATTCCTCATCACAAGCAATAAGCTAGGAATGGTGGACTGTGCTTGTGGTGCAGGAGGCCATAGGTGGGAGGTATGGTGTGCGAAAAAACTCAAGGCCTTACCTGAAACATAACTTAGAAGAGAAAAGGAAGGCGAGGGACATGACTCAAGTAGTAGAGCATCTGCCTAGCAAGTATGAGGCCCTGAGATCAAACACTGGTGTCAAAAATAATAATAATTAATAATAATAATAATGGTGTTAGCCGTGCTAGATTCAAAGAAATTTCAGCCAGCTCTATGGGATAGCATGAACAACTCTCCCTGAAGGATGTTTTCTAAATGTGAAGGGCTTCAGGGAAGACCCCTACCATCTTTGGGGCATAGTCATAACCGATTGCCCTCCCGTCTTCCCCTTGGTCACTATCCTGAGCCACCCAGGAGTCAAGTGACAAGCCTGCATGTAAATGTCAGCTCCTATTCTTGTCCCAGCTTTGCAAAACCAGGTGCTTCCTGCTGGCAACCCAAATCACTTCTCCCAGAAACCTCAAAAAACGGCTGACAGGACACTCGTGCAGCCCTGGGACATGGGCAGCAATGATGTTCTGCAAATCTCTAAGAACAGTTTCATTGTGGGGTTTTTTTGTTTTTTGTTTTTCCTGAACCATCTTGAGACTCCCTATGGAGCCACGCACCCCATTGGCTGCTCCCACACCCCAGTTCATACATATGTTAACTCCCACCCATCTCTCCTGGATCCGTTTCTCCTGTCTGCCCCCTCAATACTGCAACCAGCCCATTCTATAAAATACCTTTTCCATCTCTTATCCTAAATTTTTTAAAACAATCTAAAGGATCGCGCAATGGACATGATTCATCTTTCCAATTCTCCCCTGAAGTCTGGAAAATAACTTTTCTCTGTGGGAGGACAGAGAAGAGTGTCCTGCCCCAATTCCTGAGGCTGCCATCTGAGACTCCACCAGGAGCCCCCACCATTCTGCTCCATGTGCGGGAAGAGAGGAAAACCAGAGTCTCGACTCTCCTCCACCTGAATGGGGAAGGTGGGACCAGGACATTGGCTGTCCCCACCATCAGCCCTACTGTGAAGTGAGAACTGGGTGTGCTTGGTCACCTTTAGCTTAGTTGGTAAAATTAACACCACCACCTCCAGCACCTGCAAGTCCTGAGTTCAAACCCCAAACAACTTGCCAATGGACTGTGTGCGGTGTTGCTTCTTGCTTCTTGATTTCCCCTGCATTCATGCCCCTGTTGCTGTACAGTGAAGACAGGCATGACCTCACTCGGTGCTAGGCAGAGATTCAGGTGTGGGCTGCTTTGAGCTCATTTTCATAAAGACAAGGAAGAAGACCAGCAACAGGATAGGAAGAGCTTTGGGCGGAGCAAGTAAATAGAAAGGCCTCTGGTGACAGATAGCATGGCACGTTCCAGAAACACAGGTTCCAGAATAGCTGGGCCAAAGAGAAAGACAGGGACCTTGTAGCACCGAGACAACAAACAGTCTGGTGGCACAGACGCTGAGACGCAAAGGAAGTCGTTTAGTAGAAAAGCGGCCTTGTGGGAAACGCATGACCTTTGTGCCTGAGCCCTTTAGAAGGACAGAGACCATGCAGAGCCACCTCCTCTCTTCACTTCATCCTTTTAACCCCCCCCCAAGCCCACCTTACCCCCTTCAAAAGCCCCCCTGCCAGTTTCCTGGCTGCCTGTCTGGCCCTTTTGTCCTCCCTCTTCCCCCAGTCAGTGCCTTTCCCTAACCCAGTTAGTGATAAGAATAAAACTTTAGGGCAACAGAAAGCAGAAAAGTCTCCAACTTTTAGCCCCTCTCCCCCCTTTCCAGTAAACTGTGGAAATATGCAAGCCTCACGGGATATTTTTTTTTTAATGACATCTTGGTCATTTGGTGTCCAGGGAAGAGTTTCCTGGCTGTTAAACATGTATTAGCAAGTAGAGCCCGGGCATCCTCAGCCACGTCAGCCTCTCTATGCAAAACCCATACTGTGTCCCTCCCGCGGCCCCATTTCAATGACTGAATGGCTAGTGACCACAAAACTGTGTCGCATACACACACACACACACACACACACACACACCTGACCTATCAAACATCAAAAAATGACATTTTCAGGCAAAATCAGAAAGGAAGAGAGAGAGAGAGAGAGAGAGAGCAGAGGAGGGAGGGAAGGTGGGAGGGAAAAGAAGAGAGACATACAGAAAGAGAGAAGGTGGGAGAGGAAGGAAGGAGGGAAAGAAGGAAGGAAGGAAGGAAGGAAGGAAGGAAGGAAGGAAGGAAGGAAGGAAGGAAGGAAGGAAGGAAGGAAGGAAGGAAGAACACAAGGCCATTTAAAAAACAAACACCCAAAAACAATTTCTTCATCATTCTAGCGCTCTGGTAATTGCAGTGAAACATACTGACCCACAGGTGGCGCAAGGTAACTACTAAATAAATACCTAACAGCCTCAAGTCTTCATTTTCGATTTAAACCTGCATTTTCAAGACTGCAGCCATCTTTGCTATAACCACGGATGGGTGGTGTGACTTCCATTTCTCTACTCCCTTTGGATCCCAGCACAGAGGAGGACTTGCACCTCACCATTTGCAGAAGCCCTCTCTGGCACTGAAATCCCATGCTACTAGAAAATTAGCGCAATTCCTTAGATGGTAGTAGTGGCCAGTGTCCCTGTATTCCAAGTGTACTATGGAAGAATTTTAGCTTTTCTGCCTGTCTTCCCTGGGCATCAGAACGTGCATGTTTCCCACAACCTCCCTCAGTGTGGGAGCCCAGCTCTAGCCATTAGCACCAAGCCAGAGTGGATAGGCTTCACTAGGTCATTAGTCTCTTGTTATATTTGTTTAGTAATAATGGTGTGGAAAGCCTGACCTTTGCCTCAGGAAACCCTCACAACGATGTCATGAACTTGGGAGAGCGATCTGCAGGTGAGGAAGAAGAGGCCAAGTGTTTTTCAGTATCATTTTGTTGGGCTAGAGACAGACAGAATCCAGCGAATTTTCAGCTCATCTGGCCGTGCGTGTGTCTCCATGCTTTGTTCATTTGTGTCTTCATTGTGTTCATCGCTCTGTTTTTTAGGTTGGTTTATTTGTTTTTGTTTGTGTTATGCTAGGGATCGTACATAACCAGGCTTCTTCTCACCTGCTAGATAAATATTCTAACAGATTACAGTGATGATCCTTAGTTCTGTGCTACTAACACGAGAGAATTTCCATGAGTTGGACATCATCATAATATCAATATTACCAAACTACCCCTTGTGCATAGCATTTCCTAAGTGTGGGAAGTCATTAAAGCCATCTTCTCAGGGGACCTTGGAAAGTAAACGAAAACATTGTTGTTAATACCCAATTTACACTTACTCTGAACTGCCATTGTGGCTGGGAAGGAACTAAGTTCACTTTCTCCTTATTAAAGGGTTGGCAAGTTGGTTTGCAGGCAAGTATAGGGGTGGAAATAGCACCTGTTTGAACCCCCCCTGCCCCCACAATGTCTTTACAAGTCCAGACTGGCCAAAGGAATCTAGTTTAGACCCAATAAGAGTTCATGCACACGGGGAGGCTTCCAAACAACAGGGAGCCGAGAGTTCAATCACCGGAGCTCTGATTAGCAAGAGAGGCAGAATGATACACATTGCTGACTTGGCCTCTTACTCTGTTTTCTCGTTTCTAAAATGGGTGTAATTCTGTCAGGCTCCCTATGGCATCTACTAACTGAGAATCCCCTAACATGTGCACGGAGCAGCGTCACCCAGAGAATTTCTGGGATCCAGAGACCATGGCTCCATTATACTAGAGTTGCTATGTTTTGGTTCAACAATATCAAGTCTAAGAAGCTGAAATAAAATATAAAAGGTAAAGTGTTCTTGACAACTGCTCAAAAGTTAAATGTGGAATTGTCACATAATCCAGCAATCCCACCCCTAGGTATCTACCCAAAAGAATTTAAAACAGAGCTCAGATACTTGTACATCAATAATCCTAGAAGCACATGTGCAGTAGCCAAAAGATGAACATAACCAAGATGTCCACTGATGGATGGAATGATGAAGAATATGCAAAGTGATACAATTGAGCCATAAAAGAGAATGGAGTTTGACACCTATTTCAGTGTGGGTGAACTTTGGAAGCACCAAGTGAAATAAGAAAGCCCAGATCGGACAAGCATGGGTGGTTCTATTGAAAGGAGGTACTAAATTTGTAGAAAAAAGTTAAGGGGGATGAAGCATGTTTAGTATGAACATGTGGGATAAAAGTTGTAGAAATGGATAGAGGTAACAATTCCCCAACATCATGCTATACTTAATCCCAATGAAATGAACACTGAAAAATGGTCAAAATGCTAACACTTACATATACCTTACCACAATAAAAAAAAATACAAAATAGTTTTTTTAAAAAAACAAAGTATCTGCTTAGCAAGAGCAAAGACCTGTGTTCAAACCCATTGCCCAAAATGCAAAACCTAACCAACTTAATTTTTTAAAAAAAAGGTACCTCAGATATGTGTGAGATAACTGATTTCCATTCACTTCATCTTTGTTTGCCCAATCTTTAACTGTTAGGGGCAGCAATGAGTCAAGCTAACAATTTGTTTCCCTAGTCCCTGCAGAGAAGGCCAGGTAAGCTGCCCAATCAGATTGTACGCTCCTGGTCCCTGAGCTAGGAGTCTGGGATCTTTCACTGAAACACATCAATCCATCTTTGCCCCACCTCTGGCCTCAGACTACACAGCGTGCAACACAGGCACAGTGACTAGAATTCTAGTTGATGTCTAGAAGCTACAAAGGGAACTGGGGATTCAAGGAGAGGTGGACACTAAAGAGGCAGAACAGGAAGAAGAAGGATCTGAGATGTCATTGGCTGTGTGGAGGACGGTTCTCTAGCTTGCACCAGCATTTGTCAGGTCTTTTCAACCTGCTGCTCAACACAACTCTTAATGGTTCAGCATATGAATTCCCAGTTTTTTACTATCACTGTATGTTGTTGTTCAGAATAGGATGCTCCAGGCCAAGGTTGGTTTGACAATATCAGAACACACATAGGAGACTACTTGATAGTCACACAAATCCCAGAGGATCTGAGAAAACAGCCCTGGCTCTCTTACTGCCCCAGATGCCAACATAAAAGGAGCAGCCTCATTGAGCAATGCGCTTTATCCACAATCTGCCCGGGTGGGAAGCGCAGACCTCCACAGCAAACCAACGGGCCTACAAGGCATCCTGTTTCTTCTCCTCTGCTAGATTTAAAGGGAAGTGAACTACAAGTTAATGTGATGATGAATTCCCCCAAGACGGTGCCATCACCATCACCATCATCATCATCCAGGTGAGTCACATCCTCCAGCTCACAGCTCCCGAACTTCCTCTACTCTGTTGACCTTTGCCTAATCCCCTCCACCCTGAGCCAACAACTTCCTGGTGGATCCACGCCCTGTCCTCCTGAGCTCAGGAACTGCTCCACCAGAAACTTGCCGTCTGGCATTCCTCTGGGAGTCTGCCCTGCCCTTCCACTCCCTGCTCCATCTACTTTCACTCTATGACCTCCTACACTGCTTTGAGCCAACTCAATACTGGTGGGTGTTTTAGATACATAGGCCAGGTTAACCCTGCAATTCTAACTCCTAGGCATACGAGAATACTCTGCTCAGAGCCTGGCATGGTGAGGCATGCCTGCTGTCCCAGCACTCAGGAGGCAGATAGATGTAGGAGGATCATAAAGACAAGACCAACCTGGACTACAACACACACACACACACAGAGCAACAAAGGGCTCATTAAACTGTGGGACAACCATAAAATAAAATGGTATACAGCCATTTAAGAGACTGAGGCAAATCTTTTCTCAACAATATGAGCTTACTCAAGATAAATGTTTAAAAGAGGAAAATAAGTGTATGCATACATACCTACGTAAATATGTTGATACTCATGGAGATATACTTGTAGAGACACATGTATTAGCTATACCTTTAATATAGTCACATATCTATACCAAGAATATAAGACCCCTGTGATACATGCACATAATACTTATTAAACTGTCTCTGAAAAGATGCATGAGCAACAGCAATCGTTTGGCCACCAATCTACTCCAGCCACACTTGTGAAGGCTCTCTGCCTCCAATTCCCCCCAGAGCAGTCCTAACCAATAGTGAGTACCAATGTACGGGCTGGAACCCTCAGAGGTGGGAAGGGGGTGGCCCCCAGAATTCCCAGGAGAATTCAACTCCAGTTGTCCTTTATTGGTTTTGTTTCCTCCCTTGTCCCCCTCTTCCTCTCTCTTTTGACCAGGGTTTCTCAGAGATCACCTGCTAGTAATGCTGTCCTCTGCAACACTTCAATCCAAAGTTTGCAGTTAGGGATTCTCAAAGGAAGGTGCAATTCTTTCATCTAAACTTCTTCCCTCTGATGGTTACTGCCCTGGGCAGACTGTGTACTGCCTATGGCCAGCTGTTCCTACCAGCAGTGCAGTTAGTCAGGGCCCTAGAGACAATCACTTATTAGCCATGCCAGTTAAGCCTTCCCAAGCTTGCTATTTGCAACCTCAAGCTAACTCTTCAGTGCTTATTCAGTTCCTTCCTCCTTGCTCTGAACTGCTATGCTCATACTGGCAAGCTCTGGTATAGCATCACATCCCACCTCCTGTCCCTCCCTTTAGTCACTTCCCACTTACCTACCTAGAGAAACAGGGACAGTGAATGTCTGCTGGTTTCCCTGTCTGTGAGTGTCTAGGCATTGCATAAATGTTTATGTACTTTCTTGAATGGCTAATTTCTCTTGAGACTTTTTTTGTGTATAACATGGGATGACTCTGGAACCAGACAATATAGGTTCACCTCCTTGCTCCAAAATTTTATTTACCAGTCTGTGACCTTGGGAAATTGATTTAATCTCTTATCTATAACAATAAGATGGCACCAGGACCTACCTCCTATATCAGTTTAAAGAATGAATGATACTCACCAGATACTATGTTGGAAATGAACTTTACAACTTGGGGGGAAGGATAAGGGAAATGAGGGAGGGGATTACACTGTTCAAAAAGAAAATGTACTCATGATTTTACCTGTGTAACTGTAAACCCTCTGTACATCACATTTACAGTAATTTTTTTAAAAAAGAATTAATCAATACATGTAAGTCCATAGGAGAGAGCCCAAAATATCCTAAGATTAATAAATGTCAATTATTTTGTGCATTGCTTAGATGTTCTGATACATTTATTGTTGAAAGAAGAACACTAACAGTTTTATTTTTGAAAGTCTTAGTGTCTTTTGTAGTATTGAATATATGTGCACATATATTTATGTTTATGGTCTTATTTACTTCATTATTTCTTATTCTGTTCTCTATTTCCCCAGGTTAACTCTTCCATCTGTGCTCACTAGCCTGCCACTAATTAGTCATATAAGATTCTGATCCAGGGGCTGGGAAGGTGGCTCAGTGGTAGAGCACTTGCCTTGCATGCATGAAGCCCTGGGTTAGATTCCTCAGCACCACATAACCAGAAAAAAAAAAGCCGGAAGTGGCGCTATGGCTCAAGTGGTAGAGTGTTAGCTTTGAGCTGAAGAGCTGAGGGACAGCGCCCAGGCCCAGAGTTCAGGCCCCACGACCAGACCCCCCCCCCAAAAAAAAGATTCTGATCCATAAATTGTTCCTTCTTCCAGACACAGTGATACGCACCTGTAATCCCATCTACTCAGGAGGTAGAAGTAGGAGGATCCATAAACCCAAACCATCCACCTCTCCTGTTGTCATTCAAAGTTGCCTTTCCTCCCGGTTCTGGTCTGCCTTTCTCCACTATTACCTATCAAAAAGAGAGTTTCACTCCTACCATTCAAGCAAACCTCTCTCAAACAATCACCAATCACTTCACAATTACCAAATTGCTCCTTAAAAAGAAAAGCAAGGTCTTCACTATTTCTGTTGATCTATTTTTACAGCATAGGACAGTGTTGAGGGCTTCTGTCAGTTATGATTTATGAAGACTTTTACGTAAGTGTTATAGTACGGAGTTTTAGAAGTGTTGGAGCAGGACTTGGGGAGTAGACAGGCAGGGTAAAGAAGGCAACAAAGAGGTTCATGAACACATGGGGTAATGTAGCTCAGTTTGCTAAGGATATCATAGTGATAGCAGAAAGCAAGCTCAGCCCTCTCCCCAACACGCCAAGAAAGGTGGGGCTTTCTTCCACCAGCTCTCACCTGTCATTACCTTCCAGCACCCACAGCCTGCCTCATGTAAAGGCAAGCATGCCAGAAGAAACCTTCAACAGAAACTCAAGAGCTTGCAGTGAGAAGCTGCTGGTATCCATGGCAACAAGGGGTATGGCCAGGGCACTGGCAGATTTCTGCTCCAGAGACAAATATGGTTCTTTTGCTGTGGAGACTGCAAATAATACAATGCAAGTAAAATAATGCCAGACCAATTTCAGATGGGGACAAATGAGATGAAGAAAATGAAGCCACGTGATTTTATGGCAACAGATCATGGCAGTTAAAGTGTGCATGACTCTTTTCCCCAAATCATCTTATAGAGAAAAGAAAATTAAAGCAAAATCATTAGTGTGAACCTCGATTCACATGGCTGGGAAGGTGGCTAAGTGGTAGAGCACTTGCCTTGCATGCATAAGGCCCTGGGTTCAATTCCTCAGCACCACATAAGCAAAACAAAACAAAACAAAACAACACACAGAAATTTGAAGCCAGATGCTGCTGGTGCATGCCTGTATCTAGCTACTCAGAAGGCTTGAGGTTATGAGGACCATAATTTGAGACCAGCCCAGGCTTGTGAGATCTCATCTCAACAGAAAAAAAGATGTGTTTGGTAGTATGCATCTCTTATCCCAGCTAGAGGAATAACTAATAGGAAGCATAAATAAGAGAATTAAGATCCAGCCTGTATAAAAATGTAATCAGAGCAAAAAGGCTGGAGGGGTGGTAGAGGGTCGGCTCTGAGTTCAAACCCAACTACTGCCAAAGAAAGGGAGGAAGAAGAATCTTGGACACAGATAGAGGAAAGATATATGACAATACAAAGGGAGAAGCCAGCTATATACTGCCAGAGACCTGGAACGCATTTTCCTTCATAGTCCCCAGATAGAAGCAAACCTATCAACACACTGATCTCAGATTTTCAGCTTCTAGAACCTGGGACCTTTTTATGGTTTACAACACCCAGTCTGTGGTACTTTGTTACAGCAGCCCTTAAAAACTAATATACTGGGTGTCTACTAATTAGATGCAGTGGTAGGGAAGAAAAGCCCTTGGTAGGACTGAGAGAGGTAATTCTAGACAGGAAACAGCAAAGGGAAGGACTCAGTATGTTGGATTTAGTGGATGTAGAAACGAAAGATCTAGGACAGGGCTGGCAAGTTTGACCAAGGCCACACTCTTAAGTCATAGCTACAAATCTGATTTTAGTCAAAGTACAATGGGAAAACAGTGCTTAAGCAGAGAAGTGACATGCTCTCTTTTGTAGATGTTGAGACAGGGCATGATCAGAGGCACGTAGACCACCAAGGAGTCCAGTGAGATAGGGCAGAGATGTTAGCATTCTGGACATGAGTCGGTGAGAAGATGAGAAAGGGAAAGAAGAGAACAAATTAAAATAGAATGAGATATTGATAAGACTCCCTGATGGGGAAAGATGGAAGGCATGATGAAGACAGATGTTTGCCTACTTGAGCAGCTATGGATAGTGAGCCATTTACTAGAATGGAGAAACCTGGGAAGAGCCAAGCTGGAGGTTAAGAAGGGAAGATATTCCTTCTCTCCTCTCCTCTCCTCTCCCCTCCTCTACTTTTCTTTCCCTTCGGCTCTCCTCCTCTACCTTTCTTTCCCTCCCTCGCTCCTCCCTTGCCCTCTTCTTCTTCTTCTTCTTCTTCTTCTTCTTCTTCTTCTTCTTCTTCTTCTTCTTCTTCTTCTTCTTCTTCTTCTTCTTCTTCTTCTTCTTCTTCCTTCTTCTTCTTCTTCTTCTTCTTCTTCTTCTTCTTCTTCTTCTCCTCCTCCTCCTCCTCCTCCTCCTCCTCCTCCTCCTCCTCCATCCCCCTCCTCCTCCTCCCCCTCCTCCTCCTCCTCCTCCTCTTCTTCTTCTTCTTCTTCTCCTCCTCTTCCTCCTCCTCCTCCTCCTCCTCCTCCTCCTCCTCCTCCTCCTCCTCCTCCTCCTCCTCCTCCTCCTCCTCCTCCCCTCCCATCCTTTCCCTTCCTTTCCCTTCCTTTCCCTTCCCCTCTCTTCTTCTTCCTTCTCCTCCCCTCCCCTCCCCTCCCCTCTTCTATACTGGCTTCTCCAACACTTTTCTCTTTTGCTTTGCTCTTTCCCTCTTGGACTCTTTATGTGCTCCTTTTGGGCTTGTCTTCCTCCATGCACAGAAATGTTGAACTTTCACATTCTTTCTTCTTGCTCTCTATACTTTGCCAGGGTGATTTCACCATTCTCAAGAGTCTAGTACTCCCCTACATGTCAATTATTGGCTCAGCCTCTCTCCAAAGGTCCAAAAATATTTTCCAGTATCTTGTAGATTTCCCACCTGGCAATTCAAACATGGTACCCAGGCCCCTCTTCTGCCTTGTTCTCAGACCCTCCGTCATCCCCACACATTTTTCTCCAAGTTCTATGACTTTAATATGCAAGTTTAAAATTAAAAGGAGAGAGTTAAGGTTTGCATTTTAAATAACATTAGTGACATAGCTAGGGTAGAAAGGCCAGCTTTCAAGATATTTTTCTTATGAAAAATACATGTAACATTATGAGGTTTCAGAAAGAATGAGTGATTGGGTATTTGCTTGATTAAAAAAAAAATCCCTAGAGGAAAATAGATGGAGATAAAACAATAACAAAAAATCCCAGAGCTAAAAAACAAGAGCCAAACATTTACCAACCAACTAATTTTGTCCTGTGCATGCCATTTGTTCTTGGGCAATAAGTCATTTGCTGTCTCTGGGTTTCAGTGTTCTAATTTGCCAAATGGCCATAAAATCAATAGCATCCCTACCCATCTTATGGACGCTTCACTAGAAAGGAAAAATGGTCAAAGTATCTATAAATTGAAAAGCAAAGTAGCTATAAATTGAAGCAAATAGACTATCAGAAGAATAATTCATTGTTACCAAGGAGGACTTACCCTGAAGTAAAGAAATAGTCTAATATTTGGATATCCACTAATACTACATTAACACAACAAAGTAAAGAAGCCATACAATCAAGAAAGATGCCAAAAACTGTTTGAAAAACATCAATATTAATTTAGAATTTTAAAAAATCTCTTATCAAGTTAAGCAACTTTCTCTTATTTGTGGCTTCTTGGTTATATTTACTACATGATTCTCATAGACATAGTTGTAAAGAAAAGAGTTTCAAGCATCCATGCTTTTGAAAGTGATTCATAAGTTTTAATCAAAGTTAGAGAAAGGCTTTCAGTGATAACAAGCATGAAAGAATAGAATTTGAAATAAAATTTCATTATTTGAAACCATTTTAAAAGCTGATACTCGTTGCACTGTTTTCTTCTGTGTGCATATTATTGGTCATGGCCTTAATTTATTAATGCAGTCTTGAATCAGAACTGCAATCTCCAATAATAACAAGGTGAAAGAACTCTTCCTCTGGACATAGGCCTGAGCTCAGCAGTCTAGAGGCAGGGACACAAAACAAATTTTAATCTATCTTTCTAAAGGAAATTGACTACAGACATTCCTATCTCTTTCTAACAACTCAAGCTGACTATAATTGGAACACAAAGACCAGTCATTCAGCTCTCCCACCCCTGGCCTTTCCCGCTGCTTCCACACCATGCAATGAATGCTGGCAGGCCTGAATCATTTCCAAGTCACTGGGAATGTTTTGCAGTCAGCAGAGCTTGTATTTTTGTCTACTTTCTTCACTATAAAAATGATTCGCTTGTGTTGCAAGCTGGAGAAACACAGTGCATTATTATTGAAAAGGGTCTGAGCAACCATGTCTAGACGGGTGGTTTTCAGCCCTGCCTGAATATTAGAATAACTATAGGCCTTTTCTGAAAAACCCAGTGATGCCCAGGCTTCACCCTCAAAGAGTCTAGCTAAGTCAGTCTAGTGAGAGGTCCTGGCTTTCCTATTTTTGAAAAGGCTCGCCCAAGTGATTCAAACATATAAATAACCACAGCTAGAAACCACTACTGTAGCTTAACCTTTACATGAAATGAGAAAATGGGAGATACAGAATGCCAGCTAGGTAACAGAAGCTCTCACTGACTGACAGGAAATTCCTAGGTTAGGAAAAGTTTTCCAGACCTTGTAAATGGACAAAAAGATAGCTTGTGACTGTTCGATGCCTCAATTAAACACTGATATAATTATGCCTACACAAGGACCAACTGATTCTAAGGGAAATTTTACTATGATCACTAATACAGGTCAGATAGTTTAAGTCTGTAAATGGTAGATGTTCACTTGTGAAAAAAATGGATATGATATCATGCAAATGAGTCTTTGTATAATAAAGATAGATGATTATAAATACCCTCTCCAAAGATGGGATTTTGTTGCCTTGTGGGAAATTGAGTTTTATATCTAGTTTAGCACTCATATCACAACATTTCTCCAGGATTACAGTTTGACAGCAGTCCAGGCCCAAAAAAAAAAAAAAGTTCATATGATCTCTTCTGAATCAATGCGCTGAGTATGGTGGCAAATGGCTAAAATCCCAGCTACATAGAAGGAGGTTCACAGTTTAAGGCCAGCTTGGGCAAAAATGCATGAGCTCATCAGAAAAATAACTAAAGTAGAAAGGGCTAGAGATGTGGCTATATGTAGTGTGCTTGTGAGACCCTGAGTCAAACCCTAGTTCTGACCCAAAAGAAGAGGAGAGGAAAGGGGAGGGGAAGGAGGGCAAGAGAGGGGTTGTTGCTCACATCAGATGGAAAATAGCTCCTTCCCCCATTATCCAGAGCAGAGCACTCTTATACTTCGTAGCTCATTAGGAACAGAATCAATATCAAGGAAAAATTAGTCGTAAATATTGCTGAAATGACATTAAAGAACCAAACTATTTCCAAATACCTGCATCCTAGAACCAGCCTTAAGAATACTTATGGTAATATAAAAATAAACAGCAATCTGGTGGCTTATAGCTGAAACGCTAGCTAGATCTGAGGATCGTGGTTCAAAGCTGGCCCAGATAAAAAGGCCTGTGACACTCTATTTCCAATTAACCAGCAAATGCTAGACTTGGAAGTGTAGCTCAAATAGTTGAACACCAGTTGTGAGCAAAGTAGGCAGAGCCCTAAGTTCAAGCCCCAATAATGCACACAAAAACAAAAACAAAAACAGCCAGCACTCAACCAAGTTAAATTTACAATGTCTGGCATCCATCTAATACCAAACAACTAGACAGATAAAGAAGCAGGAAAACACAATGAGAAGAAACACCAATCATTAGAAACAGACCCAGAAATGTCAGACCTCTAAGAGTCAGTGACCAAGATATGAAAACATATAGTTGGTATCATCAAGAAGGCAAATAAATAAAGAAATCCTGACATTTATTTTAGATGAATCAAATAGAAGTTCTAGAAAGGAAATGTCTGAGATTTAAAATACTCTGAGTAGGGTAAACAAGGGATTAGACACAAAATAAAATGGGGTGAACTTGAAGGCAGCGTAAGAAACCATGTAACACGGAACCCCAGAGAAAACAGACTAACAAAACCAAATGGACAAGCATCAGGGATCTTCACTAAGTCCAAGACGCATGAAATGAGAGAAATGAAATTCCTGGCAGAAAATTGATGAAAATTATCAAGCCATAGATACAAGATACAAGATACTTATCCAACCTCAAGAATCGGAGACACAGAATTTCCAGTAAGGTATACTATAATCAAACTGTTTACAATAAAGAGAAAAATCTCCAGAGCACTTAGAAGAAAACAAAACAAAACATAAGGTGATACTGTCTCCCTGGGTCTGTGACTCACTCAGCTGAATTTATCTGGCCTTGAGAAACCACAATGGATAGATTTCTAGAATCACTAGGATCAGAGAGCTTGGCTTCGCCTCTCAAGCAGAGCTCAAATGCAACCACAATTTCTAATGCACACTGTCATATTTTCTTACTTATTAATGCTTCTCAGTAGGGCAAGAACTAGACTGAGAGAAATATCAGCTATCAATTTTAAAGAGCACCAAAAAATCTAAATGAAGCAATACTTTAAAAATGAAAATATTTTTAAGCCCCATGATTAATAAAACCCCAAAGTTTTGAGTAAATGCATAATCTGATCTTATATTTACATGACTCACCTCCCTTCCCTCAGTCACAACCCTGGTCTTTGGAAATAATTTTGACATCTTTAGAGTGATTCCTTTTAGTCCTTACTGCCCTTTAATTACCCCAGTCCTCCCACTCATTGCTCTTACTTCATTTTTGTACCAACAAGAAATGTCTAAAAACCATCTCCCTTCTTTCTTTCCTTTTCTTCTTTTTTTCTTTTGCTCTCTTTCTTTCTTTCCCTTTTCTTCTTTGCTTTCTCTCTCTCTTCCCTTCCTTCCTTTCCTTCCTTTATTTTTTTAATCTTTCTTACTTTCCTTCTTTCTTTCTCTTTCCCTTTCCCTTTGAGACAGGTAGCTCAGGCTAGCCTAGAACTTGTGATCTTGCCCCAGCCTCCTGAGTACTAGGAATACAAGTGTGTAATGCCATGCTCAGTTTGCCTTTTCTCACATTAGTTTATATTTATTTCATTTACCTACTTCCTTCATAAGGAGCTATTTTCTTCAACTCCAGTTTACATTCCCCTAAAAAGATTGCCTCTGTGCTACAGTTAGCAAGAAACTGAACTCTTTTAACAAAGCACTCCTGATAAAATGGATGCATAAGAATAAATGCAAAACTTAGCAAAAATGGAGCTTTTGTCAATCAAGTGTAATTGACAGAGATTTTGTAATTTAATGGAGCTATTTTGTTGCTATGGTTGCAACTTTGCTTTGGCAACTTTACTAGGAGACGTGCGCTCCCACTTCTTGCATCTGCCCACATGCAGGGATTCTGTAAACTGGCTTCTAACCCTAACCTCGTCCACCACACCAGGGACAGTACATTCTTCAGTGAAGATCTGGACTGCTCTGAGACAGGAAGTGAGGCCTGGCTCCTACTTGAGTGTATGCTGTCAAAGCACAGAACACAGACCAGCTTCCTCCATGAAGCTTCACTACTCTTTACCTCGTTGGCATAGATACGCTACAAGATCACTATGACACAGTTCATTGATTTTAATAATTGTACTCTTGAAAATGCAGTTTTAAAAGGAATTTAACCAACAAACTGTTACACCACTGGAAAATTTTGATGTTTTTCTTAGATCAACTCTTATGGCATATTTTGCAAGCTAAGAATGACTTCACAATAATTCATCTGAGCCTTCTCATGTAGCTTTCTCTTTTCCTCTCCTCCTGTTACCAATGTGATTCATAGCATTTATACCCATTCAATCTTGTCATTCTGAAATCTTATTCTCAGATCTGATCATAGACATGTCTCCTGAGAAGTAAAGATGAAAGGTAAACAAGGACCTGGGATTGGCCCAGTGATGATAACTTAGACCAGTGGTCCTGAAACATAGGAAGAACTACTCCTCCAGAATGTCCTTCAGGACCCGATTACTTCTGACTGGTCTCCACTCTTTAGTGCCTTCTCCCACTTGTCTCTCCACGCTTCAACCTCAGCAATTCTTCTAACTGCCTTAGCTTGAAATCTTGCGAATTTCCTGTTATCAAGTGGATGATGCCCAAGCTCCTTACAATACCACATGAGCCGTTTATTTATTCATTTGTTCATTCATTTTTGTGTCAGTACTGGGGCTGAACTGAGGGCATGAGCACTGTCCCTAAGCTTTGTCACTCAAGGTTGACCCTCTACCACTTGAGCCACAGCTCTATTCCTGGCCTTTTGACAGTTAATCAAAGAGTCTCACACAGACTTTCTTGCCTGGGCTGGCTTCAAACTTTGATCCTCAGATGTCAGCCTTCTGAGTATCTAGGATTATAGACATGAGCAACCAACCATGTACCCAGAACACATGAGGCTTTTAGTGATTTGGAGCCCACCTTTTACTCTGACCTGATTCTTCAGTATTCATGTTCCCTTCCATTCCCCTAAACCCACCCACCATTGGCACACACATGTGTACACAGACATGTGTGCACACACACACACTCCTTAAGTCAGCCATATCAAATTCCCTGTCTCCCAATTCCTCTAATCCCATGCTCCCTCACACCATTATTTGAGACTTTCTCAGACTGGAACCCACTCTTTCTTATCCTTTATCCCAGCCCAGTGGTATAAAATTAAAATGCAGCCTCAAGGATAAACTTTCATCCTTAAAGAGTATACATAACAGTCCCATTCTGCCCATCATCTCTGATCTTTGTCAACTAAGTATAGTTACAATGGTCCTGACTGAATGGAATGCCCTTACAGGGTGGAGTCATGCTATCAGCAGACAGCATAAATTTGAGTACTTATGTAGAGTGATTCACGGGCTTAAAAATATCTGAAGCTTTAGCATTGCTTAACTCTGGTCTAAGAAGAATGTGTCCTTAGGTGACCGGAATGTTTTTAAATACATTGTTGCTTTCACTGGCCTTTCCGTAGGTACCATGCATGGGTCATAATCTACATTCAGGTACTTCATACAAGATGCTTTGTAGAGCTGGAGATGTTGGTGCATGCCTATAATCACAGGTAGACAAGATGCCTGTAATCCCAGAGATTTCCCAAGCAAAAGAAGTAAGGAGCTACTACTTCAAAAAGGAGTTGGAACTAAAGAAGTGGAGGACCTCTATGGTGAAAACTTTAAAAACCTAAAAAAGGAAATTAAAGCAGAACTAAGGAAGTGGAAAAACCTCCCTTGCTCCTGGATTGGGAGGATTAACATTGTGAAAATGGCAATACTGCCAAAGGCTATCTACAAGTTCAATGCCATACTTATCAATTTCCCAAACTTATTCTTCAATGAAATAGAAGAAGCAATCCAAAAATTCATATAGAATAATGAAAGACCCCCAAATAGCAAAAACAATCCTTAGCAGAAAGAACAGTGCTGGAGGAATATCAATTTTAAACTCTACTACTAGGCCATAGTAATCAAAATAGCCTGGTGCTGGCACAAGAACAGACCTGAGGACCAATGGAAAGGAACTGAAGACCCAGAAATGAACCCACAGACCCATAGCCACCTAATCTTCGATAAAGGAGCTAAAAAATAGAATGGAAGAAAGACAGCCTCTTCAGTAAATTGTGCTGGCAAAATTGGTTAATCACCTGTAGAAAATTAAAGCTAGATCCCTTATATATCACCCTATACCAGAATCAACTGCAAATGGAGTTGATTTTGACCTCGAAGTCAAAGTAGACACCCTGAAAACATTACAGGAAGGAATAGGAGAAACTCTGGGACTCCTTGGCACAGGTCAAATTTTTCCTAATAAAGACCTAGAAACACAATAAATCAAAGAAAGGTTGGACAAATAGGACTGCATGAAACTGAAGAGCTTCTGCATGGCAAAGGACATAACTAGCAAGATCAATAGAAAGCCCATTGACTGGGAGACAATCTTCACTAGCCATACAATGGACAAGGGTCTCATACCTAAAACATACTTGGAACTCAAAAAAGTAAATCCTCCAACAACAAATCTTCAAAGAAACAACCCAATTAATAAGTGGGCTAAAGACTTAAAGAGAGATTTCTCTGAAGAGGAAATAAGAATAACCACTAGACACATGAAGAAATGTTCAACTTCTCTGGCTATAAAAGAAATGCAAATCCAAACAACACTGAGATTCCACTTCACCCCAATTAGAATGGCTATAATAAAAAAAAAAATCTAGTAACAACAGATGCTGGAGAGGATGTGGCCAAAAGGGAAGCCTACTGCATTGTTGGTGGGAGTGTAAACTTGTTCATCCACTTTGGAAAGCAGTGTGGAGGTTCCTCAAAAGACTCCACATAGAGCGCTCCTCTATGACCCAGCAATCCCACTTTTAGGCAGTTACCCAAATGATCACAAACAAGGCCATACTAAAGCTACCAGCCCAACTATGTTTATCACAGCATTATTCACCATAGCTAAGATATAGAACCAACCCAGATGCCCCTTAGTAGATGAATAGATCAAGAAAATATGATATATATATATATATATATGAATTTTATACCTCCATCAGAAAGATTGATACCACCCCGTTTGTTAAGAAATGGAACCACTTGGAAAAAATTATGTTAAGTGAAGTAAGCCAGACCCAAAGAAACACAGGTCCCATGGTTCCACTTATTGTAATAACTAGTATACATCTAGGATAATCTTACCAGACAAGCAGAAAAAGTCAAAAGCTATGTACATATGACCATATAAGGTGATGCTAAGCAAAATGAACCCCAAGATAGGGACATAAGAGGTTTTTTCTTTGTTGCTGTTGTTTTTAATGTACTATGTGATTTTTTTTTGTTTCTTTTGTATGTTCTTCTCCCATGGTATAACCCATTTTCACTGAATTTGATTCTGGTGCTCTGCATCTTGTATATACATTTTTTCTAATTTGGAGAGGGGAAGAGAAATAACAAAATGCTGAAACAAGGATACAGATTGACATATTGTAACAATGAGATGTACAAGACACTATGTTGAAAATGAACTTTACAACTTGTAGGGCGGAGGAGGGAGGAGTTGGGGAGATAGGGAGGGAAGGGATAGTAGGGGGAAAAAAACAAAGGAGGGCATAACAATGCTGGATAGGCAATGTACTCATTACCTTACCATGTAACTGTAACCCCTTTGTACAGTATCTTTACAATAAGCATATATATATATATATGTGTGTGTATGTATAATGAGCTGGTAATAATGGCATACGTTAGTAATTCTCTCTATCTTGGAGACACAGTCCAAGACCAGCCCTGGGCAAAAAGGCAAGAATCTACCCAAAAAATAATCTGCAGCAAGAGGGATCCAAGATGATGATCTAGAGACAAGGCAATATCAGAGCTTTGGCCTGGCACTGGTGGCTCACAAATGTAATCCTAGCAACTCAGGAAGCTGAGATTTGAGGATCATGGTTCAAAGGCATCCTGGGCAGGAAAGTCTGTGAGACTCTTATCTCCAATTAACCACCAGAAAACTAAACGTGGAGCTGTGGCTCAGTGGTAGAATATTAACCTTAAGTGAAAGAGCTCGGGGACAGCACTCAGGCCCTGAGTTTAAGCCCCAAGAATGAATGACCAAAAAAACAAACCCAAAGCAAACAAAAAACACAGAGCTCTGTCTGCCCAGTCAGAAATATAACAAAACTGGACACCTAATAACCACAGGTTCTATCTTGTAAGTACCTATTAGGTACCTGGATGTGTCCTGTTTTACCCCAATTGTCCCTGTTTTACACATGAGGAAATAGCTCTCAGAAACATTAGCTTGCCTAAATTTGTATGTGATATGTGAGTGAATAGACATTTATCTGAATGACTATATGAGTGACAATGAATGAATCAATGAAATTAACTGATAAATGAAAGAATAAGTTGAACTGTTCTAGTCCTGATATGCTAATTACCATTTTAAATTATATCAATAATGAAGAATTCTCTTACTTTCTTTAAAATCCCTCTTTATTAACTTTATTAACCAGGCTGGTATTTTACTAGTAGATCCAAAACACAAATTTCAAAACAATTTCATATTTTTCTGTCTGCAACGTCTTATTGTTCTATTTTCTTTTTGTTGTTGTTGGTGGTGGTGGTGGTGGTGATTGTGGGGCTTGAACTACGGGCCTGGGTGCTATCCCTGAGCTCTTTAGCTCAAGGTGAGCATTTTACCACTTGAGCCACAGTGCCACTTCCAGTTTTCCGGTGGTTAGTTGGAGATAAGAGTCTCATAGACTTTCCTGCCTGGTCTGGCTTTGAACTGTGATCCACAGATCTCAGCCTCCTGAGTAGCTGGGATTACAGGCGTGAGCCATCAGCACCCAGCCTATTTTCTTTTTATATAGATATCTTTAGCATATTTAAAGATACTATGTGTATTATTGTCCTTGATATTCTACTGCTAATAGGTGTTGATAACATTGAATATTTACTTTATTTCTTTATTATAAAACTAGTAGTAACAAAGCCGGTACCAGTGGCTCACACCTGTAATCCTAGCTTACTCGGGAGGCTGAGATTTTAGGATTGCAGTTAAAGCCAACCCAGGCAGGTAACATCCCTGAGATTCTTATCTCCAACAAACCACCAGAAAACCAGAAGCGGCTCTATGGCTCAAGTGGTAGAGTTCTTGCCTTGAGCTGAAGAGCTGAGGGACAGCGCTCAGGCCCAGAGTTCAAGCCCCATGACTGACCAAAAAAAATTATATATATATATATATATATATATATATATATATATATGTATATATAACATTATAGAACTTTAAGAAAAAAATAATTGAAAGAAGTATTCATAAATATATGTAATGCAACATCTAAAAACAAGTATTGTGTTATATATTTCCTACCTATCTTCTTGAGCTTGAGACTGATATTTTTTATATCTGTCAACCTTTCCCTTTCTTACTTTTTCGTATTGAGTTCAGCTTTCCTATTTCTGTTTGTTGTTTGTTTTGAGAGGGGATTCACTAGAGTTCCCAAGCTGGCTTCAACCTGGGGATCCTCCTGCCTCAGTCCTTTGACTACCTGACTTTATACATGTTCCTGTGGCTTTTTACAGTATCATCTTAAATGACAGCACAAGAAGGATGCTCTTGGGATTATTTGGGAAAAAAGCTGTATTTCCAACAATTAGAAAATAGTTAAGTATATCTATCTGAGAATATTTAGAGCAAAATTGTTTCGAGGCTTAGATTTGCTTCCCTAGATTGTAGAGATATGTATTTAAAAACTTCCAGCCTATTACCTCTGACTATTAAATATTATCTTAACTTGAATGAGTTTAGTTAAAAGCCATCCATTTGTTTCCTTGCTAATAGTTTTTATTTAATTATTTTAGGTTCATATCTGCTTAAACAAGTTGCCTGGAGTAGAGAGGAAAGAGGATACAGACTACAAAGTCTCTCCCAACTCTAAGGCATTCCAAGGCACCAAATTGCTAGTTTTCCTCTGCTTGTTGCAACAATTGAACAACACCAATCAAAAACATACAAGGGCAAAACTAATGAGATCCTTCCTTTGCTCATACCCAAATATAATGTAAAGTGAGAACTGTGATCGTGACTGTCCTGTGTAATTTTTTTTAATTTTAATTGAAAATGTTGTCATATTTCAAATAGTAATTATATTTAAATTAGTTCTTTAGAAAGCACACTTGCCTTGTTTAAATGATTTTATTTCTATTGTGCTTATAATTTTTATTAAGGTCTATTAATATGATTTTAAATAAATGGTGATGAAAGAGTCCTGTAAAATCATTCTTGCAAGCCCAGTGCTGGTAGCTCACGCCTGTAATCCTAGCTACTCAGGAGGTTGAGATCTGAGGATCACGGTTCAAAGCCAGCCCGGGCAGGTAAGTCCATGAGACTCTTATCTGCAATAAACCACCAGAAAACTGTAAGTGGTGCTGAGGCTCAAGTGGTAAAATGCTCGCCTTGAGCTGAAGAGCTGAGGGAGCACCCAAGCCCAGAGTTCAGCCCCATGACCTACAAAAAAAAAAATAATTCTTGTGAATATAGAATAAAATCTATATGAGGATAATGTATATTTCTATGATGCATTGCTGGCTCTGAATTCAAATTTTTAAAATTATTTTATCTATTTTCATTAACAAGTTTGGTTTTAGTATTAATTTTGTGCAAGCATCATAAGAATTATTCTATAATTTTACACCAAAAATAATTATTCTACCATTTTCAGTGGTCTGGAACAGTTATATATGTTGGAAGTACTTGTTTTATAAATGCTAAATCGAATTTAGCTATAAAATCTAGTCTTTTTTTTTTGTAATGATTGGTCTGTAGTCACCAGTCCTGATTCTTCCATGTCTGCTTTTTCTTTTGACCAGTACTGAGACTTGAACTTGAGGCCTTGGCACTTTCCCTGAGGCTCAAGTCCACCTAAACCGTAGTTCCACTTCTAGTTTTTCATGTTAATCAGAGTCTCACAGTCTTCCTTGCCAGTGCCTTCAAGTCCTGACCTTCAGATCCCAGCATCTTGAGTAGCTAAGATTACAGGCATGAGCTACCAGTTCTACATTTTCTAATTTCACTGAAGATACCAAGCAAGTGGGGCTCTTGGAAAATATGGAAATTACTAGATTCATGCCCTGAAGATGCTGTTTATTGGATCTGAGATAAGGTCAGATACAGAAATGTATAGATTTAGCAAGTACAAGTGATTCTTATCATAATTCTATAGTAATTACTCAAATTCTCCAATTAATTTTGACACTGATTTTGATTGTCATATTTTTCAAAAAATTATTTATTGCATCTGAATTTTCACATTTGTTATTGAGTTATATATTTTATTATCCCACAATTCTTTTCATCTCTTCCATTTTTTGTAGTTATCGTTCCTTTCTTATCTCAAATATTATGTACTGTCTCTTTTTCTTAATCAAAACCTCAAAGGACTATTGGTTTCTTCAAAGAACCAATTTGCAGATTTATTCCATTTGTTACTATTTTAAATTTCTATTTTATTAATTTCACCAGCTTTCTCTATTATCTCTTTAGTTGCTCACACTCAGCAAACATGCTATCTGTGTTTTGATTTAATACTACATGATTAAATGAATATAGTTTCCTTTGCAATCCTGTTTTCTCCTCTGAATATCTTCCCTTATGTTGAAGTCTTTGGGTTGTTTGCTAAGTCTTTCAAGTGAATTCCTCAGATCTTAATTCTGTTCTGATGGTTTGTTTATACTTCCTCTCTTGGGCCACTGGCTCCTGCTGTTATTTTTCTTTGTCTGTTCTTGAAAATACTTGAGCAGTAGCAGTCCTGGGAGTGGTGGAACCTCACCAGTCTCAAGGAAATATCCTTGCTGAGCAATTGGTAGGTGAAAGGATCTGTCATCCATCCCAGGAACCATGCCGAGGCAGGCAGGCACAGGAGAATCGAGAAGCGCAGGTTTGGGTGGAGCTGGGGACCAAAGGTGGGCGCAATGCTTACAGTAGGTTACTGCGATTATCTATAGGTCTTTCATGTTTTCAACTTCAGAGTTGAAGGGAACTCAGCTTTCCCTCTCAGCTTCCCAGAAGTCTGAAATGGTAGGCACATCCAACGCCAAGTGTCCAGAGTACCTCCCCAGCTTTCAGATTGGCTTTATCTGGGTTTTGTCCACCTTACAGTAACTGTGGGAAGGAAAGCTCATCAACACATCTCCAGTTCATGCTCTCCAGACTCATCTGCTTCTCATCTGGGCTCTAAGTAAGTCTCAGAGAAATTTTAGGTTGGAGTTACAAGCAATTAATGAAAAGGGAAAGTGAGATTTATCGGGCCATCATCTTGTCCTGTTTAATGCTTAATATATTCCTTGATATGTAAAAATCAAGTAAGAGTTAAGATTGTCATTCACTGATATGATACGTGCCCTCCTCCAGTCACCTCTTCTTCTTGCCCAGTACACACAATAATCACCTCTACCTCAAAAAGTATTTTCTTGGTTGACATACCAATAAATCAAACTCCAGGGGGTTGGGGCTATAAAGAAAATGTATTATCTTCTATTTGAACTCCTTTCATCCTGGAGATAAACCCCATAACTGCCTATAGTTCAAAGTGGAAGCTAAGAGAACACAATAATTTGCCTCAGCCCTAACAGGTTGGCCAACAGATACTTCCATGAGGAACTTTGACTCTTGTTATGGTGACACAAAGAGCTTGACATGACTGAAGAATTAGCCTTGGTGACAATGGCAGTATCATGACTCTAGTGGTGGTAGCAGTAAGAGGTGTGGAACCCCTGGCTGTGTTTACTATAGCCAAACCTCCACTGGTTTCTGTAATAATTCAAATCTCCCAATGATTCTGTGAGTTACCTAGAAATACCCTCCACTTAAGTTATCTGGAATTGATTTCAAAACCCTGATGAGTCCAAAACTCCAGAAAAGTTCTCCACTCAAACTGCTTAGAGTGTTCGTGTCTCAAACCAAGTTAGTTTAGTTTGCCAACTCCAAGATGGTGCTGCATACATGTGAATTTAGCTTTAACTAGTTCTAAGCCACACCACTTTTTCCTAACTGTACCCTCTAACCCCATTCTGCTCCCCACACACCTCCGTCTTCCAGTGACTGCAATCCCTGAAATGGCCAACATTTTACTTCTGAAAAGCAGCCAGATTAGCTCATAAAAGTAAGAAAATTCCAACATTTGCAGATTACTCATTGTTCTCTCTCTCTTTTTTTTTTGAGTTGAGAATCATGATTTTTGTAAAAACATCCTCTGGGATACCATTGGCTTAAGTACAAGAATATACAAAAGAGTATGATAATGAAAAATGAGGCCAACACTGAGCAAAGCAATCTGGTAGATGTCATTTATAGGTATGCATTAGTAAAATTGTTAATTGGTTCACATAATTTTCTTTAGCTTCACTCACTTTTATTAAGGCCATAATTTATTTAGTCCTAAATCACTTCTGTTTTCTTTCTCTGATCATGTGAACTAAGAAAATACTATAGGCCCAGCCGGTATTTCAACATCAAAAGTTTTTGCTAACTTTTTATATAAAATTTGTTGATCTAAATAAAAAATACAAACCAAGGGCTGGGAAGTTGGCTCAGTGGTAGAGCGCTTGCCTTGCATGCCTGAGGCCCTGGGTTTGATTCCTCTCAGCACCACATAAGCAAAAAGAAAAAAGCCAGAAGTGATGCTGTGGCTCAAGTGGTAGAGTGCTAGCCTTGAGCTGAAGAGCTGAGGGACAGCGCCCAGGCCCAGAGTTCAGGCCCCACGACCGGACCCAAAAAAAAAAAAAAAAAAAGAGGTAGTCTTACTAAATATGGGTGATTTGATTTGTGCATACAAATTTGATTGTGTATTCGATGTTTTCATTAATTATATGCTTATAAGAGACATGGAGTATAGAAACTCCAATTTTCTATCGCTTGTTTGACCTTCAATTGTTAAGGCTTTAGGTATATTAAATAAATCATCTGTAAATCTGACCAAACTTTAAAGCTTTGTTTTTGCCAACCTCATATGACTGTTCATGTGATTAAAAAAAAAAATCTTTGGTTCCCATTTAGTTTTCTGAGAAAGTAGGCATGATTATTTTAACCTGTATGTCACTCCTGTTAGGTCAGACTCTATCTGTCTGACATATGTTAATGATGTGATAATCTTCTGGCTTTTTTATGTCATATTGCTAAGGAAGTACCCCCACAATCTTTGCAAGATGAGTACAGTCCCATGGATTACCTTTAGAGTAAGTTCCCCTTATACACCTTTGCCAATTTCTTTCTTTGGTTTAGGAGACTGTGGTTTATTTTCCTATGAAGTTCGTGTGTTTACTCTGATCCTGGTGCTGTCCCAAAGCTTAATATAAATGGTGCCTCATATGAGTTTCATAAATATGAAAGGTAGGCATTATTTTAATGTTCATTTTATATACAGCCAACTGAAACATAATCAGGCAGCTTATCTCACACAATAAGATAGTTGATCTGGGATTGGAATGTTGATCTAATTTCACTCTGCATATTGACAATTTGGGCTGAGTTAGATATGTGTTATTCCCACCAGAGAGGACAGAAAATAAACATTCTCCTTTTCTTAATTATTTGGCTTTATTCTCAAAATCTAGGGAAAGCCTCAGTTGATCATTGGCCTTACTTCTAATTACTTCTAATTACTGTTCTCAAATAGAAGAAAATGTCAACAATACTAAATCAAAAACATATTTGGAACTGGGCACCAATGGCTCATGCCTGTAATCCTCTCTACTCAAGAGGCTAAGACCTGGAGGATCAAAATTGAAAGCCAGACCCTACAGAAAGATCCACAAGACTCCATCCTAATTAACCAGCAAAATGCCAGACTAGAAGAATGGCTCAAGTGGTAGTAGTATATTATGGGGACAGAAGAAAGGATCTAAAGTAAGAACACATACACACACACACACACACAAACACACACATACACACACACACACACACACACACAGAGTGAAAGAAGAGACAGAAAATCAGCTCAGCCAAGGAGACATCCATCTATTCCAGCAAAGGCTTCCTTGCCTTGGTGATCAAGGGAAACCCAGCCTGCCTTCCTGCTCTGCCTGCAGCCTAAGGGAAATGCTTCTTTTGAAAATGATTGCCAGATTGAATATATTTTCCCCATCTTTTGGGTTGACAGGTTGGGACAAAAGCAGGAGCTGGATCAGTTTTTGCTGCTAAACCAGCAAACGGAAGGTCAATCTGTATAAGGATGATAAGAGAACCTATATTCAGACTGAAATGTAAATAGAGAAAAAGGATGATAATAACTAATAATAACATTTACTTCCTTGTATATGAGGGCCAAATAGAGCAATACATATAGAGCCTTTGACTAACACATAGAAAGCCTTGTATGAGTGATCATTGTAAGGCATATTTAATAGGTAGCCAATGAAGAGACCATGTGGTAGTCAGGCAGGAAAAGAAGTTTATTTACTGAACTGCTGCCCCTACCAAGCATGGTGGAGAGGCATAGCTGAAAAAGGGTGACCCACCCCTGGGCCAGAACTTATCTAGGCCAGGGACTAGAAGTGGTGTGGCCAGGTGGGGGAAAGGTGTGGCCACACCGGATCTGGATGTGACCTCAGGGCCTGGGGCACTCCTATGGTCAGATGAGAGGCAGGACCAGGATGTGACCTAGCAAGAGGGAGGTGACTGCTTCCAGTTGTGCCAGTTACGTAGGTGACATAGGTACTGGGTGGAAACTCAGCCAAGAGGTAGGATGGTGTCTGCACAGGGCCTGCATAGCCTGGGGCAGACCTTACAATGGTTATTATCAACGACCAGTACAAGTCTGCCTTCAGTATCAACCAGATTGAACTTAATAAATCATTTACATAGTCAAGGTGCCCAATCTAGGAGGGGAGGGGAATAACGAGGAGGGGAAGAAGCTGGGTGCTGGTGGCTCATGTCTATAATCCCAGCTACACAGGAGGCTGAGATCTGAAGACAACAGTTCAAAGCCAGCCTGGGAAGAAAAGTCTGTGAGACTATTATCTGCAATAAACTACTCAGAAAAAGCCAGAAGTTGCTATGGCTCAAGTGGTAGAGTGCTAGCTTTGATCACAAAAAAATAGTATTACCAGATTCTTAGAGGTTTCTTATCATTATCTCCTCAAGCAAATGGTACAGACCTGTGTGAAAAATGCTAAGAAAATCAGAGCAGATAAGTTTCTTAAAAGAGATTTATCCTTTTACTTCCAATAACATCAGGCTAGGTTTTTGTTGGGTTTTGATTTTTGTCAGTCCTTTCACTGAAAGTAAATCAAGGTGTGTGTTTTATCATTGCAATAGATTTTCTTTAAAAAAAAAAACAAACTTGGGGGGGGAGGGTGGACACAGGAACAGAAACATGAATACTTTATGGTCCCCATATTCAAAGTTCACAAAGACCATGCAACATAGAAACTATCATACATAATTACAAGGGTTACACAGAAAAATCAAACAGGATGAATGTCATCTGTAATGGCTTGTGTATGTGTGTATGTGTGCCAAGGGGATTTGAACTCAAGACTTCTCCTTTGCTTGGCAGGCACTCTACCACTTGAGCCACACAGTTCAGCTTTTTCTGTTGAGATGGAACCTTATGAACTTTTTGCCCAAGTTGCCCTCAAACTTGTATTCCCCTGATTTCTATCTTCCAGTAGTTAGTAGATAAGGATAGTCCCCCTCCCCCTTTGCCCAGCCTATAAAGTCTTTTTAAAAGAATTGAATTCTGATCTGTGCTTGGAGAAAGTGATGGGGAAAAGACATTCCTGGCAGAAAATAGAAGTAGTTTTTAGAGGCAAGAATTAACATTCTGCACTAAAACAGCAAGTAAACTGGCTTTGCTAGAGCAGAAGAGCCCAACTGACGAAAGTAAAATCCAATATGCCTTACAGTGAGGACAGCTAATCTCATAGTACCTGACACAGAACATTTTATGAGTAGTTAATGAGTAGTTAATTCTGGTGGATTCATTGAGTCAGCCTGACAGCAATATGACATGTTATAATGAGAACTTGCTCAAGAAAGGAAGCTAAAGAGACATGGTTCAGGGAATGGTGAAGGGGTGAGCTGTTACACGGACATCTTGTTAACCTTCCGTTAGAAATGGGAGAACTGAAACTAAAGCAAAATATCTGAACAAACTCTTCCTGGTACTCTTGATTTTTAGTGGTCTACCAAATAATGGACAAGAGATACACAGCGAAATTCCCCTAAGACTCTGAAACACAAAGATAGGAGAGCCTTCAATGTGGACAAAACTTCTTCATTTCTTTAATCCTTTTGACTTAAACATTGGTATGTCCCTGCTTTCCACAGTCTACTTTCAGGCAGTAGAGAAGAAAGTAATACATCTTGATTTTAGCTGACTTATAGAGAAATTCCTATTCAAGTTGGCAATTAGCTCTTGGGCAATTAATTCCTGGTCATAAAACATCCAGCACTATATTGGCCACTATTTTTAGATTAAACAGGAATGTACTCATATACTCATATGTGTGTCATCTGTCTTGGTGGTTCTGATTTTGCAGGAAGTTTCAACCTAGTACTCATAAATAAATGACAGTGATACAAGGTTAGTAGAAGAGCAGCCAATCAGGGAATTGCAGCCTGTTGAACTTCTATGGCAGTTGATAAGCAACTAAGCCAAAAGCTGCCTGAAAACCAAATGGAGTCTGGGGACTACAAAAGAATGAGGAAGTAAAAAGAGTCTGGGGACTACAAAAGAATGAGGAAGTAAAAAGGACAAAAGAATAAGGAAATAAGTATCACAACCTTGCAGTAAACTGAAAGGAGACCCCCACTAATCAGAAAAGCATCCAATTCTCATTATTTAGGCCAAGCTTCCTAATGAGAAAAGCCACTGAAGATGACCAAAATGGCAGACATAGACTACAATTCCCTGATTAGCTGCTTTTCGAATAGCCCTGTGTCAATAGTACTTACATTGATTTTAGAAACCCATAAGGATGCTTGCTTTTCTGGGAAAAAAAAAAAACCACTCCTAGCAATATCAGTTTGCATACTTGGACTATAATGCCTACTACAGATTTTAAATCTCACAGAATGATAACTATTATTAGTAAGGTGACAGAAAACCATTTCCTAGATCTCCCCTTTTGACCTAAATGCAGAGCCTTGTGTTGTAATATTAAATGGAAACATTCTATCATCCTTTGGGAGTATCCAAATTACTAGTTTGGCTTTAAGAGTCAACTATTTTTTTCCCCTCAAATATATCTCCTGGTACAATGAATTATCATGGGGCTTTCCATACAAGGGAACATTTTAAGGTTGCAGATTGAAAATCTCCGTTGAAACAAACGCATGATGTCACTTGAAACAAGAGCATCTGCAAATACTTTGCAAAATAATTTCCTTTGTTCAGAGAAAGGAAGGCCAGATGATGCAACATCTCGCTTCCAGCTGTGCTTGCCTCACTCATAATTTGGCCTCCTTTATTGACATTTTAAAGGATCTGGACTGCTTACCTTGCACTTCTGAGGGTGTGCTTCGACTCTTCATCTCATCACTTACAAGGAAGACGAAACAGAAATTGTATGAGAATGCCCATGGTTCCACAAAGCAACAGAAAGAGGGTTACCTTTCTCTTTAGCATTGTTTTTTTGAAACACAAACAAAGCTAACAGAAGATGGAAACCAGCCAGAGGTTTGGGGTATTCAAAATGAAGGAAATCCTTCTACAGGATGAAGCTACACATCCTATAGAAAGTATACAAGCCCTATTCTCCACTGGGCAGGGTGTGGGGGGAGTGTGGTGATTCCTCTGGAGATTTATACACTCCAAGCTTTTTAAATAATTACTCGTTTTATTCTGCCAAAAATAGATGAGCTAATAATTTGGCTGCTTGCTTTTAGGAGCTTAAAAACAAGCAGAGAGAGGGCCCCTGTTTAAAACAGGACCAAAATATTTTACTTAATTTAAACAAAGTCTTTGTGCTTAGAACTGATAATATTATTGAGGGCAAATGTTAAACAACAAACAATCAGAGTCAGATTGTTGACTTGAGCCAGTTGTTTAATCACCCATTTAATGAAGGAAAACAATAGATCCAATTGTTTCATGTTGTGAAGACTAAATAAATGTCTGACAATATTTTTAACTTTTCAAATTGGTGTAGGGAAAGTATTGTACATATATAGCCATTGTCTACTTAGACATTGGTCTAAATCTGGAAGAATAGATTTTTTTTCTTGCTGTTTTGTATAACTTTTCTCTAGCAAAAGTTGTTGGTAGTGAAAATTTTTTTATTTATTTAAATAAAATTCATGACTTGGAAAGGTCTTATATGGCCCTTCACAGGCCTCCATTATGGAGATGTGATGTGGCTTAGAAGCCACTTGTAGGTTTTCCATCTTTTACCCAATCATGATGGCGACAACCATTAATACTACATCCCAAAGTTAAGGACTCCTTAACCCCAGGAGCCAGGTGGGAAATGCTTGTTTGTTTTGAAAAGTGGATACAGTCTGTGGTGACAGCAAGGAGAGTTTGAAGAACTCTCTGATCTTTCTCTGAACTTCCCAGCCTCTCATGTGTCCTTCTCTGGTCAACAGGGTTATTTTATGGTGATTGTTGTCATGTTTATATTCCTCAGATGGAGGAGGAACTTCAAAGCATGGAACTCTTTTCATGGGGACTTGGACTTTAAACTCTGAGTTCCATAAGTGTGAGCAAAATTTTTAAAAAGGGAATCATTTAAGGACACACTTAACATTCTTGAGACTCTAGACATACCACCACAGTCACGTAATACTGTCATTGGAATGACAGAGTAGACTTTTGTTCTAAGCAACTCATGATAGATATTTTAAGTAGACATCTAATCAAATGTGTTGTGAAGGAAATCCTGCCTCTATCTCTTTGGTTCTTTAAATGACCATGTGTATGAAAGATGCCTAGTACAGTTTTAGATCTCTATTACACCTTGCAATCTTCCCCTTCCAGGTAAGTCTGGCACATGGCTGCAGCAGACCTCGGCTTAACACCTGCTCAAAATCCACTTACACTCCCTCCTCCATCTCAAACATTAATCAGAAAGATGGTTTAAAATGTAGGTTTCTAAGTCCTTCTCAAGGCCTACTGAATCAAGAGTTCTGGGGAAAGGAACCTAAGAACCTACCCTTATTAAGTTCCAGAGGTGAATCATTGAAGTTTGAAAACTCTGAAACTGAACTTCACTGTCCTATCCCTCTATTAACAAAAATTATTTTTGCAACTCATCAACAGGACCTGTTATAAAAAAATTTTAAAAACTTCATTGATATTTCTTAAAGTTACACGCTCTGAATTTTGGATGACTGATTCAAGAGCTAGCTGAGGGCTCATTTCTGTATCTTTCTACCAAAGTTAAGATTCTTTTTATCTCTATAAACTTGATTTGTATACAAGAACCTATGCAATGCATTCACAGTTTAATTTAATTGCTGGAGGAAAAAAAATCTATGTACTGGTAGATTAGTGTATTTCTTGGTGTTTTCCATTAGAAAATGAAAAAATGAATAACTGTGCTTCACTTACAGCTTCAGTAATTGCAAATCACATAGTAATTTTCCTGCCCAATGTGGCAATCTATTCAACTCTGTGATCTAAATATGTTTATCCTTTCTCTTACTTTTAGGTTAACTCTGTTTTGTTTTATATTTAAATGACATATTGTAATTGTTGTAGTCCAAGGTGATCCCTGGATCACTTGACAGGGTATAATTTTTTACAAACTAGAAAGCACCACTTCTTGTCATATTTAATTCTTGGCATGCTGCAGTTTCTGAATGGCCACTTGAATCAAGAGTGAAAACATACTTGTTATAGGATGCAGACTTAGTGGTCCTGTGTTCTGTCCAATTGCATCTTTTAATTGATTTGGATTCTTGGATCTAGTTGTATTTGTCTTGCACATCTAGCTTTCAGAATGCAAGCCAGAGATGAGGAATTATGATGCACTTCCAAGGCTTTGAGAATCCATCCTCCCTTTGCAGGCTATGAATTTCTGAAGCAACAGAGTGTCTCCATGGCTACCTGACCAAATTACTAAGGCTGCCAGAGCCTGCTTCTATGTGACTGAGTATGAACTGAACAAATTACCACAGACTGTGAATAAAGAATTTGAATTTCTAAGACCTGTAGGTGGAGATGTAGAGTATCCAACTAAAACAGCACTGTTGCTGGCAGTTAAGCATCAGACTGACGGTTGAAACTAGTAAAAATGTCCACTCTAGATCCCTCCTCTCTAAACTCCTTCCTTTCTTCCCTGCTGGAGTGTGATTCAGTAGGAAGGGACAAACACTCATTTCCTGTATAGAAATAGGAATGTGGGTCAATTTGTTCCCCCAAAGCTGCTGATGCTTATTTTACTACTGATGGCCATCACACATTCATGGCAGGAGTACATTTTGAACAACAGACTTTTCTTAATGCTGCTTCCTTTACCTTCCCCTGAAGCCTTCAGCACAGAAGGGCCTTCACATGGCTTTTCAGTGTTCCCAAAGTATCTTTATACATTCCCATCACGAAACCATTTCCATTTCTGTGCAGTTTAGACACACAAGAAAATTCTCTTTGAAATACCCTTGCTGAGCTGTTTCCACACTACCTAAGAACACAATTCCTTAAAATAATATAGCAGAGGGTTGATGTGCACATGTTGTGGGTTCAGAAAAATCAGGATTCACATCCTGGCTCTGCCCCCTTGCCCTCTGTGTGTCATTTGGACCAATCACATAGCCTCTGCACGACTTTGTTTCCTCATCGGCAAAGAATGGATAGCAATGGCACTACCTCAAGCATGGTTGTTAGAATTCAATGGTCTAGGAACTTAGCACATAGATGCACTTAATAAAACTGATCATCAGTGTTCACAAATTCAGTTGTTACGAGAGGAATATCTCTAAGGATAAGCTCTTTCTCACGCGAAGCTTAAAGTTTATATCAAAATAACAGTATCAGTCTTTGCATTCTTAAAAGGCAATAATCCAGAATTGGACACAATATTTCAATGAGACTTGACCCTGATGGATATGGTTTGAATGTGTCCCCCAAAGTTTCATGAGCTCAAAGCTCCTCAGTGTGGTGATGTGGGAGATTGGTAGAACCCTTCATAGGTGGAGCTTAGTGTAAGGTAATTAGGACATTAAGGGGAACTACCCTAGGAAGAGATTAAGGTAGTTGTAGTCAGACCCTAGTTAGTTCCTACAAGATTAGCTGTTGTAAGAGAGTTGCCCAACTCCTAAGTCATTCTCTGGCTTCCGGTCTTTCTATATGATATGATCTCTCTGTCTCACTGGTGCTTTTACTGTGCTGAGATGCAGTAAAGTTAGCCCTGTCAGAAGCCAAATGGGTGGAGCTTCCCAATCTTGTACATTCACCCTTCAAAGCTGTGAGATAAATAAACCTCCTTTTGTTTCACATTGCTTTGTTTTGTTTTGTACTACTGGAGTTTGACCTGAGCCTTTATTTTGCCAGGCAGGTACTCTCTCACTTGAACCACACCCTCGGTTATTTTTGGGGGAGTGCTATTTGGTTTGTTATTTTGCTTTTGTTGCTTTTCTTTGATCCTCCTATTTACATCTTCCTCTTAGCTGAGATGATAGATGAATGCCACTTCACCCAGGATTTTATCGGTAGAGATGAGGACTCAGAAACCTTTGGCCCCAAATTATAATCTACTCGGATTCCCCCTTTCTGAGTAGTGGATACTGGCATGAACCATTGAGTTCAGCTTGCTCCTTTCTTGATAAAATACTCAGCCTCAAGTATTTTATTGTTAACACTGGGAAATAACTAATACATTAGAAAACTGCTTTCTTCTTTGTTATTGGGTTAATTTTTTTGAGTACCTTTGTGGGGGGTGGGCAATGCTTTCCAAAGTTAACTTAGTAGCAGCCACATTGTACAGACACAGGTGGCATAAGTTATAATTGTAGTGAACTGAAAACAAGGAGGTTTTTAAAGCCAACTGCTCTGAAGCAAGGTGCAGTACAGATAATGTTTACTAAATATCCCATTTGCTTCTACTCTGTGGTTGAAGCCATATTCGATTTCTAGAAGCAGAACCAACATGTGTGACTTGCAGCTGAGGTAGGGAATAGCACACCTCTTCCATTCCTCCCCTCTGTTGAAGACAGGTAGGCTTCCCACTTGACTTCGCAGAAGTGAGAAATAAATATGCATTTTGTTAACATAATAAAATGTAAGTTTGTCTGCTGGAGTATCTAAAATTAATGAATCTGACTCCTTAACAACTTTATATTTATTCCTATTTGTTTTCAAAACTTTTGCACATGATTTATGCACCTGAAGAAAAGTAGCCTATCTTAAACAAATTAATAATTCGATGAAGTTTCATGAACTGAACTTACATGTACAACGAACTAAACATAGAACATGACCAGCACCTTGAACCCCCACAATCCTTTTAACCACTGTTACTCAAGAGTAAACATCACTCTGCTGTGAACACCATAAATTGGTGTTTGTGCTTTTTTTTAAATAAATATAATATGTAAATGTGTACTCTTTTTGCCCAACATTGTGTTAATGAGTTTTATCTACATTGTTAGGTGTGGTTATTGTTGTATCATTCTGTTTAGTATGCAACCATACTGTTTTCCATCTCATAATGGTACATTTGAATAAATAATTTCTTAATTTAATGTAGTCCAATTAATTAATTAATTAAATAGTACATTTTGTGTTCTGCTTAAGAGCCCCTTGCCTACACCAGAACTAGGGAGTTGTTCTGCTCTATTTTCTTTCAAAAACTTTTTTATTCGACCTTTCAAACTGAGATTGGCATTTATAGGATTAAATTCATGGATATGTGACAGAGATTAAGATATAGAGTTTTCCACTTGGATATCCAGACTCTTCCTATGCTGGAGTGATTGACTCCTACGTCATTCATCAGGTAACCTGCTGATGTGGATTTTGTGTCTCAAATTTCTGTACTGTTTCTCGTGGTCAATCAGCCTCTCTTTTGACCCTAACATACTCTTTTATTCAGCCCTGACACATCTGAATATGCTGATTCTCTTACTTTGATCTGCTCCCACAGTCTTTACAGAGGTTGGCTCTTTGTGTCCCCACATACATTTTAGAATTATGTGGGCACTTTCCACAAAATAATTTGAGGTGTTTTCACTGTAGTTTTGTTGAATCCATACAGGAACTAATGTAGAAGTTAATATCATTACAAGCCTGAACTTTCCAATCTACTAGCTTGATCTTCTGCCTCTACTTCTCTGGGTATTTTTTCATCTCTCTCAGTAGTGCTTTTTAGTATTTAGTATAAAAGTCTTACCCATTTTTGGTTAAATTTATTCTTAGAAAATTATTATTTTTATGCTGTTTTAAAGAATATGGTTTTAATCTTCTATTCTTTGTTTGTTCCTGATATAAAAATATAATTGATTGTGTACATAAGACATATAGACAACTTGCTAAATTCTCATAGCAATATAGTTTGAAGATTCTTTCAGTTCTAAGTACTCAAGTCACATAATCATGTTATCTGTGAATGTCACTTTCTTTCACCCTTTCCAATCTTTATGCCTTTATGCACTTTATCTTCCATTTTTAAGCTTAAAATTCCAACTGGTTGAAGTAATTTTAAATTGTGACTTTATAACCCAGGATATTATCTTTTTCCCAGCAACTTATCAAATTTGTAGATGGTAAATGTGCATTCCATGCACTCATTCACATCAGCATCCAGTAAAAATTTTAAATAAGCCTGAAAACAAAACTGTGGATACCATCCCCAGGAGACTTGCTGCCAAGACCAAACAAGCCATTAATTACTGCTCTTCAGATAAAAGTATTCAAACTGTTGGGGCTGGGAAGTTGGCTCAGTGGTAGAGCGCTTGCCTTGCATGCCTGAGGCCCTGGGTTCGATTCCTCAGCACCACATAAGCAAAAAGAAAAAAAGCCGGAAGTGGCGCTGTGGCTCAAGTGGTAGAGCACTAGCCTTGAGCTGAAGAGCTGAGGGACAGTGCTCAGGCCCAGAGTTCAGGCCCCACAACCGGACCAAAAAAAAAAAAAAAGTATTCAAACTGTCACTTGATTTATCTAAGCATCCAATTCTTCTCTGTAAAACCAAAAGATTTGTCTCAACATTTGCTCAAAATCCACAGAGATTATGGAGCAACATTTACCTACTCCTTTTATACATAGCTGAAGATCCTATGTAGAATGTGAAAATTTTACTTTTTCCTATTAGTGAATGTATCCTGGTTTGTGTTTTTTTAAGAGACAACACTTATACCTTTTCCAAATGTTACAGTAAAGCTAGTGAAAAGAGAATGGTTGTAATAATTAGAAAAAAATACACATCTGGGATTTGGTCATTAAAAGTTATGTATAACAAGGGAAGAAAAAAAGATAAGAAGTTGCTTCACACTACAGCCCTCCCTCCTGCTCCAAAGCCTAATACTTGTTTATCAAGGTAAAAAAGAGACACAGTAGAACTTGACACAGGCTTGAACTCGAGTAAAACATTTATAAAAACCTAGATGGGGCAGTGTCCTCCACAGCCCAGGTACCACTGGGCAAAGAGACAAAAAAAAAAAACTCAACAGGGGAAGGCTGGACACTAGGGTTTGGGAGTAAAAGCACTACACTTCTGGCACAGGGATTTGGGAAGCAGGACAACCAAAAACTACTTAAAAAAGAACTGGGGGAGAAAAACAGCAATTGCCTTCTGCAGGGGTGGGGGCGAGGAAGAAGGTAGAGCCAGGAACAGGAGCATTTCACATCACTAACCTAACTTGGGAAACTGTAGGGGACCATCTTCAACTGGCTGTAAGAGAAAGCCCTGACCTGATGGATGATGGGAGAATCCACAAGATGAAAAGCAAGGGAACGTGGCTAGGAGAGGGAAAATAAACCTCATCCTTTCTGGGCACTGAAAGGCAGTCAGGGCACTAGTACCAGGCAGTGACCTCTTAAGGACAGCACAGTTTGGACAGCTTGGAGTTCACCCGCCTGTCCCCACCCAGCTATTCATTCTGCTCAGCACTAGCCAATGCAGGGCCACTCCCGGGCCCAAGACAGTAGACAGCTCTGCAGCCTGGAGCCCTGCCTCCTCTATGGCATCTCTAATCGTGGGGGTAGCACTAGTCTCTACCTCCTTGGTCTAGGATTCTGGATCTCAGGGTGGCAACAGCCTTCCCTTCCTGGGCAGGAAGGAAGTGGGGGTAGCAGGGGAGTGGGAAGAAATGAGGGAGGGAGTAATACTGTTCAAAAAGAAATGTACTCATTACCTTACTTATGTAACTAGCCTCTCTGTACATGACCTGTACAATAAAATAAAAGAACGGAATTCTATGCTTCCATCAGAAAGAATGATATTGCCCATTCATAAGGAAATCGAAAGACTTGAAAAAACTTATATTAAGAGAAGTAAAACAGACCTAAAGAAACATAGGTTTCATGGTTTCCATCATTTGTAGTAATTAGAAGGTGCCTATAAATCTACAAGTAAACACAATGGATGGTAGAAGACAAAAAATTACACTTGAACATGGTAAATTAAATAGGACTCTAAACATTCACACAGTAAGACCAAAGGAGGATATTCTTAGGAGATGATCACAAAGGCTCAATAGATATATGCATGTGATCATATAAAGTGATGTTAATTGAAATGAACTCAAAGAAATGGAAATAAGAGACTTTTTTATTTTTTTACTCTCCCCCTCCCCCATTTGTCACTGTTTTTGATTTCTGTACCTTTTCTCTTGTATGTAAGTTTATCTGTTTCAGGAAGAGTAAGAAGAAGCACAGAAATGGTAGGAGAAAGGGTGAACAGATGCAGCAGTGATACTCACTAGATACTATGTTGAAAATGAACTATACAATTTGTGGCACAGAGGGGTCAGGAGGGAAAAAAAACTGTGAGAAAATGAGGGAAGAGGTTACACTATTCAAAAAGAAATGTACTCATTACCTGAGGTATGTAACTGTAACCTCTCTGTATATCACCTTTACAAAAGGAAAAAAAGAGTCTGTTTAAAAGTTCATTCTAGCATTGAGCTCGAAATGTAAATTTTCATGGATATGAATTTCCTGGAAATGACTTATATCTACACTTTTGGAAATTCAAGGACCACAACTGTTCATCTCTTGTTTCTTGTCATGCCCTTGTCCTCATTAGTGCAAGGGACTTTAGTCCTGTGCATGATAATCTATTTTGGCTGAGCAGTAAGGAAATGTCTTACTGAATGCTCACTTTCCGAATTAGTCAGAGTCAGTGGGATACAGAACCCTGTCCTTACCATACAGGAATAACATAAATAGACTTTAATAGAAGAGTTGCTTATTGAGATATGTGCAGAGTTAAAGAAATACACTGAAATGAAGCAGAGTGACAGGAAATGACACATATAATCTGGGTGAAGGGGAAAGGATCCCTTTACAAAACTGTGGGCAGTGTTTAGGGTAAATATAAAGTAATAGTGTGGTATCATGGGGCTAGTAAGGGTAGACATTCCTATCTTCTAAGACTGAATGAATGGAGGGGCCTATTGTCAGAATCTAGTATGAGATAGTTCTGACAGCAGTCCACAGTCAACCGAAAATAGTGGGAGAATGGAAAGATGGAAAGAGGAGAATAAATAAACACTCCAATCTCACTTTCTCCATTTACACCCTCTGAAATCCTGCTAATGTCTCGCATGGGCTGAACAGAGAAGATGGAAGAAAAGGTGCTTTTTAGTGAAGTCCCTTCAGTTAGCTGCTTAAGCAAAGAGCAAAGTAAAGGATGGGGTTAAGTGGATCCAGAAAGTCAAAGAATATGCAGCATATTCCTTAGGCTCAAAGGGAAAGAAAAGGAAATGCTGTTCCTGTAGCCTCTGCATACAAATGGACCAGAAGGAGGGGTCATGTGGTGGGAAGGAATTGGTGTGGGAAGTGATGCAGGTGTGTAGGAAAGGAAGTTCTCTCTCTCTCTCCCAGGCTTCCCACCTTCCCTCGATCTCTTCGTTCTTTCTTCCTCCTTGCATCTTTCCACTTCGTGTCCAGCCTGCAACTTTGCATCAATACCTCCGATTGGCCAAATCCAACAAAAAAAATTGCTAGCAAGGAACCCCTGTGATGCAGTGGAGTGTAGAGATGGAAAACAACCACACGGTGACCCGGGGAAATTGCTTTAACCATGTTGGCTTTGCATATCTTATTTGAATAATAAGTTTCTATTCTAGAAAACTAGGAAGTGAAATAAAAGAATTCTGTTTTGGTATCCTCTGACATACTAGACTGTTCAAATAGTAAGTTCTCCCTTCCTTTCTCTTGTCTTTTGGGAAGCTCTTCCAAATTTATATTTCTTGTCTTCTGAATCCCCCACAAGTCATTGTATTCTAGGTTTCTCACTCTAATATTTTAACTAATACTTAGAAGCCTTTACCTTAGAAGCAAACTCTGTGCTACAGAATCTTGAAACTTGTCCTTGAACAAGGTCACCTGTACTCAAGGAACCCGTGAACAACCCTCAGCCTGACATCCAGGAGAATGTTTTAACCTGAAAAGTTCCACCCTCCTGGACACTTTATCCCTACTCAATGTAGTTCTCTTCCTTTTTACTTAAGGTTTCCTAAGCAACTAAAGTGCTTGAAAAGGAAACTCAGAAAATCTACTAGATATTCTTCCACACCACAAATTTAGTACTAAAACAGTAAAACTTAAAGCCAATTTCTTACTTGAATAAAGAAGGGGGAAAAGGGAAAACAAGTTTAAGAGTTAATTAAAATACAATCCTGTGACATCTGTCCATTTCCCATCTTCCATCACTGAAAATGACTTTTTTCAAACTTTGAACTCACCAACAAGTCCCTGTACAACTCAATTGGCTGTCACTTGTTTCTACATTTTCATCATTGTAATCACAACACAATCTCAGTTTCATTGTAAGAGACACCCAGCCACTTTCCATTATCTCCCTTGTAGAGTCTCTATATGAAAAAAATCTGTTCCCATATACTAAAATATGCTCAATGTTATCTTTCTTGATTATTTATGAGTTCTAAAATCTTGTTGCCCAATATTGGCTTCACTTTTCACTGTAAATATTTCTTCATTGTTGTCCATCAATCTCTTTTTATCCCATGAATTCTAGATCAAGACCTCCAGCAAAAGTCCAGTGGTACTATTCATAAATGAACTCAAATATATACATGAGAATGAACAATGGAATAATACACATGCTACTGTGGAGTTGTCCAACAGGGACTCTCATATCTTGTGGAATTAGTCCTGCATTTATAGTCGTTCCCTTTTTAGTCACAGAATAGGAAAAAACCTATGAAAAGTTTACTATGAGTGTAGTACTGGGACCAGTAGGGTAGCAGCCAAGGCCATCAATCAACTATACTCCCTACAGAGAGCTGAGGGACAAATTGCATGGGTATAAAAACCACATTAATAATTTAAATTTAAAAAGGTAAAGATTAGGTTTCAAAGATGAAGGAACAGTTGTGCTTTAGTTCAATATTTATTGGTTTTTATTTGACTATTTCTTATATATATATATTTGTTGGGCAAGTTCATTGTGATTTTTTTAATTCTTAACAAATTGCACTATACGTGAACATGCTTAATTGGTAAAACATGTCAACAAGGAAGAAAGGGAGGAAGAAAGGGAGGGAGGAAGGGAGAAAGAATACACAGAATAAATCTCAAACTTAATGGTAAATGTTGAAATGATTCCTTTTGAAATCAGAACCAAAACGAGAATTACTATACTCTTCATTTCTATTCAAGCGTATATTAAAGCTCTTAATTACAGAAAATAGCAGGAAATTTTTTAAAAAGGAAAATAAAATTATCATTCACATATGATTGACTATATATATAATAATGTTATGATTGGAGAAACTGCTATAATTTTAAACAGGGGTTGGCAAGTTTATCAGATAAAGATTAATGTATAAAAATCAATTAGAAAATATATCTTCAATAGTTTTTCCCTTTATTACATGTATTTCCAAATCTATTTCTACATATCTAATTTTGATTGCTTTATTGTTTTGGGGGATTTTGTTTGTTTTTTTGTTGGTTGGGGCCCTGAACTATGGGCCTGGGTGCTGCCCCTCAGCTCTTCAGCTCAAGGCTAGTGCTCTACCACTTGAGCCACAGCATCACTTCCCACTTTTTCTGCTTATGTGGTGCTTAGGAAATGAACCCAGAGGCAAGCACTCTACCACTGAACCACATTCCCAGCCCTGTTGTTTTGTTTTTTGAGATAGGATTTCACCATGGAAGCCAGGCAGCTCTCAAACTCAAGATCCTCCTGCCTTAGCCTGGAATTATAGGCATGCATCCCCTTACCTGGTCCTAATAGCTTTTTTGAATTGTTTTGTTTCTTTTTTTTTTTTTTTTTGCCAGTCTTGGGGCTGGAACTCAGGGCCTGGGCACTGTCTCTGAGCTTCTTTTCCTCAAGGCTAGCATTCTACCACTTGAACCACAGCACTACACCATTTGAGCTGCAGCTTTTTCTATTTATGTGGTACTGAGGAATCAAACCCAGGTCTTCATGAATGCTAAGCAAGCACTCTACCACTAAGCCACATTCCTAGCCCCTAATTGTTTTTTTAAAGTAGTATACTTTTAGAAGATCAAATAGGTACAGAGATATGCCATACTTTTTGGTGAGGAAAATGAATATTTAAATGGTAATTCCACCCAGTGAGAAAAGAAGGCTTTGAGTTCAAGCCCTGATACCAGTTGAAATATAGAAAGAGGAAGGAGAGAGAGGGCAAGAGGGAAACAAGATGAGAGGGGAGGGAAGGAGGAAGGAAAAGAGAGAAGAAAGGAAGGGAGAAAGGAGAGGAGAGAGAGAGGGAGGGAGAGAAGGAAAGATGGAAGGAGGAAGAGAAATGGAAAAGGAAGGAAGGAAGGAAGGAAGGAAGGAAGGAAGGAAGGAAGGAAGGAAGGAAGGAAGGAAGGAAAGAAGGAAGGAAGAGAGGAAGAGAGGGAGGGAAGGAGGAAGGGACGGAGGGAGAAAGGGAGGGAGAAAGGGAGGGAGGGAGGGAAGGAAATGAAAAGAAACAGCTTTACCTACTTGAGTTATCTAGGACTGGCCTAATGAAAGCATTAATTCACAAAAGTAGTAAAGGCGAAAGGACAGCACATTGCCTCCTAATGCTTGACTTCCCAGAGTTAGCATCTGAAATGACATGAGGAAATGCTCAGTATCTCTGGCTATTTAAAAAAACATGCCTATCAAAACAACATTGAGATTCCATCTCACCCCAGTAAGATTGGCCATCATCAAAAATAAAAATAATAGCAAATTCTGGCAGGAATGCAAAGAAAAAAATGAGCCTTTTTGCACTGTTGGTGGGAATGTAAACTACTACAACCACTCTGCATGAAGGTTTTGAGATTCCTCAAAAGACTGAGCATAGAACTACCCTATGATCCAGGGATACTACTCTTAAATATCTACCCATAATATTACATATCAGGATGTAATAAAGACACTGTGCATCCATGTTTTTATTGCTGCACCATTCAGAATAGCCAAGTTATGGAAACAGCCTAGATGTCCTACAACAGATGAGTGGATCAAAAAAACATGACATATATACGCACTAGAATTTCATTTATCCATTAGAAAGAATAATATGTCATTTGCAGGGAAATGAATGGACTAGGAAAAAATCATATTATATGTGGAAGCTAGATCTAAAATACAAACATACATGATAACATATACAGGGTTTTATGCATATACACACAAACAAACTGTCTAAAGGAAGTGATAGTTAGGGGAGGAGTCCAATGGTGTAACTCCTCCAAAAAAATTGATGAACTGTTTAACAAAATGAATACCTGAAAGTAAAAACATGTTTGGGGAGAGAGGACAAAATGGGAGCACAAAAATGGAGGGAGAAAGAGTGAGCAAATGCAGTCATTATATTCAATGTACATTATGTGAAAATTGAACTATATCACTTGAGGGTGGAGATGTGGGGGAGGAAATGGTATAGAAGGATGAAAAAGGTGCATTGTACTCAAAACCTGACTTAAGGATTACCACTTCTTGTATAGCTACTCTCCAATAAAACCACTGGATAACCGGAAGTGGTGCTGTAGCTCAAGTAGTAGAGCACCCACCTTGAGCTGAAGAGCTAAGGTATAGCGCCCAGGCCCAGAGTTCAAGCCCCATGGACCCCCCCCCACAAATAATAATAATAGAATTTTAAAAATATATTTATGATCTCAGATGAGAGAAGGACTTTTTAAAACATGTGACAAGAAACACAAACCCAAGAGACTTATGACCAGAAATTATTAATTTTACTTTAGCCAAGTTTATTAGAGCATGCCATGAGGAGGAGCATGCAACAGTAAGTTACAAAATGAGGATATATGTAACACAAGAACGAAGAAGGAAAATTCAGAAAAATATGAAGAATCCCTTAAGTAAGTGAAAAATGAGGAAGGGGGGGAGAATCAGCAAAACAGATTTTTAAAACACAAATAGGCACTTTACAAAAGAAAAAAAAGCATAAATAGCAAAGACCCTAAGAAAATACACAATGAGCAATGCTAAGTAACGCACTGTACTTATGCCTGTGGAGCTAACAAAGCATAAATGACACTGGCGTTTTCATTTAAGAAGACTTTTTAGTAAAACATCACAAACAAATCAACTGTGGACATTTTAATGGTTTTGCACACATGCAAATACCCATGACACATCACCATATCCAAGGTGAAAGATATACCCAACACCTCCCAAAATTTCTTCCAGTCCCTTTGTTTCAGTTATGGCTTTTAAAAAATTTTCATTAACAATATTTACAATGATATCCACCCTCTTAACCAATTTTTACATACCTAGTTTTGTATTACCTGTAGACAGTCTGTTACCTAGTACATCTCTAGGGCTTCTTTGTGTAGAGTACATGAACCTTTAATCCCACTGAATAACAATTCTCTATTTCCCTAACACCTCAGCTCTTGGTAGCCACTATTATACTCCCTAGTATATGTTAATTTCAAAAAAAAATCTTCCATATATGCACAAAGAGAGATATTATTGTCCCATTTCTTAAAATACAGAGAAAAAGAAAACACTAAATTGCAGACAAATTTCAAATTATAAAATGTACCTCAGTGAAAATGGACACATTAATATAGATAGATACATTAAATAATGAACAAAAAAAACAAGGCATAGAAGAAAACATTCAATATAGGTCTTTGCATAAAAGTCAAAAACACACAAAACTTTAAAAGTTGCTTAAAGATCCATATATGTGATATAATTAAAGAAAAGCATAATGAATTAAAAAGCACAAATTTAAATTTTTCTCTGATAAGGATATGGAATAGGGGAAGGATTGCAGTTATTGGTTGTGATCTATTTCTGACTCTAAGACAAGCATAAATAGATTTTCATTACATTATTTTACTTTGAATTATATATAAATATACACACATATATAATTTGAATTTTCAGCTTCCTGGACACACTTTAGAAAAATAAAAATAGCTTTAATCATTATTACTATTATTAAATAGTTGTATAAAGAGGTTTTAAAAATATGATGCATCTTGATCAATGTCACCCTTCCATCCTTCTCCCCATTTTCCTCTTGCATACTTACACTCAAGTTAGTTGAGAGAAAAAAAAATTCACAAAATCTTTTGTCATTTGAACTTTCTTCTCAAGTGTTACATAAATATTAGTTCCAGAATGAGATGTAAAATTTGCTACCTGAAGGGCAATAGCAACATGGTAAAGATGTTGGCATGGGAAGACAAAGGAAGCTTAGCTTTTGATGATGTGTTTGAGCCTACCATACTTCTTGTGATCTAAGCAATTTGTTAGCAGGGCTGTCTTTTACTCTCAGGTGCAAACTTTAAGGTTAAAGTATCAGTGACACTCTGAGAATCTAGTCCCTGCTGTAGTCATGTGTCATGATCTTCTGATCACTTTCATGTCAATGTAACATACTGACCTATATTCCATTCTTGTATCAGACCTGATCACAACAGACAGCTACAAATCATTCCAGTTTTTCTAAGGCAAGAAGTTCCATTTTTAAACTTGACTTTCTAGTTCATGCTTTATTGATCATACATTTATCTATGAAGGTCATTATCATCTTATATATTACTGTACAGATACTTGCTAACAAATGTTGAAATTCAGGAAATGCAAACCTCTTATATAGAAATACATACTAGAATGGTACTTGCAAGTATCACTTATGAAAAGACCAGTATAAATGTTTCCTATATACTTTTAGAAATCTTTTTACTTGAAGCAGGAAAAAAATAAGGCTTCTGGGCATAGTGTGACCTAAATGTTTCCTCTCCATTATTCATATCTTTCCTTTTTATGGTTTTTGTTTTTTATTCACACCATGAAAAACCTCTACTTGAATTCAATAGCTTATCCTAAAAATGTTTCTTTAACAAAGCCTTGAAGTCTTCCTATATCACATAAATTGTGATACATAAATTGTATACACACACACGTGTGCACACATGCGTGCACACATGACACAAATACATGTATACATATTAGAGAGTAAACTTTTTCTTCTTGAGAACATTCTTGTGGAATTTTAGATTATACATTCCAGGACAATTGAAAATTCTTATTTAAAACATTTGCTTTAAAGCAGTCAATGGTGGCTTAAGCCTATAATCATAGCTACCTAGGAGGCTGAGATGTGAGGATCTCTGTTTAAAGCCAGCCCAGGCAGGAAAATCTGTGAGACACTTATCTCCAATTAACTACCAGAAAAGCCAGAAATGGAGCTATGGCTAGAACACTAGCCTTGAGCACAAAATGCCCAGGAATGCAGGTTCATTAGCAAAATAAACCATTTTTTCAAAGATTAGGTTCTGTAGCCAATGATCTGCTCATTCAGAGTAGTCCTGCCTGCCATTTTATCCTTAAGTTGCTGTAGTCTTAAAACAAAATGGCCTTTAGACCTAAAATCCTGGTCTACATCACCATGTTTTTCAGCATGTTCATATAAAAACAGAACACATACTGTTTTTTACTTAGCACATAACAGACCTCAGGACAGCCTAGGTGGCTCTCACTTTCTTCTTCAGACTGTGAAGGAAGTTCCAGTACATTCTCAAAGTCATAAATTTTCTGTTTTCTGTTTGTGCACTCAGATCTTCCTAAAGCACACACCTTCTTCCCTTCTGTTGAATGTTTTCATGTCTCTGTGAGTCAGATCATAAGCTTCTGGGCTAAACCCTACTCCCTTGCTCCTCTTTCATCCTTTCATACCATATTTAATACTCATAATCCTTCTTAAACACCCAGAGCCCACCCAGGTGTAAGGACCTCTGACTGAAATAGTTGTCTTTCTAAACATCACCTACACTTCCCCAGGCCGACACTCCCCACACTCCCACAGACATTCGTGGCTCATATTCTCCATTCCAGCTACGACAGCCAAGCCCAAGCTCCCCCTAACTTAAAAATGACTACATCCTCAAAGGCTTATCTGGAGGCAGAAAACAACTGTGGGTTTGATTTAAATGTGAAAACCACGAGATTCCCTTGTTTGTTAAGAGTTATAATACTCTTTTAAATTTCCAGACCTCTTGTTCTAAAAATATGAAGACAAGAAAATTAAATAGAAAGAAGCTTCATCTAGCACTATTTTATCCCCTTTGCAACTATGTCTTGATGCAAAAGTTAGTAGACTCCAAGAACCTCTGAATCAGACTCTTGAAATTGAGATAGTTTAAATGCCTAATTAAAGTGACATGTAAACCTGAAAAGAGAACGGGCTTTGAAACAGGACAAACTAAGTTGTTTTTGCCATTTCCTAGTCACAGGGCCATAAGCAAGTTACTTAACTTCCCTGAGTTTCAATTTGCTCAACTGGAAAATGGAGGGGGAAAAAGTAGTGTATAGGTTTATTGTGGTGACGTAAGATGCTTAACATTGTTGTGCCTAGAGCCAGATACTAGATAGTTTGTATTATGTATTTACTTACCTATTTTTGCACACTTGGTAATGATCATCCAGCTACCTTAACCCTCCAGAAAGGAGAAACTCTGAGTCCATTCTATCTTTGGAAAGCCCTTCAAATGACAAAATACATCCTTAATGTTGTGATTGGACAAAGAGGTTGGGGATGGGTGATAGAAAGGAGTCATGACTGACAGAGGAGGTTAATGATTCAGAGAGATAGGAAGAAAAATTAAAAATCAGGCTCAATCAAGTCAATAACTTCTCACTGTCCCTTTTACATCTACATGACTCCACTGATAGCCCTCTTGACTTATTCAAAGGTAAAAAGGATTAGACTACTGGGCTGGGAAAGTGGCTCAGTGGTAGAGTGCTTGCCTCGCATGCATGAGGCCCTTGGGTTTGATTCTTCAGCACCACATAAGTAGAAAAAGCCAGAAGTGGTGCTGTGACTCAAGTGCTAGAGCAGTAGTCTTGAGCTGAAGAGCTGAGGGACAGCGCCCAGGCCCAGAGTTCAAGTCCCACAACTGACAAAAAAAAGAAAAAAGAAAAAAGAATTAGACTACTGTCTAACTGCTAGCAAAAGTGTGAAGAATTGTGATGAATACTTTGAATTCTCCAATATCAGAAATATATATATATATATATATATATATATATATATATACATACATACATACCTACACACATACCTGTAACCAATGAAAATTAGACATAAATATAGGTAACAATGTCCAGGGCAACTCTGATATCCCAGATTCATAAACTGGTGGTGATCATTTCTTTTTTTTTTTTATCATTTCTTTATCATGGTACATATAAGGAAGTTCCAGCTATCCTAGGAGTTCACATTCCCACTTTTCCTTCATGGGAAAATAAGTGGGAGATAAATACTGTGAATTGAAGCAAGAAATCATCATTTACCCATAATGCTATCTTTAGAAATTGGGAGGAAAATTAAGAAGGAAAAGCCTGTATCTCAGAAGACATCAGTTAACCAAGTTCTGACGTTGGCTAAAAGAATATTCTCTTGAAAGTCAGGCCTCTCCCCTCACATGACCTGGAATAAGAAATTTGAGGACGATACATGCTGGTTCCATAATTTTTGTTTTTTTGTTTTTTATTTTTTGTGCAGGTCCTGGGGCTTGAATTTAGCATCTGGGTGCTATTCTTGTGTTTATTTTTGGTCAAGGCTAGTGCTCTACCATTTGAGCCATAGCTCCACTTTTGGCTTTTTGTGCTTAAAAAGAGGTAAACGTCTCACAGATGTTTCTGCCTGGGCTCAGTCTCCTGAGTAGCTGGGAGTACAAAAGTGAGCCCCTGGAGTCCAGCTTGGTTCCATATTTTAAACAGATCATTTCTCCTGAGCCCAACCAGAGTGCTTCATTCATGTCTTAAACATACAGCTCTTACCATTTTGGAATTAGAGGAAATGGAACTTCAACAACCTTAAATGAGTGCTGGGATTTCAAATCACTGGTCCACATACTTTATCTATGGGTCTTATAAAATAGAATTCATCTGTCTTCTATCCAGAGACTTTCAAGACTAAAACCAAATTCACAGTCAAGCAATAATATCTAGGTATCTTGTCTATAGTATATCAAGTACATGATACCTGGATTAATGCATAAGAAAGTAACCAAAATCTTCTTTATTACAAGAGGTGACTTCAAATTTTTGTGAATTTTCATATGAATTGATTCACCGTGAAAATGGAGTCAAAAGTGCACATCCCTAGGGCAAACAATCAATAGTAGATCCCTTGATGTTTGTTAGTATGTCTAAATTCACAACACCATAATGACATATAATTGTCCTTTTTATAAAGGACCCTCTGCATTGGATTATATAATAGTTCTCCATTAGTCTAAGAGCTATAATAAATATAAAAGGGAAAAAATAGGAACAACTATATGTGTATATGCTTTTCCTTAGAAGAAATTTCATGACTTTTCAATGAATAAAAGATAATGAACCCTTGAATTTGGTGGTGGCTCAAATATAAAATATCAACAAGGTCACAGCATACCTTACATGAAAAAATTGTATAGTAGTATTCATAAACCTTTGACAGTAAGACAATATAACATGATAATTCCTCTGTTGTTCTTTTTTTTTAATGAGGAACCAAGCACCTGTGTTAGACACATACAGGAGTAGCAGCTCAGCTGACAATGACTTCTCCAAAAACCCTGCCTGTGTTCTGTTCCCCTTCTCCCTTCCCACTGGCTCTTGATCCAAGCTGACCAGACTGAAGCAGAGAGAATGATATGCTTTTTCCTGTTCGATCACTCTCCTGAGTGGACAGTCACCCAACAGGCTGCATGAGTAACTATCAAACATTTCTAATCTAATGGAGAAAGGAGAAGGAAAGGATAGAAGGAAGGTGAAGCAAGAGGTGGAGGTGGAGAAACTCCAAGAAATATGACAACCACAGTTCCGTGATTCCTCCACCACCTGACACATGAGCTACCAAATTTCCTTTGTCTACTTAAAACAGATCAAGTCATGTTTATATCACCTACAACCAAAGGAGTGCTGAACTTTATTTTGGGCAGCTCTAGAAATCTGCTTCATGTTCAGTCCACTTCTCAAAATGAACATGAGGGTATTATCCTCTTTTTAAATCTTATCACAATAATTACCACAGAAGCTGCTTCTCAAGGAAAAGATGATTTCCCGGTTTAGCTCTATGGCAGCTCTTTCTCTAGCTATATAATCTGCCTCTTTCTAAAAAGAAAAACCTCATATTCATGTCTGAGAACAATTGCACATTACCACAGGTCACGGGCCTTTGTGGCTGTCCACAAGGTAAAAGACAGAAACTATGTAACACATAATGATTAAGAATAAGGCTCTGGCTGGGTGCCGGTGGTTCACGCCTATAATCCTAGCTACTTAGTAGGCTGAGATCTGAGGATCATGGTTCAAAGCCAGCCCAGGCAGGAAAGTCCATGAGAGTCTTATCTCCAATAAATCACCAGAAAATCAGAAGTGGCACTGTGATTTGCCTTGAGCTGAGGGACAGCACCCAGGCCCCGAGTTCAAGCCCAATGACCAACAAAGAAAAAGAAAATGAAAAAAAAAGAAAGAATATGGCTCTGGGAATCAATTCCCCTGGGTTGAATCTGTGATCCATAGTTAGGCAAGTCGCTAAAAATTCTTTATTTCCTCATCTCTAAAGTGATTGCAAATAATGGTAAAGTCAACTTCATGAAAGAACTTTGAAGATCAGATAAAACCATGTTTGTACATGCCTGCTCTATAATGATCAGTAGTATTAAAGCTTTAAATCTCACCTCCTTGAAGTCAAGTGAAACATCATATACACATGACATTCAAAGGGAATCCAGAGTTTTACAGCCCACAGAGATGCTAAATACAAATGGAGCTAGCCATCTGTGACATTAATACTATCTTTTGACATCTCCCACTTCAGTTTCATAAGGACATAAAGTATTAAAGGGATTTTACATGGCAATCCTATACCCTGTCTAGTTGACTAAGTTTTCTTTTTCCCACTGAATTGTAATTTGGAATATAGTTGTTTTGGGTATCTCTGACTTTGCTTCTGTCTTGAACTAGTCTGATGCTCTTCCTATGGCTATGAACTAGTCTTAGTATTGGCTTCTAACTCTAAGGCACACAACTATCTTTCTCTTTGTAGGGACCCTGACCTTGGAACCTCTGTAGACATATAATCAAGAAAGCCAGGCTCTGTGGAGAAGTTCAGAATAGGCTAAAAGATTCCAGCTAATAGCCTTCCTGAAGTCATGGCTCATTTACCAAGCAGTGTGATGGACTTTGGAAATGAATGCAAGGATTTCAAAGACCAGTATAGGGACTCAGGTGTCAGGTAGCTCCTCTCACCAAGAAAACCACTTGCCATAAGTTTCTTGACCTCCTATTCTCCATTGCCTAGTCACAACTGTCTCTGCTAAACCTTCCCTTCTAGCTCCACCATCTGTTTGTCACTAATCTTGCCAGGGTTTCTGGTTGCTAAATCCAAATTGCTGGTTTCATCCCCCATCGCACTTACCTAAAGGACACTACAAATCACATCCCCTTACATTTCAATTTTTCTTTCCATTTAGAGTAAATGTGATTCTTTCTCCTTTACAATGAACTGTGAAGTAAAAAATAAGTTTCTAGCCAGGGATAAGAGGAGAGAGAGGGATGAAGGGGTGAAGTGGATGGATTTTTAGGCAGTGAAATTATTCTATATGATATTCTAATGATACATGTACGTCACTTCGCAGGTGTCAAATGTCCATGGGCTATGTAACACCAAGAGTGAATGCTAATGTGAACTCTGCGCTTTGGTTGATAACGACAGGTCCATGGCTTGTAACAAAATGTACCATTCTTATACAGGATGTGGATAGTGGCGGAGGCTGTTGTGATGTGGAGAAAATATATAGGAACTCTCTACTTTCTGCTGAATTTTGCAGTGGACTCAAAATGGTTACAAAATTAACTCTATTTTTTTTTTTTTGTCTGTTGTGGGGCTTGAACTCTGGGCCGGGTGCTGTCTCTGAGCTCTTCAGCTCAAGGTGAGCACTCTACCACTTGAACCACAGCGCCACTTCCAACTCTATTTATTTTAATGTCAAATATCATTAGCTTCATATGTTTGACTTAACAATTCTTTGAACTCTTCCTCTTCAGCAGCTCCTTCTAGGTCTGTTTTATCTCCCTGAGTCCTTGTCTTAGCTGATGGTGTATTTTTTTTTTCCTGCAGTGTCCTATGTTTCTTCTAACTCTGACATTCCACAGGAAAAGGACGTCTGTCCTTAGGATCCAGGATATTAGGCCAGAGAGATACCCTCTATGTCTTTTGTCCCGTGACCTCAAAATAATGATAATTGTCTCCAGATGCTGTGAAGGTCATAGGTTGTTCCAAGCTTGGAGAAGATTGAGTGCAGAAATTTTTCAGCAAGCGAAAAGTATTTAATTGGCCTTTTATGTTCACAGATAGTATGAAAACAATTGCTCCTTTTATAAGATATTTCTTCTTGCAACTATTAACCATACTTTTCTTGCTTTATTTTTTAAAATAGGATTATATAGTCCAGGCTGGCCTTAAAGTCATGATCTTCTTACTTTAGCCTCCTGACTTGCTGGAATTGCAGGCATGCACCATCTCACTAGCTTCTTGCCTCTCAAAAAGAGTTCCAAATTATGGCTTTAGAAAGTGCTCAGAAAGTAGCATGGTATTTGTAATAGTATTTTGGAACATTATGCAATATTAATGAAACAATACTAAGAATACACACACACACACACACACACACATACATACATACATACATACATACATACATACATACATACATACATATATACCAGAAGCAGCACTGTGGCTCAAATTGGTAGAGTGCTAACCAGGAACAAAAAATTTCAGGGACAGAGCCAAGCCCTGAGTTCAAGCCCTATGACTAACATAAATATATATATATATATTAGTGTATGAATACAATATAAATTTAAACACAAATATTCTTTGTATTTATAAAAATAATAATACATCTTGCTTAGACCTTAAAAACATCAGGCTATTTAAATCTTTTATGTATATACTTTATTTTTTTCCTTTTTTAATTGTAAAGATGGTGTACAGAGGGGTTACAGTTACATAAGTAAGGTAATGAGTACATTTCTTTTTGAACCGTATTTTCCCCTCCCTCATTTTCTCCCACTTTCCCTCCCTCCCACACCCCTCCCCACCAGTTATAAAGTTAATTTCCAACATAGTGTCATGCGAGTATCATTGTTGCATTGGTTTACCCTTTGTCCTTTGTCTCATCATTTCTGTAATTCCCCTTCCCATCCCTAATATAAAATACAAATGGTAACAGAATCAAAACAGTGACAACAGGGAGTAAACCAAAGGGGGGAAAATGAAGGAAAAAAGAAATAACTGCAAACAGTATACTAAGAAAAAAAACTCTTGTTATATCTTGGAGTTAATTTCAATTAGCATTGTTTTATAAGGTGACATAGCTATTGAGCTATTGTGATCATCTACTAGAACTATCCTAGATATATACTAATTATTACAAATGAGGGAAACTAGACATCCTATGTTTCCTTGGGCCTGGCTTACTTCACTTAACATGATTTTTTCCAAGTCTTTCCATTTCCTTATGAATGGGACCATGTCATTCTTTCTGATGGAAGCAAGAATTCATATATATATATATATATATATATATATATATATATATATATATACACACATACACACACACACACACACACACATAAATATGACATTTTCTTGATGGATGGAAGAATTCATATATATATATATATTATACATATATATATATATATATATATATATACACACACACACACACATATATATGACATTTTCTTGATCCATTCATCCATGTAAGGGCATCTGGGTTGATTCCATGTCTTGGCTATGGTAAATAGTACTGCAATGAACACTGTTCTGCAATGAACACTGTTGTGCTAGTAGCTTTAGTGTGGCCTTGTTTGTGGTCATTTTGGTAAATTCCCAGGAATGGGATTGCTGGCTCATAGGGAGCTCTGTTTAAGTCTTTTGAGGAACCTCCATACTGCTGTCCAGAGTGGTTGAGCCGGTTTACATTCCCACCCTTTGGCCACATTCATGTCAGCATTTGTTATTGTTAGCTTTCTTGATAATGGCCATTCTAACTGAGGAGAGGTGGAATCTCAATCTCAATTTTCATTTCTTTTATGGCCAGAGACATTGAACATTTCTTCATGTGTCTATCGGCCATTCTTATTTCCACTTAAGAGAAGTTTCTCTTTAAGTCTTTAGCCTACTTATTAATGGGATGGTTGTTTCTTTGAGGATTAGTTTTAGAGGGTTAATTTTTTTAGCTCTAAGTATGTTTTAGATACTAGGCCCTTTTATAGCTAGTAAAAATCTCGTCCCATTCTGTGGGCTTTCTATTGATCTTGCTAACTATATCCTTTGCCATGCAGAAGCTTTGCAGTTTAATGCAATCCCATTTATCCATCCTTTCTTTGATTTATTGTGTTTCTGGGTCTTTATTGAAAAAGTTTTGACCTGTGCCAAGGAGCCCTATTGTTTCCCCTATTCCTTCTGGTAATATTTTCAGGGTATCTGATTTTACATTTAAGTCTTGATCCATTTGGAGTTGATTCTAGGGCAGGGTGATATATAAGGATCCAACTTCAATTTTCTACAAGTGTATAGACAATTCTTCCAGCACCGTTTGTTGAAGAGGCTGTCTTTCTTCCATCTGATACTTTTGCCTCCTTTATCAAAGATTAGGAGGCTATAGGTCTATCGGTTCATATCTGGGTATTCATTTGCATTTCATTGGTCCTCAGGCCTGTTAATGTGCCTGTACCAAGCTGTTGTTATAACTCTGGCTTTATAATAGAGTTTAAAGTTGGTATTGTTATTTCTCTAGAACTCTTTTTCCTGTTAAGAATTGTTTTTGCTATTTGGTATCTCCTATTATTCCATATGAATGTTTGGATTGCTTCTTCTATTTCATTAAAAAATGTTCTTGATAGGTATCACATTGAATTTGTAGGTAGCCTTTGGCAGTATTGCCATTCTCACGATGTTAATCCTCCCAATCCAGGAGCATGGGAGGTTTTTCCACTTCCTTAGTTCTGCTTTAATTTCCTTTTTCAGGTTTTTTTTAAAGTTTTCACCATAGAGGTCCTTCACTTCTTAAGTTAACTCCTAGGCATTTTATTTTTTGTAAGGCTATTACAAAAGGAGTTGCTTTCCTGATTTCAGCCATGTTCTTCTCATTGTTGGCATACAGAAAAGCCATTGATTTTTGAGGTTATACCCTGCTACTTTGCCAAAGTTTTGGATCAGCTCAAGTAACTTGGGAGAAGAGTCCATCAAATACAAGATCATGTCATTTGCAAAGAGGAAGAGTTTTACTTCATCTTTCCCTATTTGGATCTCCTTTATGTCTGCATCTTATCTTATTGCTCTAACTAGGATTTAATACTAAATTAAAGAGAAGTGGAGAAGCCGGGCACCAGTGGCTCACACCTGTAATCCTAGCTACTCAGGAGGCTGAGATCTGAGGATCCCGGTTCAAAGCCAGCCCAGGCAGGAAAGACTGAGACTCCTATCTCCAATAAACCACCAGAGAACCGGAAGTGGTGCCGTAGCTCAAGTGGTGGAGGCTCGCCTTAAGCTGAAGAGCTGAGGGACAGCGCCCAGGCCCAGAGTTCAAGTCCGATGACCGACAAAAAAAAAAAAAAGAGAAGTGGAGAGAACAGACATCCTTGTCTCATTCCTGAATTTAGAGGAAATGACTTTAGCTTTTCACCATTAAGTATAATGCTGGCTGTAGGTTTATCATACACAGCCTTTATTTGTTTGTTTGTTTGTTTGTTTGGGGGGGTCAGGTCATAGGCCTGAACTGTGGGCCTGGGCACTGTCCCTCAGCTCTTCAGCTCAAGGCTAGCACTCTACCACTTGAGCCACAGCGCCACTTCCAGCTTTTTTTTCCTGTTTATGTGGTGCTGAGGAATCGAACCCAGGGCCTCATGCATCCAAGGTAAGTGTTCTACCACTGAGCCACCTTCCAGCCCCCAAAACAGCCTTTATTATATTGAGGAATGTTCCATGGATTCCAAGTTTCTCCAGAGGTTTTATCATAAAGGAGTGTTGGATCTTGTCAAATGCTTTTTCTGCATCTATTGAAATAATTATGTGGTTCTTATGCTTGCTCTTTTTGATGTTATGAATTATATTAATTGATTTGCATATATTGAACCAGCTTTACATCCCTGAAATTAATCCTGCTTGATCATAGCATATGATTTTTTTGATGAGTTGTTAAAGTCGATTGGCCAAAATTTTGATGAGAAGTTTTGCATCAATGTTCATCAAAGAAATGGGTCTATAGCTCTCTTTCTTTGATAAGTCCTTGTCTAGTTTTGGGATGAGGGGTACGATGGCTTCATAGAAAGGATAGGATAGTGAACTTTCTCTTTCAATTTCATTGAAGATTTGGAGAGTATTAGTATGAGTTCTGCTTTGAAGGCCTTGTAGAATTCAGCTGTAAATCCATCTGGGCTTTTCAAATCTGTCTTCTTAAGCAGGTTGCCTGTATTTTTCCTCTCTGCCCAAAATCTCTGTACAATTATGGCTTACTTGGTGTGACTCTCTAGATGTGGACTTTTTGCTGAGATGCTAAAACTCTGGTTTCTTGGAGAGAGCTCAGTTAGTCCCCAGCTGCACCTCTGCCATTTTCCTGTCCTCCCTCTTGTCTATCTCTATTTAAATTTTATGCTAACATTTTTTTCAGTTATCAAAGGAAAACCTACAAGACTGGCACTAATATGTCTGGATAGCAAGATGTATATAAGAATTTTGTCCCCCAAAATACAGAATCCACACCGTGATTCTGATTGTTCTTGGTACTAGGAGACATGACATCAAATAAGCTGACAATGATGATATTCTTTGAAAATATCCTGTGATTATACTCAAGGCTTTATAGATCTGCAAAAATGACAGAAATATTAACGAACACAGGGCTAATATGCCCTTATAACTAGTTTGAACACTTAGTGGGTTGTGGCCTGCATGTGTCTTCCCAACATTGCTATATTGAAATCTTAACCCTCAATACCACAATGTTGGGAACTGGAGTCTTTGTGAGATAATGTGTTCATATGAGTATGACTTCATGATGGAATAAGAGCCTTTATAAGGAAAGGCTCAAGCTAGTCTGCCTCTGTGTCCTCTGTCATATGAGGACACAGTAGGAAGACAGCCAACTGTAACTCAGAAAGTAGTCTTCCTCCCAAAACTGGATCTTAGACTTCCCAGCCTACAGAACTGTGAGAAAGAGACTTCTGTTGTTTAAGCCATCCAATCTATGATAATTTGTCTTGGCAGCCTGAACTAAAACAGATCAGTGCCAACTAAATACTATTAAAGTACTTAGATTTAATTTAGACAAGATATGGAATACATTAAAAGGGGTAAATGACTAATCTTCTGTTGTAGAATTTGCCCAAAAAAAGAAAAGAAAAAGAAATTACTGCTGAATTAATTCTAGCTACAGTTATTTGGTAAGAATGATTACTTGCTATTTATTATAAGAAGAAACAAACCAAAATGTGAATGTTTTATAGTTTTAAAAATTCGATATTTTTAAAATTCAGAGTAAATGAATTTTCCGCATAAAAACTGCATGTAAAATGAATTAAAGTGACTTTTTAAAAAGAAATATAAGAAATAAAAACACTATTTTCATGGATAGGAAGGAGAAGGCCTACTAATCAGTAATTCAGGAACTAGTTGTTCTAGCGATTTTTTTTTCTGGTCTTTTTTTTTTTTTTTTTCTTCTTTTTTTTTTTTTTTTTTTTTCCCTCCATTGTTTTCTGGTCTTTTGAGACAAAAACCAAAATCTAACAGAGACTAAGAAATACAATTAACAAAGACAAATTAACTCAACCTTATAGTCCTTAATACACAAATAATGTTTAAAAATTTTTGATTAGGATGTATTATTTATGCTGAAATAAAAAGAAAAAATAAATTTATGATATAAATATTGAATGTTTTAAGTGTGTTGCTAAGGTATAGCCATTCAGGAAAATACACAAGCCATATGTTACAGCTCAGCACATTTTTAGGTGAACAGTAGCTAGCACCCAGTTGAAAATGTAAAGCATTGTACCTTTCTGAGTTTCACTGCTTATCCAATCACCTCAAACCATTAAGACAGCGTGGGATATTGTATGAATTTCATTGCTTATCCAGTCATCTCAGACATGTGTCATAATAACTACGGTCAGTTGTTATCAATATTTTTCCAATTTTCAGTCTTTTGTTGCACATATTTTTCCTTTTCTTATTATACAGGTGAATTTGCCAACATAGGGAAATAGAATATATGACTAGCTCCTTGTCTCCATTATGATATTTAGATATTTAATGGGTCTCCAATGATTTTACTTTATCCTAAGCTTCACAAAGACTGGGGTAGGCCTGCCCATGACCTGTCCTTCAAATGCCCTCTACTCACAACCTCCTAAGCAACTTTGCATCCAGCATGTTTGAGCATAGAGACTTTGACTGCCCATATGTTTCCCACCCACACCCCGCCTCCTGTCTAAATTTGGTTCATACTGCACACATAAGCTTGCATTCTCTTTTCTGTAACACCTACTACAATCTATAATTACATATGCATTTGTGAGTAGAAATCACAAATGATGTCAATTTCCTTTACCAGCTTACAAACTCCATGAAGTGAGGAAACTTACCTATTCTTTGTTTTATACCCAGCATGTGGCTCATAAAAGGTACTCAATAAATGCTTATTAAATGAACTAATAAGATTATGAGTAAACCATAAGTGGATGTCTGACTCATAAGTTGATCTCCCTCATTTCTGCTCACTCTTGAGTGTCACAAAATCTGCCTTATAATGTGTCTGTCCCCGATTTTCACAAGCAAGTCAACGTCAACATGGCAAAAGTCAAGTCCATTTTCTCTCTCCTACTAAAACCAGTTTCTTCCCACATCTCTGTCTCAGAGAAAGTAAATGCCCATTACTATTGCACCAGTCAGAACCCAGGGATGAACCTCATCTTTCCTTCTAGCTCCTAGTCAACCACCAGCCCTCATCTTTCTATCCTTTAAGTACCTTCTGCTAACCCATCTCTCCAACCTACATTCTTGCTCAGCTGACTACAACATCTGCCAAACCACCATTTCCATGCCACTGAAAGCTACTGGGAAGGGAGGTGAACATGATTCAAGTACATGTATAAAAATCAAGTCATCACAAAAGTCCAAAAATGGGTGAAGGAGCATAAGAGTAAATAATAGAGTTGAGATAATTTGATCAAAGTAAATTTTATATATATATATATATATATGGAAATATTATAGTTAAAACCCCTTGTACAAATAATGTGCACTAATAAACAATAAATGAAAATCTAACCAGGTAGGCTCCTCTTGCAGTAATGAGAGTGCAGAGTGCAGAGTCCATGAGTTTTGTTAGGTTTGGCAATCCAAGAAATAGGGATATAAAAAGTGGCAATATTGGCCAGTGGCTCCTATAATCCTAGCTACTCAGGAGGCTGAGGTCTGAGGATCATGGTTCAAAGCCAGTCTGGGCAGAAAAGTCATGACTCTTATCTCCAATTAGCTCCCCCCCCTTAAAAAAATTCAAAGTGGAGCTGTGTCTCAAGTGATAGAGTGCTCGCCTTGAGCATAAACGGTCAGGGACAGTACCCAGGCTCCGAGTTCAAGCCCCAGGACTGGCACAAAACAAAAAAATTGCAATATTGAGAATTAGGAGATAAATAGGAAATTGCATCCTCTAAAAAAAATGACATCCTCTAAAGAAGGATAGAAGAAAGGACAAGGAAGATGTTTAGTTTTTCTTTTTGGAGGTTTATTTTTTAATGTAAGATTACTATTTACCTATTACAAAGAATAATTTCATTATAAATATTTATAAATTCATTATAAGTAATAATTTTAAATACATTTTGCTTTTTGTTTTTTTTCTTTGGGCTAGTATTGTACTTTGAACTCATAGTCTTCTTTGGTTTTTTACTCAAGACTGGTGCTCTACCATTTGAGCCACATCTCACTTTTGCTGGTAAATTGAGATGAGTCTCACAGACTTTTCTGCCTGATCTGGTTTTTTAAATCATGATCCTTAGATCTTAGCCTCCTAAGTTGCTAGAATTGCAAGTATGAGTCACCAGCAACCAGCTAAATTCAGGGGTTTGGTTTTGTTTTAAATTGTTAGCTCTCTAAGCCTCATATTCCTTGGTATAAAGAGTTTGTCTTAATATAATGCAAATCTCTCCCACACACTCATCCTTAACCTGTTATTCAACATCAACTCCACACATTTAACTCCTCAAAGCACCATGTTTGTGCTTTCACACAAATTGGCTCTCCACCTAACATATAACACTCCGCACACTTCATTTGATGGTTGTCTCCCTTGTCCGTTAAAATTCAATTGGTGTTACGCTAGAAATATTTTCCCTGAGCTTCTCTCACTCCCTCTTTGTAGTGAATAGTTCCCATCTTGGATCTGTAATCACTCCCTACGCACAGCTCTATCGGAGACCAGAAAACCTGCATAAAGCCTTGGATCTCCCATAGCCTGGGAACTTGAAGTCAGGGACTATATCTAAGTCCTGTGTGAAGTTCAGTGCAGAGCATGCCAAGTTGGTGAACTCATAGTGAAACAAGCAGCTCACATCTACTCATGTTGAAAATGAAGATGGTATAAGCAAAGGGATAATTTCCTGAAGGAGGTCATCCATTTTAAAGTCAACGACGCAACTGAAAAAAATGGACAAAGAATGAATTTACTGCTCACAGAAGAAAAAATACAAATAGCTCTTAACCATTTAAAAGGATGATGTAATTGAGTCATAAAAATGAAATGCATATGATCTAGAGTATGTGATACCATTCTAAACTATCAATTTGGCAATGATCAGAAATGGTGTTAACACCATGCTAACAAGAATAAATGGATTTAAAACTCTTAAATGTGTTGATGAAAGTGTACAGCATTAGAATTTCAGTGCAAAACAAACTGGCAATAATTCAAAGGATTAAAAAAATGCAAGTATACCTACTTCCCACAAGTTTAGAAAGATTTATGTATGATAATATTCATTCCAGTCTAACACTGTATTTAGAATTTTTTGTTTATGAACTCATGCATATAGTCCTAAACTATACAAGAGGCAGAGATTGGAAGTAAAATAATTAAAGGCTAGCTTACACAAAAAAATTAACAAGACGTCATCACAATCAATATGTCAAGCATGGTGGTTCACACTTGTAATTCTAGCTACATAGCAAGCACAGGCAGGAAATTGGCAGTTTGAGGGAATTCCAGGGAAAAAAATGCAAAAATCTATCTGAAAAATAACTGAAGTAAAAAGAAGGACTGAGGATGTGGCTCAAGCCGTGGAACAACTGCCTTGCCAGCATAAAGCCCAAGTTCAAACCCTAGTACTGCCAAAACAAATATCATTATTTCCTTAAGAAAAAGTAACTCAAGGCTGGGAAGGTGGCTTAGTGGTAGAGTGCTTGCCTTGAATGCATGAGGCCCTGGGTTCAATTCCTCAGCACCACATAAGCAGAAAAGGCCAGAAGTGGCGCTGTGGCTCAAGTGGTAGAGCGCTAGCCTTGAGCTGAATAGCTAAGGAACAGCGCCCAGGCCCAGGGTTCAGGTCCCATGACTGACAAATAAAAGAAAAAGAAAAAGTAACTTATATTTTAATAGTAAGTTACATGAAATAATAGATTTCAAATATTTAAAGGTTTTTCAAATAATTCTGATTAGCAAATCTCAAAAAATAAAATATTTCTCTATGACTTAGAAATGCAGTGATGGAAAAAAATGCAAGCCAGTTGTATTCCTTTGGAGAAGATAATTCTAGAAGAGCTACAGAGTATGAAAAGTATTATAAGAATGAGATGAAGTAACTTACTCTAGTACACTCCTGGTACTAGGCACTGGGAAATATGTGTAGACTCCTCCATTAACTGAAAATTTAATCCCCAGAACTAATCCCACACCTAGTATTTTACAGGTCACCAAAACCTATTTGTTTTTCCTTTGAGATCTAAACCAGGAAGTTTGTTCTCACCTTGCTAAACTCACCCAATATATGTCAAGAATATATGAAAGTATGCAGAGACAACAGGAAGGAAAATCTAAAGAAGGGACTCAGGAGAGAAATGTTTATGGTATTAAGAACCTATTTTGTTTTATTTTTGCTTTAATTGATATGCATTGGTAGGTATTTTCTGGTTTGAGGATACAAAGCTCTGTTACCTAGTAGCAGAAAGGTTAACATTCTGTTAGGACCACCGAAGTCACCAGGACATATTAGAGACAGGCACCTGCTCACTCCTTTAAGAAGCAGGTGCATCCTTCCTAAGAGGATCCTGAGTGGATTTCAGCCCTTATCACCATCATTAGAGGCCTTGAGCAGGGCACACAATACACAGATATACACAATATTTCTATCTTCTGTGGAAGGAAAATCATGTAGTTCCTAAGACTCTTTACCCACAATGCCATGTATAAAGCGGGAGAAATTCATTCAAGGCCATTTTTTCCACCCCTTCCCTTAGTCACCAGATACTCATAAATTTAGTTCAGGTATTAAATGTAGATATGGACATTAACATGAGCAAGGAAATTGAATATGAAATTCATGAAATAACCAACATCACTTGTCACTGATGATGTTTATTAACTGACTCTTCTTTCTGAAATGGCGGCACTCTCTCTCCTCTCTCTCTCTCTCTCTCTCTCTCTCTCTCTCTCTCTCTCTCTTTCTGCAGGTGACACCCACACATATCCCTCAGCGTTGGCAGAGATGCTCACGCAGATAACAACTGGAGTTCATGCTGCACATTTTCATCTTCGTGTGTCATCACCACCATGTAAAACCACAGCTATAGGAAAACAAAGCTGTTTGCTACTCTTGGGCCTCAACTGACATTTCCACCCAGCTCATAGTTTCTTCTTTGGAGACAGAGAAACATTTAAATCTACCACTGAGATGGCTCTGCCCAATGAAATACAAGTAAAAATCCAATCCTCTTGCCCTGAGATCAATTACCTTTTATAATGACTTATCCTCTCTTGAGAATCTGGCACTCCAGACCCTTATACAGAGTTTACATGACCAAATAAAAGGAATGGTCTTTGAAGCAGACATTTTGGCCCTTGGTGTTGTTCCAAGAGTAACATCAGCTGAGGAAAACTGATACATTCTTCGATCATCCAAATTTCATCCCAAGAGATTTTCAAGCATTAGGCCCAATGTCAACACCCTGAGATGTTTAACAAAAGGCATGCTGAGAAAGTGAGTCATTCTGCTCTGGACACTGGCCTGAGGTCTTGTGCACTGGCAGCCTCTGAATCTTCAAAGGGAAAAGTGCACCTTGTTCCTGGAAGGCTAGACAAGAGAAAATGGGAAGATCTGGCCCCTCCAATGTGTTCTTGAAGATCCAAACTTCGAGGACAAACTTCAAGGAACGCTACTGAAATATAAGGCTTTGGGCAAAGCCTAAGTAGAACAATAAGACTTTAGTTATGAAAACATCCAGCAACATCCAGTGGCTTCCAGAGCATCCTAGTTACCCCTGCTTATTGTGGTACAACAGATTCAGACATTTCTCCTCTGATTTTTCTCACCCTTCCATCATCTCTATTCCAGATGAGGGGAAGAGAAGGCAGATCTGCTGCTTAAAAGGGAGTGAATTCTTTTTTTCTCAGACTGGAGGGAAGGCATGAACTCAGGATTGTGGGCATTTACACAGCTCATGTATTTTTGTATCCAGAACATGGTGGAAGGTCTGTCAGGTGAAGAAATGACATTCACATCGGTTTCCATCTTGAACTCAAGTGTCAAGGTACTAGAATAAATGAGTGTTTTCTGTTTCTTTTAAAATTTTTATTAATACAGTAAAAGGACAGCTTATTATGAAGATCTATTTACTAGCCAGGATTGTTTTAACCAATCTTATCCTTTTGCAGTTCATTAGTCCTGATGAACCATTCATGAGTGACTATACATCTTTTCCAAGCTGTTGTTGCCTTTATTACACTTTATTTAACAACTCCTGATCCACCTATTTGATTCTTAGACTAAAATTTGCAACCAAGGAAACTGGAACTGCTCTGTGAATATTCAGAAAAGTTCTGTCTGTTGTTCAAGGGCCTTCCCTACCTACAAGTTAGTAGTTGAATGTGTGCGTCTGTGTTGAATAAAGTTGATTTTTAAATTTTTTTCATTGGCATATATTAATTTCATGAGAGGGTATCTCACAATATTTCCATACATGTATATAATATACTTAGATAAAATTCCCCATTACTCTCTGTATCTGAATCCAATTCTTTCTCCAAGTGCTGCAAGTTTTATTGGTTTGTTATTCATTCTTTTACTTTGAAACTGTTGCGAGTTATCTAAGAGCTCAGTTATGACATGAGCATGACAGGTGAAGATGCTTACATTTTCTGTCCTCAAATTTCCATTTGTGAGCTCTTCTTGAATCAGAGCCAGAAATTTATAGAATTTGTCGGTGTAAGATCACTTCATAGGAAAGAGCAGAGCTTCAGTAGGAGAAAGCAGTTTTAACAACAAAAACAACATTTTCAGAGGATTAGTCTAATCATATAGTTAAAGCATGGTCGATACTCCAATAAGAGGAAACATGACTTCCATGGAAAATAAACTTGCTCTTAGTTTTGACTTCTTTAACATAGTTTTCCAGACTGCAAAAAAATTTCTAAAATGTAGGTAACATATCTACAAGATTCTCTTTCACCAGATGCTTTACATGTGCTTTATGTATTTCTCTTCTAAATATGATTTTAATAATATGAATTAGTTTGCTCCTTCTCAGAGTGTGATTAGACCATTTTGTTGGACCATCAATTCATAAACCCATATGAAATTCATTTTGTCAGCCATCAAACATTTATTGCATGCTGAGCAATAAACAAAACAGATGGAATCCTCTCCCTTATGGAGCTTACAGTCTAGTTTGGGGGAGGGAAGCAATAAACAAATCAATAAAATGACTAGTGTAAAGATGATAAAATATTATAGAGAAAAAATAAGCAAGAAAGTAAGCAGAAGATATCAGCCAGGTACATATTTAGGGAAGAACCTTCTAGAAAAGTACTATCTATATGTGAAGGCCTTAAGGTGGGAACATGCCTGGGATATTTGAAGAAGAATATGTCAAAAAAAAAGTATGCATAAACATGGGGAGGGGCAGAAGAGAGACAGAGACAGAGAGGCAGAGAGAGATTCATCAAGCCTCAAATGACCTTGCAGGTACAAGATTCACTGAGTCTAGACCTTGCAGGAAGCTACTCTCATTAATGTGGATTAATAGCAGTCCTGGGGCAGTGCTATCTTGGTTCTACATCCATTACTGATATCATCTCTAACTTCCAGCATGGAGTTGAATTTAGTACCTTGGGATCAGTCCCCGAGGCTGCTGAAATTTCCATCTGACAATGCAAAAAGGCTGGGATGAGGAATGACATCATTTAATAATCAAAAAAGCCATTAAAATGTCCATGCTGACAGGTGTCTGACTGATTCAAGACTGAACTTTGAGTTTTCTCACAGAGCATTTACATCACACAGAATGTACATGTTAAGTCCAGCCTGAGCCTTCAGTGAGGTAAACTATTAGCCTGATGAGAAACTGTGACTGAAACTAAGCAAATAAACCAACAGTATACCTTGCTTGAAGTGAAATTAACATATGAAAGTCTGGCCTAAATGGAGGTATTGGTAAGCCAGAAAGGATACATGCCCTGAAGACAATATTTAAACACAAAATTAAAAACAAGTATATGATAGTGTGGTAATTTTAGCACTAGGTGCAGAAGATGTAATGGATACTTTGTCTTTATAGGTTTACATGCTCAGCCTCCAAATTTACATACTCAGCTCCCAAATAAAAAATACATGAATTATAAACTCTTACAGTAATAATAGCAAATGATGCTGTTTTTCACAATTATCATATCTGAAACTGCAAAAAAGCATTACTCCAACCACTGTTTTTCAACTTTTTCTAGGTTCACACTAATAGTGAAAATGGACTTCCCTACATAACATGACTTTGGTTTGGTTCTGTTCAGCATGAGTAAGAAAAATCTCAAGTGTGATTCATCTTTAGTAAACCTACTTATTGCCAAAGATCAAATCTTTCCATGTTCACAAAAAGTGTTTATTTTTTTGCTACTGCCATTTCTACAAATTCTCCAGCTCTATCAATTTTAAAAATATAATCAGATAACTTGGATTGAAGAATTCTGTGTGCCAAGAGGTTGGCCTTAGACACAAGTGCATATGTAAAATAGCAGTCCATCAAACAACTACTGGTGAACTTGACCTTCTCTGGATTAATTAAATACAAAAAAACAGAAGGGATTTTTAAAAATCAGAGTACAATATTTCCTGTCAGAAGCATAAGATTCCTAAGACTCCTCTCCTTCCCACATTAAAACATAATTAAGACTTCTTTATCTACAAAGTGGGGAAAATGCCTTACATTTCATTACAAGATACAATAGTTCAAGAAATAGAAAAATTGAGGATTTTGATGTTCTCATTGTCCCATTTAATTTCTACATGTAATTTACCTATATGATAATAAGTGAAAATATTATATGTCAAGAATAAAGACTAGGATGGTATCTTGACAGTATGCCTTGACTGTCATGACAGTAGCCATGCCCTCATGGAGATTATAATACAAGGACAGATAGATATTTGTGATCATTATGTCCATTTTACAATTGAAGAGTCTTAGTGGTAGGTGAGCAGTGACTTGCCTGAGGCCATTCAAATAGTGATGAGATTTGAAACACTTCTCTCTACATCTAAAACATAGGCTCCTATAGTACATGAATAAACCAAAGTACTGAACAAATGATAATGGAGGCAGTAGAGCTAGTCTTCAGGGTCCTTAGGTATATTTCAGTTGACCCAAACTGGAAGCAGAAAAATATCCATAGTCATTCCAAGATCAGATCTTTTTAGAGCATTTTGACATTGTTTCAAGAGTCATACTCCATGCCAATGTTTCTCCTGGGTACCTGGGTAACTGAACCCACAGAATTCTGGAGTGCTGAAAGTTTCTATAAAGGAACTCTTACACCAAGGATTCTTCTATTTGGTGCCTTCTGGAAAAGTGTCCACTCAATGCAGACATTAGCACATGGCAAGAATTGCTTCAATCCCTTTTTCAGAAGAAATTTCTTGGAACTCATCCCTTGTACCTTAATAGACACTAACCTCCCCCTTTCACAATATCATCTCTTCCCTTATGGGTGTTCTATGTATCTCACTTCCGATTTCCACACAAAGAGAGCAACCGTACAAAGTTGAAACACAGCAGCTTAGCTAGCATGTGCTGCTGAACAAATAATCCATCATAGTATTCAAATCATTTTGACATAATGTGACCTTATTTTTGGACACATTCTTCTTTGTGTGAGAGGATTCTTCCATTCTTTTGAAGTCATACTGTGAACATTAAAATTCTCATCACTGGGAATGAAGAAAGCAAGTCTACTTATGTTTTGAGGGAATTCTGTGACTTAAACTGACATGGTCAGAATTCATTAAAGTCCACATCGTTTTAACAGGAAAATAGCATCATATAACAACCAAGTGGCTCATTTCATAAGGAGGAAAGTGTTTTAACAGTTTAAAACTATTCAGTGACACTACCTTCTCCCTCAGTTTAACCTACCCTAAATACCTATTTAACCAAAGGAAATTATTTTCTAAGCTTTCCTCTCCATCTAAAATATCTTTGAATATCATACCTTGCTGGACTGAGATGGGAAAACAAACGTGGAAGGAACTTGTCTCACCCAGCAGTCTAGGAGCAGAATTCAAAGCCGAGAGAATCCACTCACTTTTTGTTGATGTCTCTAAGTTCTTGATCAAGTCAATAAATATATGATAAGCTTGAATTGGGGTCTTAACAAAGCAAGACTTTGCCTGTCACAGGAACTTAACTTCATTGCAGTGTCAAGATGATCTTAAAATATAGCCCAGATGTTCAAGAACAATTGGCTTGGTGGCCTAACAAGATGGCTGGCTGAAAATGAGGTGTTGCTTTCCTATCCAGAGCAGTGGTGTTGGGTAGTTGGAGGGGCGCCAGCCAACTGGCTTCTGGATAGGCAGCCCTGTCAGGGGCGGTATGCTGCAAAGTCTCTTGTTGGAGCGTAGGGCTGGTAGTGCCTGCGGGTGGGCCCAGGCCTTCGGGGAGTCATGTTCATGTAGTCACTCTGAAGGAGCCTTTTGGTTTTACTATTCATCTGCAGAAAAGAGAAAGGTCAACATGGAAGGACATTAAGAAGATGTTCTAAGGAGAAGTTCTAAGACTTGGGCACATCTATTCAGGACATCAACTTCCTGATGACCCAGATGACTAGCATTTCTGAAGTACTATGCACTTGGATAAAGACTATTCAAACCTATTAGTTCTTCTACATTAACTGGTGAAATCTAAACCAAAAGAAATATTTTAGAAAACAAAATGTATCTCCGTGCATCATTTGACCTGAATTGCAAAAGTGTATCTATTGGTATTTAAATACTATTTGAAAGCCCTTGCTGTTCAAAATTGGTTAAGTGTTCACATTACAGTTTCCTTACATTAGTTATTTATATAACATTTTTCTTACAATTAATTAGGAAAAAACCCTCAACTCCTCCAGAGTCTGGAATAATCATAACTTCACAACAGTGGAGTCAAATTAAATCAAATCAAATCAAATTACAGTACTAGACAACTAGCTACATCTATTTCCTTGTGTGTACAGAGTTCTATAGAGACAATAATGTATCCACCATTATTTCAAACTAAATTTCTATCCAGAGTAGGAATTAAAAGTCAAGATGAATGTGGAGCAAGGGTTAAGCACACCATGAATTGTGGCAAAGCTTTTGACTGGAGCCTATGACTGTGAGCTAAGAGTATCATTTCTGGATCAAAGTCATGACAAGATTTGTATTGTGATAAAACATAAAATTTCTAAAAGTAGAAATTTATCTGAATATCTGGATTCAGAATTCTCTGCCATGGAAAACAACGTTTATTTCTAGGCACAGAGGCCTAATGCATGAGTAGACACACTGGACATAACTGACATCAAGGTCTGAATAACTAAAAGAATGAATGACTTTAGCCCTGGCCTCATTTCCATGCACTCCTATCTGAGCCTTCATACTTTCCTTGTTAAAAGAGTATAAGATTTGAAAACTACTAACAAGTTTTTAGCCATATTTTCTTGAACTCTCACCACCATTCTACATAGCTAGTCCTCCATATCATAGGCTCTTTATCTATAGACTCAATTAATAACACAGAGAAAATACTCAAAATGATATTCTTGTCATTGTTCCTTGAACAATAGAACTGCCTACATAGCATATATATATGCTATGTACATATATAGTATATATCGTATGTATATATATATATATGCTATATACATAGCATATTAAGTAGGATAAGCAATCTAGAGGTGATGTAAAGTTTATGCATTTTATAGAAGATATTTGAGTGTCTCTCAATTTTTTGGTGCTTGAAGAACCAATCCCAGTTACGATACCAAGGAAAGCTGTTACTGATGACTTGCTCCTTTTTTTTTTTTTTTTGGTCAGTCGTGGGGCTTGAGCTCTGGGCCTGGGCGCTGTCCCTCAACTCTTCAGCTCAAGGTGAGTGCTACACCACTTGAGCCACAGCGCCACTTCCAGTTTTCAGGTGGTTAATAGGAGATAAGAGTCTCACAGACTTTCCTGCCTGGGCTGGCTTTGAACTTCAATCCTCAGATCTCAGCCTCTTGAGTAGCTAGGATTACAGGAGTAAGCCACTGGTGCCAGGCTTGTTCCTTTTATTATTATTTTTAATACTCTTCTTTGCCTTCTGTGACATCCCAGTTTCATCCTACCTCTGTGTCTCCTTTTCTGGCTCTTGTGGGCTCATCCTTCTCCAGCCATTCAATATTAGAATTTCTCCTCATCTAGTCATTTTGTCCTCTCTCCCTAGACAATCCTCATTCACATTCTCAGGTTCAATTACCACCTACTCATCTGAATGTTTATGTCTAGACTAGATTTCAAAAGTATGCTATATCTAACAGGTCCAAGACAAAGGTCAAGATCTTCTCCTAAAATTGATTTCTTCCTTGTGTTCCTCATATCAAAAAAATGACACTCCAAAGATATACTTGCCCAAGTCAGACCTCCTAAGCCTTAACCGTGACATCTCAATTTCTCTTACCCTTTGTCCCAAAGGACAGTTGGCAAGGTCCAAAGACATTCCTTTTTTTCTTTTTTTCTTTTTTTTTATTGTGAGAATACCGTACAGAGCAGTTACAATCACATGGGCAAGATAATGAGTACATTTCTTATCCAGCATTGCAAAGACATTTCTAAGTGTCAGAACAGGAAGGGATATCACTATCATGTACAGAGGAGTAGCCAGAAATGCTATTAAGCAAACTACTATGCACAGGGCAAGTCCTACAACAACGAATTACCTAACCCAAATCATCAATGGTATCAAGATTAGAAAATCCTCATCTAAATAATATGACCATAAAAAATAATGGGATGACAGGAAAACAATGAATCTAAAATATGTCACCAAATTGGAACATGTATTGCTAGGCTGCCTGGCTCCTTCTTCGACTAAAAGATGTTTGATAGTTTGAGCCTAGGTAACTAGAAGACAAAGTGTTCCACACGAAGGTATAATGCACAATAATAGGAGAAGTAAATTTGAAAGAAAAAGGTATAAATTCAGCTTTGATCCATGAGATGCTAGCTAGCCTTTCTACCTGGTCCAAAGAAGAAAAGATAGCAAATATAAATGAAAGAACATGTGAAAGCCAAGCATGTGATACTGCTCTTCAAATAGCTTGATTCTACATCCTTTCTATAAATAAAAGTCTAGGACTGTCTTGGGTATCAAGTTACTTGAGAGCAATGTTAAGCCAATGAAATGCTTGCCCCAAATAGGGTGTAAATGCTGCTACTGATAGCCCAGGAATCATTTTTAGCACTTGCTCTAACCCTAGAGAAGCCCTTTTGCCAAATCCCCAACTAACAATTCTGGTCTCTGGACAAGGATGAAATTATAGTTCACAAGGAGGTCCCAGTAATAAAGATGTCTTTCCGCTGAGGTACCCCATGTTACACACAAAGATGATGAAAATCTGCAATCAGCTCACATCTTATCCTCCCAGTATTATCATTAAGTAAATTTGGTTACTACCATCCTGCCTAAATGAAACGTTAGGATGAAAATAACATTAGGATAGAAATAACATGACTGGGAATAGTACCCATAACTCACAGTGGCTATGTGCATCCAACATATGCAGATACCTGTGCCCAGAGTACCCCACTATGGGCCTGTGTGTCAGTGCCTGCTGCCCTCTCAGGGACACTCCTCCTTTGCCCTTACTACTACTCTGCCTTATTCGCTTGTTTCCTGGGGTTAACAGGAACACACAGAACATACACAAGTCAATCCATTTAAAAAACAACAACAACAACAGTAAGTCTGGCACCCATGGCTCACATCAGTCATCCTAGCTACTCAAGAGGCTGAGATCTGGAGGATCATGGTTTGAAGCCAGCCACATCAGAAAAGTCTGTGAGACTCCATCTCCAAAATAACCAGCTAAAACCAAGGCTGGAGATTATGGCTCAAATAGTAGAAAGTGCCAGCCTAGCAAATGTGGGGCCCTGAATTCAAACCCCAACCCTTTTCCCACCCCTCAAAAAAAGCAGAAAGGAAATGGTCTTCAAGAATGTACTAGATTTAAAGGCAATGGTACCTGACCATACACTGTCCACATTTCCCACATTGCATTTCCCATGCAGCCGAGAAGAGCATGGTTTTAAAAGTTCCTTTGAAGATCATGATTTTAAAAGGCTACATGGAATGGATTATTACTCAGCTAAGTGAACAGTGAGTGAGAATAGCAGGTGCTTGTCCATGATAGCCTGACCAAGAGGTTTTTATTTACTCAAATGTCAACCTCAGGTCAAGAACTGAGATAGAATCTGCAGCTGTTCCCAGAAACCCACTCAGCCTAGAACAGCCTACAGTAGCGTATCATGGGCCCTCAGGAAGTAACAGAAAATAGCAACTTTCACCAAGCAAGCTATAGACTAGACAAAAATAGGAGCCCAGTAAATTTCCCAGGAAGTGGCTAAACCCTAGAGATCCCTCATGGCCTAGATGCCTAGCTCATCAAGGTGCTTGTTGTTTAAATAACAGCAGCAGGAAATGATGGCCCAAGATAAAAATGATACATCATATTGTGAAGTGTAGACATATTGCTATTTGTGCTCATTAGTTAGAAGATACACAGACCTACTTAAAGGGTATTCTTATTAGATAATCCGTTTGACTACAAGAGCTTACAGATGACATGTCACTGATACTGCCTAACTCAAGAGGAGTCTGGGAAATAGAATAAAACCAAAGTAAGTTTGTTTTGAGATAAACAAGACGAACTTGATTAGCAATTAATAGGACTGCCAAAGAAAAACTCATAACATCCTAACTCATAACTCATCATACATCATGATGTATGTTGATTTGAAAGTTAATTGCTTAAATTCATTAAAAGTGAGAAGCTGTGTTTGTTTTATTTGGTGGGACTGTGGTCACTCAGGAAATTAGCACCTCATTTTAAAAACTAATATTTGAACGCATATTTACCATAATTTCTAAATGATGGAAAGTACTCATTTGGCCACTGAAAGTTAAAGCAGTTCCCAAACTACTTCTCACAAAGCTAGTAAATTTCTTAGATTTAGGCCAGCCTTTCCCAGATCAGCATATGGCTCCCAAGGGGCCATGACATCTGGTCATTAGATTAAGAATTTGAGATTCTCAATGTGAGGACTAGAAACAGGCATAAGAAGTCAATGGGAAGGGAAAAAAAATACCAACTAAGAACGCTAAAAATTCTAAAATCATTAACAGCTACCACAAATCTGGAAGATACCTAGAATGAAGACCCACCCAAGATCCAGAAAGATGAAAGTTTTCAACTAACATCAGAGGCAGAATTTGGGCAATCTTGTTGTATTAAAGTCCTCTCTCCCCATAAAAATTGGGCAAATTGTAGAGGGCAAATTGGGAAAATTCCCAAGATGCTACCAATATAAAAAATTGACTTTTTGTACTAACAAAAACACTACTTTCATATTGTTGAAAGAAAAATAATCCTATAAGCCAGCAATTTTAAATAGCAAAAGTACCCTTGAAAAGCAAAGGAAAACTTATGACATGCACAGTCTCAGAGAGTTTGGAGGACAGTCCTTCCAAGAAATGCTTCTCATTTCATTTTTCAGGGAAACACACAAGATGGAAACTGAAAGCACCATACAGAATAATTATCATTGAGAAAGGTAAGTACCTAGCTAAAGGTTTAAAGTAGCATTATTACTCTCATTCTGTAACTCTTCTGTTTTCTATATTAAAGGACAGATGTATAAAATATTCATTATAAATCTATGCTAAAGGTCGTAAATGTATAAAGGCATAAAAGTTGTTGTTTTTACCATTGAATCATTCACCAAACATCTGGAGTAAATTGTAATGTAAAAAACAAATAGAATTCCCAGGGACAAGAAGTCTTTTTGTTCCCTGCTTTCCCCCAAGGGTCTTCTGAACTACAGGTAACTTGTAGGGAATAATGAAGGAGCAAATGTTAGTAAGAGGTCAAAAGGACTAAGATGATCTAAGACTGAAAGGCTCTTGTATAATGAGGAGGAAGAGGAGGACAAAGAGGAGGTGGTGGAGGTGGAGGCAGGGCAAAAAGGAAAACGAGATGAAGAACAGGTTGACCCACTGTAACAATGAGATGTACAAGACACTGTGTTGAAAACAAACTTTACAACTTCAGGCATGGGGTTGGGGGAGGGATGGTAGGGGAAAAACAAAGGAGGAGGCAACAATGCTCAATAGGAATTGTACTCATTATCTTACTCATGTAACTGTAACCCCTCTATACAGTATCTTTACAATAATATATATATATATTAAAAAAGAAGACAAAGATAATGATGAGCAGGAGGAGGAAGGAGGAGGAGGCGGAGGAGGAAGAGGAGGAGAACAGGAACTAAGGCCAGATAATCCAACAGCATGACTGAATCCAGGACTATCTCTCACATCTATCAAAGCTATAATAAATAGAATAGTTTCTTGATATGTTCAGATTGTATGTGCAGTGGAAAAATTACATAAAAGCTGTGTTGCTTCTCTTACCCAGAAAACACAAAGGGCCACAGTTACCAGAAAGCTGTAGAAAGCCAGGATTCCATCAACCACCACCAATACCCAAAAGGGTTTTGGCTCAGAAGGCTGGGGATCAGGACAATGATGTTTCTCTGGAAAACAGAACAGAATGGATCTAACAACATGGAAATGACAGTTAAGTTCACTTCACTGAGAACACCCAGAGAAGAACATGGAAGACATGAAACTATTAGTAACTACTCCTAAATGGACTCGCTCAGTTTTCAAGAAAAGTTAGAAAACTACTACTTGCAGACCTGCATTTACCTAACTTTGTGGAGTCCACTCACTGTATGATTCAAAATGACTGGTTCTAATGACTTCAACCCAACCTCATTCTATCTCTCCCATTAGCTGCCTAATCATCTAGACCTAAACTGTCTTTTTGAAGTAAGTAAAATGATACACATGTTTTCAAGCCTTAGGAAAAGCAGCATAGTATGGCAGTCAGAGTAGTGAGCTAGTAATCAGAGCATAAATGTCATTTTTGTGGGGATGTGCCAGTTCTGGGACTTGAATTCAGGGCCTGAGCACTATCTGAACTTTGTTGCTCAAGACTAATACTCTACCGCTTGAGCAACAGCTCCACTTCTGGCTTTTTTGGGTAGTTAACTGGAGGTAAGAATAGCACAGATTTATCAATACCCAGGCTGGCTTTGAGATCTGAGATCTTCAGCTCTCAGCCTCCAAAGTAGCTAGGATTACAGGCATGAGCCACCGGCACCAGGCTATTCTAAGCATTTTTAATCCTGGTTACACATTAAATTATTGGAGGAAGTTTGTTTATATGTGCCTATATATATAAAAGTATATTATATATATTAGTATATATTATGGTTATATTATATATATTAGGATATAAGTAGTTGTACAAAGGATTATAGCATTTATATGGGCAAAATTCTTAGCTTTTAAAATGTTCTTTTTAAATCAAGATTATTAGGTATAGACTTCTTTTTGTTTGTTTTGTCAGTACTAGGAATTGAACTGAGGACCTTATGTTCTCTAGGAAAATCTTTACCTTTTGAATCACACTCAATCTTTTTTGCTTTAGTGATTTTTTTAGATATGGTCTGACACTTTTTTTCCTAGCCTTGGGCTGAAATTTTCCTACCTGTGCCTCCATGTAGCTGGTATTACAGACATGTACCATCATGCTTAGCTTGTTTGTTGATATGGGGATGGGTCTCACTAACTTTGTGCCTGGTTTACCTTAAGCTTCAGTCCTCTTGATCTCTGCTGACTGAGTAGCTGGAATTATAGACATGACTCACTGTGTCTGTCTCTGCTTGGGCATTATGGATATTAGAAATTTAAATGAGATTCAGTAACATTCTCACATTAATTGGCTCCATTTTGCCAAAACACAAAATTATTCTGACATATTCCATGAATGGTTCATTCCTTATTCAGTATTTGATTTTTCTCCAGTAGATCTCTGTTTCTGGATAGGAGAACAAGCATTTATAGAAATTATGCCAGTATTTAATATAAAACTGAGCATATACCTTCTTGCTTAACATTCTATAGAAAAGGAAAGATATTGTGTAGCCACAAAGTATAACTAAGTATCTCTCTGAAGACCTCTTTTATGTTTCTGTATTGATAAATAAATTGTATTTTTCTGAGCTTGAGAATCTTATAATTTTTCTCCCCAATGTTTTCAGAGAATTTAACCTCACTATAAGCTCAGTGGACTTATTTCCTCTGATTCATTAGTATTGTCTAATAATACTGCACATGAGGACACGAAGCATTGTCCAACAGTGTACCCCAAATAACAAAGTTGATTGTTACCAAATTGTTACCAAATTTCCTGTCCTGGTCCATCATTCTTTGTGTGTTTGGAGAAATGGAAAAGCACTGAACAGAGAAAGACCATGCAGCACAAAAAGACAGTTCCTTTGAAACAGAACCCATTCTTCCTGAGTCCTGACCCATGTCACTCAGCTGCTTCTTCAAAGACACCTAGGCTTATATTGTACTTTACCCGCCCTCCCCCGCATGACCCTCTCAAATTTAGAATATTTTATGGGATCTTTCCTATTGACCATAACATCATCTCCCATCTACCAATCAATGTCAACGAAGGAAAGTAAAGGTATGGACAAAAAAATTCAATCTTTTCTTTTTTTTTTGGTCAGTGGTGGGGCCTGAACTCTGGGCCTGGGCGCTGTCCCTCAGCTCTTCAGCTCAAGGCTAGTGCTCTGCCACTTGGAGTCACAGTGCCACTTCCAGCTTTTTCTGCTTATGGGGTGTTGAGGAATTGAACCCAGGGCCTCAGGCATGCAAGGCAAGCGCTCTACCACTGAGCCACCTTCCCAGCCCAAATTCAATCTTTTCTAAAGTAAAAAAAAAAAAAATTACAAAAAAAAGAACATGATTGATCTTTATTAGCATTGATCCCACTTGGGACTATTCTACCTCATTTCTACCATCATCACCTAGTTTGCCAGACTCCAGGGTGGTACAGGGGTAGGACTTCAGGGTGGTACAAGGGTCGGCTTCACATATTACCTTTACATATTATGTTCACATATTACCTTTAATGTGGATAATGGTCCCATTGCTCCTCTCGTTGTCGAGGTAAGGAGGAGGATACATGACCTCAATCTTGCAGAAGTAAATATCTGTTTGGTTAACATGTAAATTCCGGAGGTAGAAAGTCACTGTTTCATTGCTTAAATTCCCATCACAGTTGAACCCAGTATTTGAGTGAAACTGAAGCTGATGGGAAAAATTGCCATTCACAACACAGACTTCCACAGCGTTGTCCAGCCCCTTATACAGGGAAGCCCGGAACTCCTTTGAGAAGAGATTGTAGGTATACTTGCAGCTCAGGTTGACCTCATTGTCATCTACCACAAGCAAGGGTGACTGCTTCACCAAAATCTTATTTTCTAGAGGAAAAAAAAATCATGTATTTAGAACCAGAATATAAAAATGTTCTTGAAATTAAATGGATTAATTAATCAAAGAAATAGATCTCCCAGCAAAGGCTTTCTCTTGGCAGATAAAGTTACACTATCTCTTGGAGTGATATGTTGTACCCAGTTTTAAAAGTTCACATTTTGGTAATGTATTCACCTTCCTTTAAATGGCCCAAGGAGCATGTTCTACCTGGAAGGTAAAATGAGGCCTTCTGTTGGCAGTAAGTGATGGAAAATGAATTGAAAGCACTCACCTTTCCTCCTGACAGCTGTAGCTTAGAACTGTCCTGGCTGCCAACACCACTGAACCATTTCCCCTCTCCTTGCCCCTAAACAAAGGCACTAAGAGGTCTTGGAAGAGAGCCTGAGACCAAGGCCACATCTGGCACTGATGCCCCTGGTGGACACAGAAGCTGTTGAGAACTTGAACCTCCTCAGTTAAAATAAGATTGCTCTCCCACCCCACCTCCATCTCACCCCACTTCCATCTGCCCCACCTGACTTCACTTTTTCTGCCTAATAACAGAGACCCTCGTTTTAAAGGGGATGAACCTCTTCAGCCAGGCTGAAGAAGATTGGTGGCCCTTCCCAGGTTTTCATCCCAAATAAAGCCTGTTGATCTGTTGGGTTGACCTTTCTGCTTTTTTTTTTCTTTTCTTACAATGAGCACCACAGCCATACACAGGGAGTTTTTGAATCTGTATTGAGATTCCTAAGATGTTCATCACACACTGAGCTGAATTCCTGATTAAGTGACATCCTTGGAAGTCTGACACTAATGTACAAAAATTTTTGTTTTTAACTTGTAAGACTGGATTTTATGAATGCATTTAAAAGTTTTGGAACTTTCTGACTTTGATCATCGGACATTCCAAGAGTAGGATAAAAAGGTAAGAGAGGATGTAATCCAGGAAGCTATTTCTTATTATTTTATTTATTTTTCCATAACAAATTCAGAGAGCAGCATCCCCAAGAGCTTTGTATAGATATTCCCTTAAGTCTCAGAGGATAAAGCGTTCAACAAGAGCTATTGTATCTAGATCATCTTCTACCTTCATGCTATCGAGATAAAAGAGCAACACAGTGTCTCCTTTTAAAGCAAAGGAAGTGCAGCTATGTTATCAATTCTATAAAGAACATATTGACATTGTTTCTCTGTCTATCCCCATTGCTACCACATGACAACATATTCCTTCTTTTAAAAAATGACTTCAGAGGCCTAAACATCAAACAGTTTGTCTAAAGTCACTAAGGAAATAATGAGCAAAAACAGAACTAAAGACACAAGTCACCCACACCACCTAAGAAACACTTAGCAGAATCAGTGAGAGCCAACTTTGCAACCAAAGGACTCACAGGGGTTTTGACCTCAACTTTTCAGAAGTAAACTAATAGCATTTTTGTTTTCAATTTAAATTTCAATACAAACAAAAACATTCTTGCTATTGTTTTGGGAGATTGCTAGTAATCATCTTTTTGTCTTTTTCAAAAAAAGATTACTTTAAGTAACACCCACATTCACACTTGAAAGGTCAAATAGAATCAGAATCTGTTAAAATGAAATTTATAATTTAACCTAGGTTTATTTGCTTTAAATTCATTTTTAATTATTTTAAATAGTCATACAAAGGGGTTTCTATTCAGCATGCTAATTTATATGTTTAATGCATCTTGAAGTGCCACCTCTTGCCATTCTCTTCTCTACCCCCATTTAACCTGAGTTCAAATTCATGTACTCTGAAGTTTTATTTTGCTTGAGTACAGGCATAAAACTCAATTTCTAGGTTTGTGTCGTGATGTACAATAGTAGTTTATACACACACACACACACACACACACACATATAAACATTAGAAATTTTAGAGAGAAAACATGTCCACATTCTCCCATTCCCATTAATTCTGATTTAATTAGTACAAGTAAGGATGGTGGTGGTGATGTGCTGTAAATGAATGTGTTCAGTTCAATGGTTGTTGTTTTTTAAATAGTCTATTCACAAAATTGTGGGTGGATCACCGCAATGTGATTCCAAGACATTTTCATTTCCCCCCAAGGGAATTTCCAATTCATTAAGTCATCTCTATTCCTCTCTTTTTTAACTTTGGGAAGCAAGTAATCTCCTTTCTGTGCATTCTTCTCAATTGGGCTATTCTATATCTGTGTGTTTTCCTACTGAAGACAATTGATATCAATAGAATCATACAATACGAAGCTTTTTATACCTAGTTTCTTTCACTTAGCATAATGTTTTTGAGGTTTATGTGTAATGTGTGTAATATGTATAATATGTGTCAGAACTCTATTGCTTCTTATGGCCAAACAAAATTCCACTATCTGAATATACCACATTTTGGATTTCCATTAATCACTTTTAGGTTATTGTTAATATGTTGTAAGGTGAATCATCCCAGAAGCCACATTTTAAAATATAGAATATTAGAGTCTTTCTTATACAGTTAACAGGCTGCAGGTCACCCATGTTACAAAGGCCTGCAGCATGCAAATACACATAACACAGCTAGGAAACATACTAAAGAGGAAGGAAATAACAAAAAATACCAATAAGCCAATTCCGCTCCAACGAGAGCTTTATTGGGACACCATGATGACTGGAGATGAGCCAGGAGACAGGACACAGGACACGATCTCAGAGACACGCGTGGCATTACCTCTTGGTAATGCCTGACTGGTCCAGGCCTAAATAGGTCAACGCAGGGGCCTGATCCTCAGGAAATTCCCAGTCCCAGGCACTGGACTGACAGATTCAGTAACCTATCAGCCAAGTGTCTGCCCCTGCCTCCAGGGGTCCGAACATGCCCATCACCTGGGAGGCAGGTGATGGGCAGGGGGTTTTCTTCCCCCAGCATGAAGACAAGATGCTAGACCATGTGGCCAATATGGCACATGCCAGACCTAATCTCCTTACTTCAAATAAGGCCACTCTGAACATTGTGTGTGTGTGTGTGTGTGTGTGTGTGTGTGTGTGTGTGTGTGTGTGTGTGTGTGTTGTCTCTTAGATATACACCAGTAGTGGAATTGCTGAGTCATATGATAATTTTGTGTTCAGTTTTTGGAGGACTTGTAGGAATGTTTGCCCAAACAACCGTTCCATTTCCATGTCACATTCCCACCAACCCTATACACAGGTTCCATTTTCTCTACTTTCTTACCAACACTTCTTATTGTCTCTCTTTTCTCAAAGCCACATTCATGTGTATCAAGTGTTATCTCTCCATGGCTTGATTTGCATCTCTGTAATGATGAATGATGCTATTTGTGAACCCTTTCCAAAGAAATGGATACTGTAATCATTTCTCCATTTGTGAACTGAACTATGTTTTTGCTGCTGTATGACTAGCACTTTTACATTTTTAAATCAATTCTCTTAACCAAGTCCATTTGGTTTGAAACTATTTTCTGTGTTGTTTTTGGCTTTGTCTCAAACATTTCCCCTGTGGATTCTAATATTCAATTGATGCTGAAACCAAATTGGTCAAACAGAGGTCTCAACCTGACCACCTATTAGAATCACTTAAAAACTTTTAAAACCTTGATTGCCAGGAGAGTTTAATCAGAATCTCTGGGTATAAGATTGAAGCATCAGCCTGCCTGCCTGCCTACCTGCCTTCCTTCCTTCCTTCCTTCCTACCTTCCTTCCTTCCTTCCTTCCTTCCTTCCTTCCTTCCTTCCTTCCTTCCTTCCTTCCATCTTATTTTGTGCCAGTCGTGGGGCTTGAACTCAGAATTTCGTGCTATCATGTGGCTTTCTCATTCATGGCTGGCACTTTGCCAGCCACACTTGAGCCACACTTCTACTTCTGGCTTTTTGCTGGTTAGTGGGAGATGGACATAGACTGTCATCCCAGATTGGCATCAAACCTCCAACCTCAGATCTCAGCCTTCTGAGTAGCTAGGTTTACAGGCCTGAGCCACTGGTACCCAGCTTGGCATCAGTATTCCTAACATTTCCCATGGAATTCTAAATTGCAGTCACGTTTATGAAACATAAACCTAATACATGAAGCCTGACCTCTTATTCTCAAGTTCATAGGCATCCATAGGATTTTCCAACTCCATTTTCTTAAACTAAAATTTTAATGAGCCAGACCATCTAAATCAATATCCCCAGACACACGCAAATATTCCCACTCCCACACTTGATTCACTACCTCCATGGCCTACCATCTCCTTCCTAGCTCTCAAGATACTACTGTCTGTGTCACGTATTTTCCACTTGGTCAGCTTCTGTCTTTGGAACATCTCATTTCATGTTTTGATTTGGTTTTCTTTTTCTCACTCATGTGAGTTTTCTATAAGCCTATTCTCTTCTTAAGAGAATACTGTAAGAGTAACAGGATCTCCTTAAGTAATTATTGAGTGGAAGATGGTAATCCAGCTTCATCATTCCTATCAGTAGCTGTATCTGTCAGTGTTTATCCTCTCTCCTCTATGTTAATGCTAATACTTAAATTCACTGACCCTTAAACATAGGTACTGTACTTGAAATAGTTTGCTTGCTTGATGATAATATGTGAACTACGTAGTTCAGTTTGACCTTGAATGTTTGGCCCTCCTGGCCTCCACCTCCTGAATGCCAGGATTATAGGATTCACCACAATATACAACAAACTTCTTGTTTTTTTCTAAATAGTTATATCCATACAACACTTGCTCCCCACCTTGATCCGTGTGAATATTTAAGAAAAGTTGAAGCAAGAAACTATTTCATAGGACTTCATTATCGATACCTAATTTTAAGAGGCATTAAATGAAAGAAATTTACTTTGGTGGTAAACAAAGATAACAATTACTTTAAGTAACATTGAATATGTGTGATCATTATTACTTCAAGTATACATAATCATTTTGATTCCTATTTTTCTCTTAAAAGAGATCACATGTAAAACTATGCACCCCTTACTCTATAGGACTAGAGTGTTTAAGGTAGAAATCAAAGTAACTGATAATTGAAATATCAACTAACAGTTGGCCTAGATATGTATTTGGTTCTTGACGTTTCTACAAATCCATAGTACTTCAATAATTTAGGGACTTATTTTGCAATAAAGCATGCAATAAGCATGTTTCATAGACTATTTGGTTTTGACAGAACTGCTCTTTCCCTATAAACATTTGAGCTTTCTTCTTGTAAGCATTTAGGCAAGGTCTCCTTAGGTCGAACCTACTAGTTAAAAGAGAAATATTGTTAACCTATTAATTGTCTTTTCAAAGAGTAGCTTGATGGACATTTACTTAACTGAATTGATAAGTTGTTTTGATGATGAATTTAGTGCTTTGCTTTTCAAAGCCTTTCCCAGCAGCTACACTAGCTATAGGTGTGGAGACAGGAAGCAGTAACCTCAAACCTCATTCCCTCACAACTCCTGCTTGACAACAGGCCAACATAAAGAGTGAGATTTGAGGTGCAATGGTACTTATCTGCTGCTTATGAGCAAGGTAACAGAGCTAAAAGATTTCCCACAGATAGCATGTGAATCCTCTGATATAACCAATGTCTAGAAGACTGAAAAGTGACTTGTGTTTCCATGAGAGGAGTAGGGGGAGGTTGGTGATTCAAAAAAAAAAAAAAAACCAGCCACCTGCCTTTTCACCTTTGTAAGTAGGTCAATTACCACATTTAGTAAACAGGTCAATCCTCTGCCTAAGTGGAGAGGACCTCTAAGGTATGTCTCCTGACATCAAAGAAGGAGGATATTAACAGGATATTTCCCATCAGTTTAGGTAGTGCACAGATTTCCAAAGAGGAAGCCTCCAATACACATCAGCTTCAAGTTCATGAGTTTATTTTATCTCATCTGCAGTCTGTATTAACCAGTGAGGTAAAGTGGTAAGACATGTATCCTTATGCTCATTTTACAAATGAGGAGATGTCAAATGAGTTGCCCAACATTTCAGGACAAATAAGTGACCCCTGGGATTTGAGCTCAGGCCTCCATGATAGGTTCTAGTCTGTTGTTCTTTACCCTCTACCTTGTTGCATCAAAATTTCAACATAATTTCAGTGATTGGTTCTAGACCTTATAAAATCTGGATTAGATGATGGAGTCTAAGAGGGAGTCAGAGAGAATACAATTAGTAAGGGGTAAATGGCATGAAAAGAGAACTGGATCAAGATGAATTTCATTTTTCTCCACCATTTTAAGGGAGTCCCACCTGCAAAAAATAATAGAAAGGAAACGATCTAAGCTAATGCCTTCTTTTACAACTGAAAACAAGTAAACAACTTTGTTGGACCAACTCACACAAATAACCAAAGAGGTAAGATGTAATGTATATAGACACCTAGGAATAATATTTTAAACCATGAATGAAAAGGAAAACATCTTTCTTCATTCAGTAAGACTGCATTGATTTCATACTTAAAGAAAGTACGTTTCAAACTTTTCGTACCTAATATTAAGTAGTTCTACATTATCTGAGATTTTGCTTTCTACAGTTTTAGTTAACCACAGTTAACCACAATCCAAAAGCTCCAGAAATAAACAATTTGTAGTTTTAAATAATGTATCATATAAGTAGCACAAGGAGATTTCCTGTTTGTCTCAAACAGACTGATCCCTTTCTCCACAGATCTATAGTGTATGTAGGCTACCTCTCTGACAGTCACATAGCTATTCTTAGGTCATCAGATCAACCACTGAGGTATTTTATTGTGTACAAATAACTTTGGATATGCCAAGATAAAGCTAGAGCTATAGAGTTCTTTCTTTCAGTGGAAAGTGCAAAAATCTCAATAAGAAATGGAAAAAAATATGTTGAGTGCTAAGACATGTGCTAAGAGTGGAACTTCCTCCCATGAAACTGTAAAGAAGGAAAAAGAAATTCTGGCTTGTTTTGTTGTTGCTCCTCAAACTGAGACCATTATAGCTATGGTACATGATGCATGCTTAGTTCAGACAGAAAGGCATTGAGAGTTTGATGCTATCCAAAGTTTCAGGCATACAAGGAGGGCCTTGAAATTCATTCCCCAAAAGGCAGGTGGACAACTATATACAAAACGTGTTGCTAACAATTTGAAAGACTTCCTAAAGGTCATGGATGGATCACAGATAATACCTACAGACAATTCTGTTGTACGAAACACTTCTTACAAATTATTTCTGATGCACAAACAGTAGTGATACCATTGCAGCTCTTCTGTTCAGCTTGCCCAAGTATACAAAAGGGATATTGGTCACTTTCTACTTTTACTCTCATTGGACAGATTTTTACTTCAGGGCTTCTGTGAAATGCATTTGTTTATTATGTTTAAATGTATAGTATTCTACACAATGGAACTCAATGCTTCCATCAGAAAGAATGGCATTGCCCCATTTGTAAGGAAATGGAAAGACTTGGAAAAATCAAATTAAATGAAGTAAGCCAGACCCAAAGAAACGTAGGCTCCATGGTTTCCCTCATTTGTAATAATTAGTATATGTCTAGGCTAGTCCTGGCAGAGGATCATAATAGCTCAGTAGCTATGTACATATGACCATATAAAATGATGCTAATCGAAATGAACTCCAAGATATGGAAACAAGAGGGTTGTTTTTGTTTTGTTTTGTTTTTTTAATGAACTGTGTAAAGCTATTCTCTCTTTTTCTTTCATTTTTTATTTCCTTTGGTTTAGCATCTGTTGTCACTGTTTTTGATTTTGGTACCCTGTGTATTGTATATCCATTTGTCTGATTTGGGGAATAACAAAATGGTGAAACAAAGGACGGAGGGTGAACCAAGGCAGCAGTGATATTCACAAGACACTATGTTGGAAATGAACTTTACATCTTGTGGGGGAGGGGAGTCAGGGAAAAGAGAAAGTGGGAGAAAACGAAGCAGGGAGTAACAATGTTTGACAAGAAATATACTCATTACCTTACTTATGTAACTGTAACCCCTCTGTACATCACCCTCATAATAAAATCAAAATTAAATTTTAAAAATGTATAGTACTGTATCTTTCCTTTTCTGTATCATAAGCACCATAGAGAAATAAAATGATAAGTAGAAGCTGGTGAACCAGAATAAAGCAAGAAAGCAGCCCTCAAGACTGAAGTATGCCTTGAGAAGCTGGGGAAGCAATTAGGAGGATATAACACCTGCTTAATGAGCAATTGATTTTCTCCCAGAACCTTTAAGAACTTTATTAGGCTCCATTTATGAACATCACAGTCAAGAGTTTCTTTTGCAGCTGAAAAACAAAATCAGGCTATAAGATCTAAGCTTATGTTATTTCCTTTAAAAAATCTGACTGAACAGAATTTCACATGTGCAAAAGGAATCAAAGAAAATGAAAGCTTACTATTTTCAACTGTGTTGTCCTATGAAGTTCGTGTGCCAATTGTAAGGGTGATATTGGTTTCCCTGGCACAGTACATCTCCCCCTGACCACAGAACTGCTTACATTTCTGTAATTCTCCTCTGAGTACATTTCCTGTTTGGGTCTAAGGTGCCTTTCAGAACATAGCCATCTGACCACTTATTCCTTTTCAGATGCTGTAACAGGCAGGCTTCCCCCAAAAGCTAATCCAGTGTTTGCTCTGGAACCTGTAAGACAAAATGCTCTCTTGAGTGAAAAAATGGACTCAATGGTCTGTGGCTCTGGTAACTCTTGCTAGCTTGGCCTTCTCCAGATATCAGAAAGAATACAGACATTCCTCAAACTATAGCACCTTTCACTACCCTCTTTGAACTACTAAGATAATAAAGCTACTAATGTTCCATCAAATGTTCAATGCCCAGATTCCGAAATTCATGTGAAATGAAAACAAAACAAATCAAGTTACGGTTTCAACAACACTGTGGTCATCTCATCTCTTTTTCTGTTGCCTGGTATTCTATCTCCATGTTCATAAGAAATGATGATTTACGAAAAATCTCTCAAAACATACCATCAAACAAGCATAACATACACATATCTATGTCGTCCCATTCAAGATTTCAATATAAAATATATGATACCTCAAATGGTTTATTCATAGACTGGCTTATTTACAAAAGATGGTTGACAAAGGTGTAGCAATAGCAGTACCTCAGCAGGGCACTGGTGGCTAACGCTTGTCATCCTAGCTACCCAGGAGGCTGAGTGCAAAGCCAGCCCAGTCAGAAAATTCCACAAGACTCTCTCCAATTAACTAGCAAAAAATCATGCATGGTTTGAGTGGTAGAATGCCAGCTGTGATAAAAAAAAATAATAATAATATGAGAACAAGAGCAAAGGCCCTTAGTTCAAACCCCAGTACCAACATAAAATATAATAATAAAAAGCAAAAATTCAGGGAGGAATGGATGACGACGTATGGCCTGTAGCATCAAGGTTATAACCACGTTTAGCTCTGAAGAGGTGAAAAGATAATGAAGTTGCCAGAACCAGAACCAGACAAGTGTGTAGAGGAGACTGAAGCATGACTTCTGTTGAGAAAACTAGCCCAAACAGCTCTCTCTAAGATGGTGTATGTCACAACTATCAGCTAATCAAGTACATTTATCAGGGATGCCAACAGAACATACAAATTTTAAACAACATTTAAGGAAACTTTAATACGAACAAGGACAAATGATTACATGTCACAATAAGAATAGCAATAGAAGCCTGATAAATAACTTTATAAGCACAAGTTGTTTTGGGGCAGCAGTAGTCTAAGCCATACTCTGATCCTAAGCTATATCTCTTATACAGACAGTCATGACAATGTACAGGACACTTGTCCTTGTTCCTTTCAAATCTCATTGTGCTATGCAATATCAGAAAGTAACCCAGAAGTCAAAGAGTTCACTAGTAAAAAGTCTGAGTACTGAGACCTAAGACACTCATTTTTTTTTATTGTAAAGATACTATACAGAGGGTTACAGTTACATGAGTGAGGTAATGAGTACACTTCCTCTTGAACATTGTTACCCCCTCCATTGTTTTCCCCCTACCATCCCCTCCCTCCCTCCCTTCCCCGAGGTTCTTTTTTTTTTTTTTTTGATTGTGATTAAGTGATTACATAATTTCCGGAAATTCACAGTATTGTGGAATAATGATGCTCATTTAAAGTCACAAGTTCATTCTAACTTTCCTGGAGCAAATTGTCTATCACAGTCTGTAATATATAATGGTGCTCACATGTTATATACCATATATGTGATCAGCAGCATGGGGATATTTGGTAGTGGTTCAACCAGATGAGTGGGCGTTCTTTGTTTCTTAAGTCCTGTTAGTTTTGTCATATCACCTAACATTTTGGATTTAGCATCCACTTATCAGGGAGACCATGTACTGTTTGTCTCTTCGTTCTTGGCTTACCTCGCTCAACATGATTCCTTCTAGCTCCATCCATTTCCCTGCAAATGCCATTATTTTGTCATTTCTAATGGCTGCATAATATTCCATTGTGTATAGATACCACAATTTTTGGATCCATTCATCTGTGGTGGGGCATCTAGGTTGTTTCCATATTCTAGCTATTGCAAACAGTGCTGCAATAAACATGGAGGTGCATGGACACTCATTTTTGATAAGGAAAAAATTATCAAAATGATCAATGAATACTATTTTTTTTTGTCAGTGGTGGGGCCTGAACTCTGGGCCCGGGAGCTGTCCCTCAGGTCTTCAGTTCAAGGCTAGGGCTCTACCACTTGAGCAACAGCACCACTTCCGGCTTTTTCTGCTTATGTGGTGCTGAGGAATTGAACCCAGGGCCTCACGCATGCAAAGCAAACACTCTACCACTGAGCCACCTTCCCAGCCCCAATGAATACTTTTTTTTGCAAAAAAAAAATATTTTTTTTTCCAAAGAAAAAGTATCATATATGATATCATATATATATATATATATATGATACTATGATATATTTATATCATATACTATATATCATATATATACATATACTATCTATCATGATAGATAGTATATGTATATATATATATGATATATAGTATATGATATAAATATATCATATATACTTCATATATATATGAATTCTGACTTCTGCTATGACAGTCTTTCATTTATTCATTCACTCAACAAATAAATATTAGAATCGAATGTAGCGTTTCTTGGGAGATGTAAAGATGTAGAAGAAATCTTAAGAGGGCTCCCTCTTAGCTCGGTATACTGCAAAGCCATAGATAGTGCATGAGCTTTATAGAGGTAATTGACAGTCACCAGAAAAGGCCTTTGTTTCCAGATGGGATGAGTCTGGTAAGATGAGAATGGTCCTGGGGATTGTTAGCACAGCAGTAAGGAAGGCATTGGATTAGAGCTAATGGGACAAAGAAGAGACCAATCAGGAAGCTGTTGTTATACCATCCATGTGAGCTCACAAGGCCTGAATGGCAGTAGACAAAGATGCGACAAGGCCTTGCTGTCTGCTATGCAGACTGATAGTAAGAATGGAAACTGATGTGAGTTCATGGGTTGGGTGAGGACAAGAGTGGACACACCACTGACTAAATGAGGTAAGTCAAGGGAAGAAATATGTATGGGGAAAATAAAGCTGTTGGGTATAGTTTTGGATTTGCGACATTTAAAGAATAGATCAAGCCTCCTAGAGGAAAGAAGTGAGAAATATAGGACTGAAGTTTAAGGAAGCTAGTCAGAGACAGAAATATACATTGAGGAGCCATCTATTAGAATAAAAGTTAATATTCAAACCATTTTAAAAAATCCACTGCCTGCACCATAATCCAAGAGATAACTGCCAGGAATTCAGAGTGTAAACACTTTAGAACAAAAGAAGCTCCTAAACATATAGCCACAGAATTTGGGTGCAGTATCACCCAGCCCCCTACTATTCACAGACCTACAATATTCCTTTGCTAGATGGGCATCGATGAGGAAATATGGCAAATAAACTTAAATAAAAGTGGTACCACACCAACAGCCACTGAACCACTCTTCAAAATCAAATTTTACCATCCTAAAAAAATTTTCTGTAGTCCACAGTAGATAACCAGAGGTTCTATGGCTTTTAAAATAGGTGTATTACAGAAATATGGTAATAGATTAAAAGGAAAACTCATAGATATAAAGGGATCTCTTCTATTATTACACTGTTTTCTAAATATACAATTTAATCTAGTAGCCAATCTTAGGTACTCCTAAGCCATGTCATCAAAATAACTCTGTTTTAAAAAAAAGACAAAAATATATTTCTCCTGTCTATACTTTTCTTCTAAGCACATTAGCATCTAAGATCCTGGTTATCCATCATCTCAAAGGATTTCAGATACCTGGCTTACAATTTCTTCTATTGGCTCTAGCAAAATCTAAGAACATCCACAAAAGAATAGAGTAAATGAGCTGCCTCATGAGAACCAAGTTTACACACACACACACACACACACACACACACACACACACACACATGGCTGCCATTTCAAAATTCTACTAAAGTGTTTTTAAGCAAAACAAAAACAAACAAACAAACAAAAAACTAAGCCTGAGATGTCCTCTAGTCCAATCTCTTCATACATTAAAGAAACATACCCCAAAAAGTAATGTCACAATGTGACAGATTATAAAACTTCTACTCCTAGTTCCCTACCTGGGGAAAGCCTTGGTTTAGCTTCAAGTTTGGGTAGGAAGCAGATGCAGTCTTCTCCATATCCTTTTTCCAAAAGACCACGGGGAGATGCTGAGATCAACATACATGACTGGAAACTGGAGCTTTGAGGATGCTAAGCAGGGCTGGTTTGAACACTGTGATCTTGTCATCACAGTCACAAGCCTAGGCCAAGTCCAGACATATCATGCATTATGTGTGAGTACTCAGGCAAGAATTTAAACAACATCTGAGGTAAATCTTTGAATTCAAGCTATGTATGATCTCACTGGCCCGTGGCCATCAATTAAACACTAAGACCTATTCTGATAGAATTAAATACAAATAAACATAGATTTAACAAAGCAAGGTTTGTTTGTTTGATTGGTTGGGGTTTTTTTGTTTTTGTGTGCTTTTTGTTCTGTTTTTGTTTATTGTTGGTACTCGGGATTGAACTTGTGTGGCCTAGAAATCCTTCAGGCAAGAAATCTTTCAGCCATGCCCCTGTCCAACACGTCTTTCCATTCTGTTAAACAAATCTCAAGCTTATCAACATGAAATGATTCATCTACCCAAGCTTTACCCAACATATCCCTCCTTTATCTTCTTGAGAAAATTGACCCATCCTTTCTTCCTCTTCCCTCTCCTCCATCCTCTTCTAATAGTCTTCTATTCCTCAAGTCCTGGGATGCTATACAAGTGCGCGCACGCGCGTGCACACACACACACACATAAACACACACACACACACACTTAACTAACAGTTGACTCCTCACACATGCCAACCATTATTAAGTTTTCAGTTATGAATATTTACTAACGTCTACAATACAAAGTGCCGTAGTAAACATTTGAGATGATAGAAGTTCCCAATTCACCTTACCTGTCAATTTTCTTTTCACTGACTCTGTTTTGAACCCCTCTACTTTTTCTTAATCCTTGAATCTTCTTTCCTCATGGTTATGCTTAAACAATGGTCCTACTAGCCTCCCAGTATTAATCTCTTTCTACCATTGAATGTTATTAGCCACTGTCTCTTGTTTAAATTCTTTCCCCCCTTGATTTTAGTGGCATTCCCTTCATCTCCCTGTCTCTTAGCCCTCCTCCCTCTCAACTCAATTCTTTATGTAGGTCGCTTGCTTACCATTTTCTTCAGCTGACTTCTAACAGAGAGTGAGCTCCAGATTCAGTTAAACTCTCTGCTTTTCCACAGTTATACCTTCTCCATTTAACAATCATGTCTCATGTCAAAGACATGATTCCTAAAAATTTTCTTCTTACCAGTTCAACTTCTTCAAGATGTCTTGAAAGTAAGACTTAAACTTCTGTTATCAAGTTTTCAGTCTTTTGTTTATTCTAATTCTACCCTACCTCTATGCTGCATAGCCCCATACCTTCTCACTTGCCATCTGCCCCCAAAACATACATCCATATTCCTGATTTCATTTCCTTGTTCATATTACTTCTTTCTCAGGCAACATAGTACAATTAAGAATCAACCTTATAGCAAGACTATCTGCATACTTACTAAGTGAACAGGGCTAAATGCTCCACCTGCTCAGGGTTTCCGTTTCCCTTTCTATGAAATAATATAATCATAGTAACGTCATAGGATTCAGAGAAAGATTAGATGATTTAATACAAGGAAATCCCGGTAGAACAATGTAGTTAGCAATTTTATTAAGAATATGATCCTTTAATCATCTACAATTCATCTCCAGTTTGATTCCAGACTCTCCATGAAGTTACCATCCTATGTTTATTTTATGAGCATTTATTTTATGCTTCCTCATTTTGATACTCATTTCTTTCCTTCTTCAACAAATGCCTGTTGAATATCTTCATGCTTCTAACATTTTGCCTCATATTGGGTTATAAGGATAAGACACGATCCTGCCTGGTCAAGGAGTTAATAGTTTAGTAGGAAAAACAGACACGCTCAACTTAGAATAACGATCTTGAGAACTTTAAGGAGGAAAGAAATCCCTTAGGTTTTCATTTAGTGCCTCAAAGGAGACTTTCAGGTGAGAGGTATAGAACGCATTCCAGATCATAAGAACAATATTTGCAAAGCCATTAACGCACAAAATCTGTTTCCTGGTGTTTGATCTTGTTACATGGTTTTCTCAACTAAATTGAAATCAAAGAGAACTGACTCAACATAAGAAATTCTTTTAGCACACAAGGAGATATTTTGGATACCAAAGATGGAACCAGGCCCAAAGCATCCAAAAAAGTAACTCAGTAATACTATCTTTTTATTATATTCTTCTAGGAACAACCAAAACACAAGTATTCTTTTCTATGAATTCAGAGAGGGTCTTTATTCTCTCTCATCTCTCTCATGTCTCTCTCATCAGATCCTCTAGAGAAGCTGCAAATCCAGTGAGGTGATTTTTTTTGACAATCTGTCTTGTGTCAAAATCCCTAAGCAATGAAAAGCACAGCCTTCAACTTTCTCAGTAAATTAATTTCTCAACAAAGAATCTTCTTCATTGTTCAAAAGAGGGACATGTCAATAATCCAGGTAGCTAACATAAATGAATGACTGATAAAGAACAGTTCCTGGAATAATCAGTACGTGATCTGGCAGATTGTGAGTCAATGAGGAGATGTGGATGCGGTAGAAAGGGGCTCACATTTAGATCAGAGCACAAAGTACACTGAGTGAGTAATTCTGAATGATGCCATCAGGAACCAGCTACCTTGCTAGTCAGAGTCCCCAAGATCATGAAGATGACAGTAATGACCATGTTGAGATAAAGGAGCAACTCTAGTTAAGTAAAAAAAATTCTTCATCACCTGCAACTTCTCTTATAGCAATGAAAACATAAATACATATAATCTATATGATGACACATAGACTAAATCCAGATGTCTATGAAATTAGCACTGAATTATGGAAACCTCTTTTTCTGAGTCTCTGCCAAGCAGCTAGGTAGATTTTGATTCCATTCAATGTATTTCTCTGATAGTGTTCAGTCAACAAAATCAGAGTCAAAGGTAAAAAGTCACACACTCTCTTTGCCAATGCTTTTTGCTTGAGGTGTGAGGATTGATTCTCAGCAATCTTTTTCAGACCAAAAGCTCAGGGTGTGTTGGTTTTTTTTGTTCTTTTGTTGTTTTTGTTTGTTGGTTGATTGGTGACAGTGGTACTAATACCACATCATTGAGCAAAAGGAGTCCAAAAACAAATCACCATAAAGGAGATATGCAGTTGCTTTCACACAGTTTAGAAACCTAGCTTAGAAACTCCAGCCACCCAGAGGTCATTTTCCCAAGTGCCCAACTAAACTCTCAACAGGAAAGTCCCATCCTCTGAATAAACTTCTTGAAGAAAAGAATAAACTGTAATTCTATTGCTATGAAAAGGGGTGGGGGGAGATGGTATACCTTGCAATGACATGCTAATAAAATAAGTGTGCCTTGCACTACCCTATAAGTTTTATACAAGAAAGTCTGAGATAAATTGTGCAGCCTCGCCAATGATTATATGAGTTAACACACAGATGAAGAGCTATTGTTTGGGGAGACAATAAGCCACACACAGAACTTTCTTCTGGGATGTTGGTGGCACAAAAATTTTCATTTTGTCACCACACACCCTGCAGGAAGCTCTTGGAAGAAGACAGCCATACAAGATAAATGCATTTCTCCACTCTTGAGAATGAAAGATATAAAAAGGGGAAATCTATGTCTGAAGTTGGGGAGGCAGCAAGCTCCCTTCTCCACCTATCACCAAGGTCCGAAGGTGAGCAACACCTCACAGTTACTATCAGTATTTCTAGTCTATCTGTTTCAATGACTCATTTTATTGCCTGGCATTGATAAATCAGTATTAATTTTGCAGTCCTTGTATAAAAGTCTTTGCAAGATAGTTACCTTTTTTTTAAAAAGTGGAAAAAGTAATGTATAATCTTAGGGAATGTAATAGAGTCCAAATCATTCTTAAGCTATGTTCATACTTTTTAAATACTCATCAAATTTACTCAAAATGACAAAAGACTTTTTTGATTTTTTTATTGTACTTAGTGAATTTTTTAAGTCAGAAAAATTGACTGTAGTATATTGGAAGTTGTGTAAATACAGCAATCTATTTATTAACTTGCATTTTCCAGTGTTCATCTTTTTATCTTACATTCCCAAGCCCAGCCCCTATGCGACACTTAACTGTAAGAGATAAAATACTTCTTTCTGTGCACAATTACTACAGAGGATATCATTTACTGATGACAGAGCTAAAGATAAAGTTTTTAATTATTTTGCTTTGCAGATAGGACTTTTTATTAAACAACAATCACTTTGCTACCGTCTGCTCTTCTCTGGGAAAACAAAGCACTGGGGTTAATGCAGCAGTACTGAAATCAGTCATGCCCAAACTGGACGTTTTGACAGTTTACTTGCTAAGGTTTATAGGGGAAAAATGAAAAGAAATATTCTTGTGGAAAACTAAATGGCGTTCGTCCTGGTTTTTGTCCTCATACTATATGACCAGCTTGCTAAAAAAAATAACCAATGTTCACTAAAAAACATGTGGCCAATGTTACATGTGTTATCTACCAACAAGCACAAGTAATTTCCATTTCAGAGCCTTCATTTCAAGCCTTTCATTTCATATTCTAAAGTCTAACAAAAATCTTTCTTGTGGATCTCCATCATATAAGTATCCAAGTGTCATAGAAAACAGGTAACCTTTGCAAAGGAATTATCAAGGTTACACTCCCCTTACTCCTCTTAAATTGTATTTCTTTAAATTATCCATTAAGGTCTGGCTACAGCCTTACTCAATTTGTGAATAATCAGGTTAGGCATAATCTTCACCAAATAAGTATTTTCAGCTATGTTGTGACTCAATAAGTTAAATTTATTAAATGAATGGAAATAAGAAACCATTCTTCATACACACACACACACATACACACACGATCTCAACAGGCATAACAATAGTTTCTCATGATTCTTCAAAGAACAGTGACACAGAGACTTTTCTCATGTCTAATTTCTTCATGGAGGGTAAACAGAGAGAAAAACAAAAAGCACATGGGACGAAAGGCTTTGTACCACTTGGTTAGAAATGAATGGTACACTTTTGTATATTGTAATTATCTTACTTCTCATAAGCTTTCTTACTGGAAGAGGCATTTCAAAAGTACACCCTCTACCTCTACTCTTTCCTGCTTCATTAATGTACACTAAACACCAGATCCTGAATGCTAGTAAGAAAGCAAGTTGGCATTTGAAAAGTAAATGTTTGTCAAAGTAGAAAACAAGTGTTCTACATGTGCGAACTCTCTGACTGCTTTTTAAGCTATACCCTTCTTAATAAATGTTCTAAAGGAAAAAATACAAAGCTTCGAGTCCTACCAAGAGAAATCTTCAAAGGGGAGTGAACGAATTGATGACAGATGGCTGTCCACAAGGCACATCAGAAAAGCATTTGGTGTACAATTACCAATGTTAAATAGTGTTTAGTCAGGGTAAGGCTCTCTAATAAATTGAGACAGTTTATCCTTAAAAATAAATGTCAAAGACTCTTTAAACAGGTAACTAAAAACATTTTCAAAATAAATTTCAAAGATTCTTCTGGAATGATATTAGTAGTTCTAAATGCTTGGCTCCAGATAACATTTCACCAACTGTTGTCTTTCTTTATATCAACACCCTTTATAAATAAGATGCACAATTCATGCTTACTACCATGTCAGACAACAAATCCTGTGTGTGTGCATGCAGGCTGGAAAATGATATTTTTGGAGGCACATACATGATGTTTAAGAGCAATACCAATGGATAATGCCCTCCCTGCCCATTAAAATCAATGGGAAAAAATGAAAGAGAGTGGCTCAGAGATGTACCTCTCTCTTTCTATCCTTGTTTAAACAAGTCCATCTTTTAAGCCAAATCCTTTTTCTATACAGAACAAGTTGAATAGACATATCACTCCAACTTACCAAAGTAACAGGCTTTTTCTGTTGGGAACTGATTTTCCAAAGACAATTTTAACTCTGGATAAATGTGGATATATAAAATTAAAAGTCACATCATATTTGGTCAGATAGCTTGCCAGTCAAGAGCACAGGCTCTTGAATCAGACAAAGGTGATTTGAAATCTGCCAGCAACAACTGGGAGCTGTGTTTCCTTCAGGAACTTTCTTAACATTCCTAATTCATTCACTTCTGTCTCTTCATCTGCAGTGGAGTTTATAGTATTATCTCATTTCACCTAATGGTAACAACTATCATTTCATTTTGATTTTCACAATGACCTTGAGATGATGAGGATTGAAGGAAGCTTAAGTTTTAGAGAGAGGAAAGTAGCCTAAATCCAGCTAGTTTCTTCAAAAAAAAAAAAAAAAACACATCCCACCGGCAAGCACCCAGTCAACTGAATGTCTGAGAGGATTTCTCTAAGCTGAAGAGAAAGTTGAAATTCACCATATGTTTTTGGGGAAACAGTAAGGCATCCAAAAAGTTCCTTGTGAGAATCAAGTGATACTCAAAGTAAGCGCTCTACAAGTATTAGACTTCTTGTCAGCCTTCCTGGGAACTTAGAGGATTTTAATATAAGTAAACAGATTTTAGCCAATAGGAGGAAGAAACTAATTTGTTAGTATTTGTGTTATACTAGTGTCTATGGTAACTCCAGGGTTCATTTTGACACTCATTCAATTCAGTAGACATTATACCAACACAGGTCTTGCTAGCCAATGATAGAGGGAATGAAGCATTTTCCATGGATTATTTCACTTTATCCTCACAATGACCTTGAGACAATATTTACCATCATTCCCATTTTTCAAGTAAGGAAAAACAGAAGTTTAGCAAGTTTTAAAACTATCATAAGCTCAATTAGTTGAGAGTTATAAGAACCTAGACAATCCAAATTCAAAGCTTTCAGAGCTAACTGACTTATATCGTTAATTTTTAAAAATATACATATATATGTTTAAATTTCTTAGAGCATCATCCACTAGTAACTGAAGAAAATCTTATTTGCTTCCAAAGATGATTTGCTCAGATGCTATGCTGTAGTATTGGCAATCAGTGAGTTTCTAAGTGAATAAGCTGTTCTATTAGAGCAGAACCACATTTCAAATGTATTCAATGCTAATCCATTGATGAGCATTGAATACATTTTAATTTTTTTAATAAAGAATTTTAATTTTTTTAAATAAAGCAACCACACAAATTAAAATTTTAAGAGGAGAAAAGAAATCAAAATTGTTTACCTTTTACTTGAATTGAGGGGAAGAAGTTGAGACCCAGGAGCAGCAGCCTGAACATCATTGTCCTCCAGTAGGCCAGGGCTCCCCGGAGGAACCCAGGGTGAAATGTGCTGCAGGCACACCTGCCAAGGCCTCAGAAGCCTCCAACTTACTTCCCTTAGGGCACATGATCAAGGGACTTAAACCACAAGACATCATGACTTTCACACAGGATATTACATTGTTTTGATGACTTTAGACTTTTGTCTCTTCTTTTACCAGAAAGCCTTTTCTTGTCACTGGAAGAGAGTTGGTCACTATAGAATGGACTTGTGAGAGTTATTCTACATGGATGGGTTTCACTATAGAGAAAAACCCAGCAGAGACTTAAGAGTAGACAAACAAGTATTTACAAAGAAAGATGGAAGTTTCTTTACGAAGAGAGATTTTCATAGTCCAGGAATAGGCTATGTAAAAAAAAAAATACAAAGAGAATGATATTGAGGAATTGGGAGATTGTCTGATAAGTGTTAACAGGAGTTATAATGTGTAGGGGGATCATGAGCTAGCCCTTTGAGACATTTAACACATTTCACTGGTGAGCATCTAGACAGCTGAATGCCTGGAGGAATTTCCCCACACAAAGAAAAGGTCAAAAACTTGAGCGGCAAGCCTATGGCTGGGTATCCATAGTAATAGAAAATTTGACCTTTGCAGATATTCTATAGATATAATACATTGGGTTAATTGAGCTTTCAGCAAGATAATTGATATGAAAATATATTGACTCATAATAATTATTGGTCATTCTTCTTGCCTAGTAACAAAAATATTAAGTTATATACAACATTTTAAAAAAAGCTGCTGGGTGCTGGTGGCTCACACCTGTAATCCTAGCTACTCAGGAGGCTGAGATCTAAGGATCACCATTTGAAGCCAGCTCTGAAAGGAAAGTCCATGAGACTCCAATTAACCACCAAAAACCAGAAGTGAAGGTATAACTCAAAATGGTAGAACACTAACCTTGAGCAAAAAAGTTCAGGGACAGTGCCCAGGCTCTGAGTTCAAGCCCCACAACTGAGGAAGACAACAACAACAAAGGAAACACATCCAAGACCCTTAAAGAGACAGTATGGAAGCCCAAAGTCCCTTCATATCTTATACTGTCTATGTCCCTCAAGAAATCACGCAAGGTGGAGGTGGAAGAGAAGGGGGGGGGAGATAACAATGCTTGATAGGAAATGTACTCATTACCTTGCTCATGTAACTGTAACCCCTCTGTACAGTATTTTTACAATAAAAATGTATTACAAAAAAAGAAATCACACAAGGTTATATAACAGGCCATAAAACAAAGGGATTCAACAGGTTTGTGTTTGTTTGTTTGCTTGTTTGTTCATTTGATTATTTTATTTTTGAGACAGGATCTTACTATATATATTTATGCTAGTCTTAAACTCATTATCATTCTGCATTCTAAGTTCTAAGATTAAAGGTGTGTGCCATTATGCCAGCTCTACTTTTATGCGATCAACATTTTTATATTCCATATATGAGTGAGATCATATGGCACTTGTTTTTCTGTGCATGGCTTATTTTACTTAATGATCTCCAGTTCTACCCATGTCATTATGAATGATAGGATTTTATTTTAATGACTGAATATTATTCCATGTATATATGTACCACATTTTCTTTCTCTATTCACCAGCTGATCAACAATCAGTAGTTTCCATGCCACAGCTATTGTAAATGGTTCCAGACTTGAACATGGAGAACAGATAAATCTTCAACATATTCATTTTGTTTTCCTTGGACATATACTCAGTGTTGAGCTTACTAAATCATATAGCGATTCCGTCCTCCATACTACTTTTCATAATGGCTATACCACTACAATCCCCATGCCTACCAACAGTGTACACAAGTTCCTTTTCTCAAACCCTCACCAACTGCTGTTATCTTTTGTTTCTGACAATAGTCCTTCTTATTCTAACAATAGTCCTTCATATTGTAGTGAGGTGCTATCTCAGCATGGCTTTGGTTTGCTTTTCCCTGGCAATTTAATTAGTGGTGTTAAGCACTTTTCATATACTTGTTTCCTACTTGTTGTGTCTTTTTTATATATTTTTTATTGTAAAGATACTGTCAGAGGGGCTACAGTTACATAAGTAAGGTAATGAGTGTATTTCCTCTTGAGCATTGTTACCCTCTCCTTTGTTTTTCCCCCCAGCCCTCCCTTCCCTCCCTACCTCCCTAACCCTCCCCCCACCAAGTTGTAGAGTTCATTTTTAACATAGTGTCTTGTACATAGTGTCAGTGTTACAATGGGTCAGCCTGTATCCTTACTTCAGCATTTTGTTATTCCCTTCCCCTCCCCAAATTAGAAAAAATGTATATACAAGATACAGGGCACCGGAATCAAATACAGAGAAGTATCTATTAAAGTATATTCCTCATGTTTAGTTGAGTTATTTGTTTTCTTTTCTTCATTGAGCTCTATGAGTTCCATGCATATTCTGGATATCCACAACTTGATAGATATATAGTCTCCCATTGTGTAGGTCTCTTCACCTTTATTATTTCCCTTGATGTGTAGCAGCTTTTAAGTTAGATGTATTAGCATTTATTTAGCTTTGGGGTTTTTTTTCCCCCCTATACTTCTGGAGTCTTCTCCAAAAGCTCTTTCCAAGCCAATGTCTCAAAGCTTAAGTATTTTGTAAACATCATTTTTCATGGACACATACTCTTTTATATTATCCTGAAGATCCTGGATGGCCTAACTGTAGGTGGAGGAAGTTTTCATTTCCCTCCCTCCTGATAGGTGAGAGATTAAAAGCCTTTCATCTTCAGTAGGCTTTTTTGTGTACATTTCAATTTTCTCACAAGTAGTCTTTGTAACCTTCCCATAGTGATACATCTTCAAACCTTTGAAACAAATGGTCCTTTGAAATGATTCAGTCACTCATCGAAACTGCTGGTAAGTTACAGAGTTGTGCTCTACTCCTGATGAATATCACTTTGAGATTTTAACTAAGTTTTCCTGTTCTCACCTTCCATCCAGTTAGAAACTAGACAGTATGTCTTACTTAGGACCTGGTGTCTTTCTAGGGACAATTTTTCTAAAATGAAAGAGTCACTAAATTATACCCTGATCTAGAGTGAGAGACTCTAACACTCGTTTTACAGATTAAGCATGTGTATAGTAGAAACTAATGTCCCACAATTTCCTATTAAAGAAGACTGGGCAGCATCTACTTGATATTATACATGTGGCAATGCTTAACTAAATCAAACTTGAAGCAAAAGAGTCAATTTTGTGTCTACCTCCTTTCTTGTACTGAAACTGAAGCCCTATAAGTTATCTTTCTCAAATTCATAAAATAATACTTTTATCAGTTGACCAATCCTATTTTGGTTTTCATTCTATGGAATAAAAAGGAGCACAAACAGACAGTTGATTTTCACTCTCTTTTAAAAATACTCTGTTACACGAAAGAAACAGATTATTGTATTAGTCATTTTAAATTTACTCTTGAAATTAAATGGCATTCAAACATGTTGTTAAGAGGTAGAAATGAGGTCAGATAATGTGATGTTAGGAAAATGAACCCTTAGATATGTATTTTAATGTTTTTTTTCTTTCATGCATGTGTTTCTAACGCATTTATACGATTATTTCTTTGTTGCTTTGTATGTCCCTCCCCCACAGTATAACCCCCGCTTTCACTATATTTGATGTCAGTATAACTTGTGGAGGAGATGGGGAAAAACAAGTCGTTTAAGGATACAGGTGGACCTGTTGCAACAATGAGAAGTACAAGTTGTCATGTCAAAACGAGCTTTACAACGTCGGTGGCGGGGGGAGGATGGGGGGGCGGGGGGAGGCTGGGAAGGGATGTGAAGGGTAAACAAAGGAGAAGGCTGCAATGCTTGGTAAGAAATGTATGCATTATCCTGCCCATGTAATTGTAACCCCTCCGTACAGTATAAAAAATAAATAAATAAATAAATAAAGAGGTAGAAATGACAGAGGTAAAATAAGGGACCTTAAGCCCATCAAAGCACAGAGAAAACCCTCTACATTTCTAATACTGGTTTATGTCCTGATATGTGTGTGTGTGTGTGTGTGTGTATGTGTGTGTGTGTGTGTGTACCAATTTATGTACCAAAATTATAACATCTATTTCCCAATCACTTTATATTCTAGATACTTACAACTGGAGATGCTATTATCCCCATTTACCGATGAGAAAATTGATCCTCAGTTAGGGTTAAGAAATCTTAAGGAGTAATGGAACCAAGATGAGAACTAGACACTTCTAGCTAAATGCGATGGTAGAACTGAAGTGCTACATTGACGATCTACAGCCAACCCTCTCCAGTATTAAACACAAAAAGATGAGAATGTTTAATACCATTGTTACAAGACAGCTAATGCCTTTTTAGAGGTTAAGTGCCAAGAATCACTGAGGGAAAGGAAGAGTGACCCAAAGACACTGGAAAGCATAATTAAATTATACTTCATAAAAATGTGCCTGTATTTTTCTGGAATAATTCCACATTCTTTAAGTCCATATGTGTTCTTGACACTCAAGGACATTCTATAGCATGGCTAAAAAAACCTACCTTAATCAAACAACAAGGATACTGTAACCCAACCACATGGTTTGCTGGAGAAAATATGACATAGGTGACTAAATTCGATATGCTGTTTCAAATATAACGGGAACTATGTCTAGGAGCAGACCTTGAGAGGTAAGAAGAAATTTCAGAGAATTCACTACCTATTTCTCTTTACCTAGGATGTTTCTCTCCAATCTGTTAAGTAAATCACACTTGTCCTTCCAAGTTCAGAGTAAATAAAACTTCCTCAGATGCTTTCTTTAGCCACCATCAACCCCCCCCACACACATACATACATACACACACTCGCCACTTCACCTTCAATTGATCTAAACTTTGTCTCCCCACTGTAAGTGCCTCCACACTTTTTACAATATGGTAGAATGCAATGAGGAAAATGTATCTACAGATTTGTTCATGCAGTTATTTATTATGTGCCTCTTATCAAACCATAAACATGAACACAGAGTCCACATCTCTTTCATTCACAGAGTAACCCTGTGTCTAGCATACAGTGAGTGTCATTAAGACATTTACTCAAGGCATAAGACACTCCAACATGGCTCTCCTGACATCCACCTTCAGTTAATATGACTGCAATTATGGCTTTCTCTCTCTGGTACCCTAACCAGAGTATTCTTGTCTTATCTGGCTTCCTAAGATCCAGACACTAGGAATACTCCAGTATACAGTGCACCTTGATACTAGCTAAGATTTCAGCCCTGTAATACCGTCTGTTTCCTTACCCTGAGCTGAGTTCAACAATGTAGGCAACTCAAACACCCACTTCTTTCCCTCCCCAATTCTCTTATAATTGAGGCCAGCACTACACAAAACACTCAGCATCTCCCTCCCCTCTTTTTGGGCCCTCTATGAGCCCCACATCTCCCAAAGAAGATGGGGATTTCTCCTGTACAGAATGCATACCAGGGGGCTGGGAAGGTGGCTCAGTGGTACAGCGCTTGCCTTGCAGAATGCATACCAGACTCATTTTGCTACATTAAATGTAGAAGAGGAAATATAACTGGCATTTAACTGGGAATTCCAGTTACAAAAGTCACAGGATTTGGACCTTCACTCACAAGCCTTGAAGATCAAATCCCAGTTGGGCCCATTTCTAGCTATATGCTTGAAGAAGGCCAATTCCTCTTGTGCAAAAGAACGATGAAAATATCTTGCTCTATATGTTGCTCATATTTCTCACAGTGTGTGAATCTCCCTCATATTTAAGATAGAAATAAGATTCAATCTCCATTTCACACTTTTCATTAGAGCTGAATAAATGTTCATTGGATTGCTTAGAATAGATGGTGGGAAATAACATGCAACGTGTTTAACTTGAAGCATGAGTACTGGCAGAACTCTGGCGTAGAAATTTGCATAGTATTCTTCCTGGATGCACATCCTTTGGTCATAACATAACCAACAGGATCTACAAGGCATCATTGAGGATCTTCAAGAATTAGAGTTGTCTCCAAAACGAGCTTTACAACGTCGTTGGAGGGGGGGAAGGGGGGGAAGGAGAAGGATTGGGATTGGGGGGGAGGGGGGAGGCTGGGAAGGGATGTGAAGGGTAAACAAAAGAAGGAGGCTGCAATGCTTGGTAAGAAATGTACGCATTATCCTGCCCATGTAATTGTAACCCCTCTGTACAGTATGTTCACAAATAAAATAAAATTTAAAAAAAATTTAAAAAAAAAAAGAATTAGAGTTGTCAATTTGTAAGCTATCAAGGAGAGACCCTGCGGCTACTCCTGCACAAAGCAAGTCTACCAGGATAATGCCTTCTTTGATCCAAAGTCCAGCAAAAATCATGCCTTTCATTTTCACTTCTAATTTTCCCCCAAAGCCCTGCCTTATACATGTTGTAACGCTCACAGGATGATTGTGGGGAAATAATGAAGCCTGAGATTCTTTCTTTGAGTTTTGTAGATGTATTCCAGCTGTTGGCATTAAAAAAAAAATGCAAAAAATAGACAATGATAAAAAGAGTTGTGCATATCATCACAAAACAACAGCACCAAAGGAAGGAAGGAAGGAAGGAAGGAAGGAAGGAAGGAAGGAAGGAAGGAAGGAAGGAAGGAAGGAAGGAAGGAAGGAAGGAAGGAAGGAAAGAAGGAAGGAAGGAAGGAAGGAAGGAAGGAAAGATACAGCTGAGCACCAGGGGCTCATGTTGATAATCTTAGCTACACAGAGGTTGAGATCTGAGGATAATGGTTCAAAGCCAGCCTGGAGAAGGAAAGTCCATGAGACTCTTATCTCCAATTAACTACCAAATGAACTGGGAGTTCAAGTCCCAGGACTGGCACACATATATATACATGCACACACACACACACACACACACACACACACACACACACAACACACATATACACACACAGTTATGCTAAACATAAAGGAAATAAAAATAAGAAGAAACTACCATATTGGCTAAGTAATTACACTATCTTTCTTGTAGAAGAGATTTGCATAAACAATCTTTGAGGTTATAGTAAAGATTACATGAAAAATATGGTTAAAATCATGCAAAATGAAAAAGAAATGTAAATAAAAACACAATGAACCTATTATTATTACTATGAACCTACCAGATAAGTGAATAAAAGTATGATAATTATCACATTAAAAAAATTATTTAAGCCAGGCACCGGTGGCTCATGCCTATAATCCTAGCTACTCAGGTGGCTGAGATCTGAAGATCATGGTTCAAAGCCAGCCCAGACAGGAAAGTCCATAAGACTCTTATCTCCAATTAACTACCAGAAAAGTGGAAGTGGTGCTGTAGCTCAAGTGGTAGAGCGCTCGCCTTGAGCTGAAGAGTTGAGGGACAGCACCCAAGCCAGAGTTCAAGCCCCATGACTGATTTAAAAAAAAAAAATCATATAGAACAATTGCATAAACATCTTTTAACCATTTAGACAAGTTTATCTCCCCGAATTATAAAAGTGGTAGCTAAAGATTATTATTGTATTCTAGTTATAAGCTACTGAGCTAAGGCTCATGCACACTTCAACTCATTGAATGCTCACTTCATCTCTAGACTAGGAGTACCTTTATCTCTATTTGATAGTTAAGGAAACAGAAACTTAAAAAAGGTTAAATCATTTACTCACAATGACACACAAAGTAACTGTCTCAGTCTGTTTTGTGCAACAGAATATTAGAAACCAGCACATTTATAATGAGCAGAGGTATATTCTCTAATGTATCTTAGAGGTTTAAGACCAAGAGCTAGTTATCTCTCAAGGAAACTTCTACTTGTAATATCCCATGGCAGAAGGCAAGAAACAGTGAGACCAAAATCATTGCTTCAATGCTTGGTAAGAAATGTATGCATTATCTTGCCCATGTAATTGTAACCCTCTGTACAGTATGTTCACAAATAAAATAAAATTTTAAAAAAAGAGAAAAATTCCAATATTTACTCAATAAATATTTTTAAAATTGATTTTAACTACTAAAAAAAAACAAAATCATTGCTTCAAGACCTTTTATAATTGACATTAAACCATTCGGGGGACTATAGTCTCCCATTAGACCCCAACACTGCCTCTCAACACTAACAAAATGCTAAGTGTAGCTGGGCGCTGGTGGCTCACGCCTGTAATCCTAGCTACACAGGAAGCTGAGATCTGAGGATCACGGTTCAAAGCCAGCCCTGGCAGAAAAGTCTGTGACGCTCTTATCTCCAATAAACCAGGAGAAAACCAGAAGTGGCGCTGTGGCTGAAGTGGTAGAGCACTAGCCTTGAGCTGAAGAGCTGAGGGACAGCGTCCAAGCCCAGAGTTCAAGCCCCACGACTGACAAAAATAAATAAATAAATAAATTTTTAAATGATAAGTGTGTTAGTTTCTTTTACTGTGATAAAATACCTGACATGTAGAATTTTTTAAAAAGATTTCTTTGGTTAGTTCAGAGGTTTCAGTCCATGATTGGCTGGCTTTGTTTGCTTTTAAGCCTGTGACAAGGCAGAAACATCATGATGGAAGTATATGGGGGATGAAAGCTGTTCACTTCATGCAGCCTGGAAGCAGAGAGAAAGAAAGGAGGGAGGGATAGGGGACAATGCCCAACCTTCAAAGGCACAGTCCCCTAGTGACCTACTTTCTCCAACCAGGCCCTGCCTCCTCACAGTGCATTCAGTATAAACTCACCAATATATTAACTCATGGACAAAGTGAGCACCCCATGACTCAATCACCTCTTCACTGTGCTGGAACTGAGGTGTGAGCTACCACTCTTGGCTCACACTCACCACTCTACAGCAACACCAGCTGGGGACCAAGCCTATAGTACAAGAGCCTTTTGGAAAAGAAAAAAAAAAAAAAACGTATTTTCTTTTTGAACTATGGCAGGATTACGGCTCTATCATATGCTTTGGGGAGGACATAATCAAAGCAAAGTGGATAAACACACCTGAACTTGAGCTGGCAACTTCATAAAGATTGCACTAGAATTGTATATGTGGTTAGCAGTCTTTTTTTATCAGGACTATGTGGGTCTCTCTTCACTGCTGGCCTGAGAATCACTCAGACACAGTCAAGAGAAGCAAAACTTGTTGGGCTGGGAGGGTGGCTCAGTGGTAGAGCGCTTGCCTTGCATGCCTGAGGCCCTGGGTTCGATTCCTCAGCACCACATAAGCAAAAAAGAAAAAAACCGCAAGTGGCGCTGTGGCTCAAGTGGTAGAGTGCTAGCCTTGAGCTGAAGAGCTGAGGGACAGCATCCAGGCCCAGAGTTCAGGCCCCATGACCGGACCAAAAAAAAAAAAAAAAAAATTGTCAGGTCTTGACATCATCTTGAATGAATGGACCCAGACCAGGGATTCATGAACTATCAGCCAGAACAATACATCATCATGGATCTAAGCAATGATGATCTGAACATTAGGAACATTTCACAACAACAGGTTCATTCATTTGATAATCTAAATAAAGCAGAAGAGTGACATCATTAATATGGAGAAAGGATACTAGTAATCAGCCTTGGGTTAGGCCATTATGATAGGGTAATCTTACATCTTTGAACCCTTGAGCCAGGCTCTTTTATTCTACCTGAAGATCCATCCATCTGGTTGCTGGTATGACACAAATGTACCAAAGGCCCTGTGTCTAGTTACTTGTTCAATTTCTTGGAATTATTAAGGATACTTGGATAGTCTCTGAAAATCTGAATGATAATTCAATATACTAGCATTACTGGGATCTTAAGGGCAAGGTAGAAAAGGCATTCCATTGTACATCTTACACTGAATCTGATTTGACCCTCTTCTGTTTCCAGCCGTGCAGTCAGGGAATGGAAAGGAGGCCACCTCTGACCCTCTTCAGGAGCTGAAATGCTGTCCCAGCCTTGGGAAAACTGTCATGCTCAGTTTTCCACCTTTTGGAACAATTTTAAGGGCCTTCATCCCCTAACATGTTCAGAACAGCACCTCCAGGAAATAGAATTGTTCACCTCAGCCTTGCTGGCCATGGTGTCTCATGTTACTAGTCCCGGTGGGAAGCTTCTCTTCCTCCCGCTTGCTGTGTCTCCCTTCCCCCTATCCTTTTCCTCTAGTTCCCACACTCACTGAATAAGGAAGGTCAATCCAAATACATCTGTCCACATCTTTGGAATGTCACAGAGAAGTAACAGCTGTTGACCTCTGTTCCAAATACATTATCCTGTTTGTCCCAAAAGTAGCTTGGGTGAACTCCAACTAACATATATAATCACAACCTCCTATGGGGAATGTAGGACCAAGAGGATGTATTCTTGCTTGAAATACTTGCTTTAGTAAATGCAGTACCCGCTTTCAAGTACTGGGTTCTATTACTGCAAATGATAAAAAAAAAAATAATAATAATCAGCTGAGTACCAGAGGCTCATGTCTGTAATCCTAACTCTTAAGGAGTCTGATCCAGAGAATGGCAGTTTGAGGCCAGCCCAGGTAGGAAAGTCCAATACACTCCATATCTCAAAATAACCAGCAAAAAGCAAGGCTGGAGGTATGGCTCAAGTAGTAGAAAACCATCTGAGCAAGCAAGCCAAGCAAGCACAAGACCCTGAGCCCAGGAATGACAACAATAATGATGATATTAATAATCAAAATAATAACTATGGCTAAAGTCTACTAAGAACTTATGTGCCATAAACTAAACTACAGACATCTCAAATTTTAATACTTTTTCCTTTAGATTTTAGAAAAGATAGAATTTTACTTTGTATCTAAGTGACTATCCTTCTGCAGCTCAATCAGCACACACACACACACACACACACACACACACACACACACACACACACACACACACACACACACACACACACACACACACACACACACACACACACACACCCTTCACTAACCTCCCTTAGACACAGATGATAAAATTGAAGATCTGTGTGCTTTCTCCTAAAAATATTGGAGTGGGGGAAAAGGAACTTGGGAGGAAAAAAAATCAAAGCTGAAATTGAGATGCTATAAACTATCTGACAGTACAAAGTAAAGATCAAGGGTAAAAATGTTAAGCCTAAAGCAAGGTCCAGATAGAACACCTAAACACCACAGTATGTATTATATCTTTCATACATTGTCTGGATACAAATTCCAGACTAGCTATTCTCACAGAATGCAGTTTCTGAGATATTTCAGGGAGTTCAAATTTGTAGTGACCAGAGTACAGCTCACCTTTCTGAGAGTAGAAGCAAAAGGAAATTTCCCTTTCTTCCGGAGTCTAATGGAGACTGACTTCTCGTGCTGTTATTCAATCTGGCATTTACTCAGGCCAAATTGTTCTGGGGTCTTCTAGAAAAACATTGCAATTGTTTAGGTGATTTCCCTCTAACCAGAATAAACAAGAGTGGGAATGCCAATAAGCAATCTTGAAAATGCACTCATTTTCCCAACAAGCTCATATTCATTGAGTAACACAGAGGATGTCCAGGGGACATTAAGACAGTCCCTTGTCCCCAGGGAACTCAAAGCTGGAAGAACCACTGAGGAAAAAGGCCCTTATCTACTTTAACAGGGCCAAGGCCTCAGGGCAGGACCAGCAGGATTTGGAGGATAAACAGAACTGGCCCGACCAGCAATGTGTAAGAAAGAAACTTTCCTTTCAGGCCCAGTACATGTTCCTCTCAAAAACCTAACCTGCATGGATTTCTTAGGGACTCACAAAGAGTTCATTGTGGCTGGCACAGAAAAGACTCTGAGGAAAGGCTCAGGAGATGGGTCACGAAGGGTCTTTATGCCAAACTATGAGTTTGCTCTTGGAAGAGAGCGCACCAATACAAGTCAGCACAGAGGTCTTCATTATTGTCACTCATTATCACTTCATCATTGTCACGTAGGAGGCTTCAGGATATTTCATCCAGAATTTCAAATAAGTTTAACCTCATCCAGGCACTAGTAGCTCACATCTCTAAACTAATCTATTCAGGAGGCTGAAATCTGAGGGCACAGTTCAAAGACAGCCGAGGCAGGAAAGTCCATGAGACTTGTAATGATGGTTCATTGGAGAATGAATCACCAAAATGCCAGAAGTAGAGCTCAGATGGTAGAGTGTCGGCCTCCATCAAGAAACCTTAGGGACAGTGCCCAGGCTGAGTTCAAGCCCCAGTACTGGCAAAAAAAGAAAAAAAAATAGATTGAATCTTAGGAATCTCACATATCAAATCCAAATGATTGCCATCAGTTGCCCAAAACTCTATATCCAATGTGATTTGTGAAAGCTTTGAGAAGTTCACTGGAGGCTTGAGAAGGGGAAGGGGGAGCATAGGCAAAGGCACTCTGGGGACTTGCAGATTAGGATGAGGATAAAGCTATGAACTCAAGGCAGCCTGCAAACTGCTTCTCCCCTTAACCCTTAAATCTCAGCATTTTTCCATTGTTAAGGCTTGAGGAAGCTAATAAACTACTAGCATCTACTTGCTAATTCAGTTCTAAATCAAGTAAGAGAAAGTAAGAAAGACAAAGGAGTCAGGCTGAGAAAGAAACTACAAAGAACATGGTTAAGACCTGTGGCCACAAGCACCTCTGAACTTAGCAAGCTTACCCACCAGCTGAGGGCATTGCCATGAACTACTGGCTCTGCCTTGAGGACAGAGTCTTCATCACTGAACTACTACATTGCCCAGAACTCGGAACATGAGTTCATTATTTAGTATTCCCTAAACAGGAGGAAACTGGGACAGGAAAACAGAAGCTATAGCGTTATGTATTAAGTAGCATTAATCAAGGGCTTTCCAATTATCTCATCTATTATGTTAACCTACTGGACATGTTATCTCATTGGAACCCCTTAGAGGGGCTGTTATCAAACAGTTTTATAGATGAGAAGGCCAACTAAGTAGCAGAAAATAACTCAAACATACTTCTTCCAGCTCTGAGATTGTGATCTTGAAGAAGCTGATGAAGTCCCACTGAGGTCTTTGCTCTTTGCCATTAAACTATAGCTTCAGAATAGATTAGGCTGCCTGAAGCCGAGAAAGAAGTCTTATCAGAAACACTCATTTGGTTTGTGTGATGGAGAGTGGGGGCGAGGGAATTTCCTCTTAAGCTTTAAGTTCCATTTCCAAAATCTCTGAAGAAATGAACAAACGTCTCCTCTTCCCTCTCCTCTCCTTCCCTCCTAGATGCAGAAGTAGAAGCATTAGAAGTTCTACAGAGGGAGTAAAGGTGTAGTACTTATCTTTAGGTGCCACCTAGACCTTAAAGAAACCTGGCTGACTTCTCAGGGCTGGCTGACCACTGCCATGCCTGCACTGAGGCGTTCAGATCTCCTAAAAATAGCATCAGAAAGTGGCTGAGCAGTGGGAGGTGGCAGACTAGCTAATGATTTGATTGTACTACGCTTGCAGGTGGGTCATCTCTGAGGCAACAGCACAAGGGAACAGAGAAGGTTCAGCCTGGTTGAGTGGACTTTGCATAGGTTCTGGGGGTCAGAATTTAGAGAAAATGCTGTTGTTCTTTTCTCAGACTTAGGAGACATTTGAGGAAATACATAATTTGTACCCAAGATTGTGGGCAGTCTCTCAGATCTAGTCTTACTAGATTAATCATTTTCCTGGAAATTATACCTCTGACGTGGTCTGCAAGCTGGACAGAAATGTGTGTGTGTGTGTGTGTGTGTGTGTGTGTGTGTGTGTGTGTGTGTGTGTGTGTATTATACCTGCTCACACAAGGGATTGACAAGAATGTATGTATGCTATACCTGCCCAACCAAGGGATTGGCAAGGACTTCTTGCCTCCTCCCTTTTTCTCCTTGGTCAGAAAACAAAAATGTCTCTTACAAATATGGATATGAAAATGGGTGTTTTGAACTCAACAGTCTTAGAACATCCAAGCCTAAGTCCAGTAAGTCTAACAGTTCTTAACCTTTTTGTGTCAGGGACCTTTTGCTAGTCTAAAAGCCTAAAAACCCCTTGTCAATTATTTTTTGAATACATAAAATAAAACATATAGGACTGAAAAAACTAAAGTACTAAAATGCATTTTGTGTGTGTGCACGCACGTGTTGTGTGTGTGTGTATGTGTGCATGTGCACACATGCATGTACTGGTCCTGAGGCTTAAACTCCGGGCCTTCATACTGTCCCTGAGCTCCTTTTGTTCGAGGCTAGCACTTGAGCCACAGCTTCACTCTGGCTTTTTGGTAGTTTATTGGAGATAAGTTTCATGGACTTTCCTTCCCGGGTTGGCTTTGAACTGAGATCCTCAGATCTCAGCCTCCTGAGTAGGTAGTATTACAGGCATGAGCTAGCAGTGCCTAGCCTGAAATGCAATTTTTAATTTTTTCAACACTAATAATCTTGGCCAGGTATAGTGGTTTCAGCCTGTAATCCCATTATTTGGAAGGTAAGGATCAGGAGGATTTAGGACTGTGGTTCAAGACCAGCTCCAGGTTGGAAGTAACTTAGTCATATCCTTTCTCACAAACAAAGCTGGCTGTCATGGTTTCTGACAGACATTTCTGGCCACCTCATGAACTTCCTACCTTGATATTCAGTTTGTTTTTCACAAATGCCTACAATCTGTCATTCTTTTACATATCTGTGTGTTTGTCTACTTTACCTGTTATAGACTACTTTTTTTTTCAAAGCAAGGAGGCGTGTCTGGCTTGCTCACTGCTGCACTCTAGTACCAATACATACCAGGTGCCTAGCAGGTACTCAACAAAAATGTGGTCTGTGGATGAATGGACAGGGAGCATTCCCCACTGTAATTTGCAGCTGGGCAATCAGTAATGTACTCTCTAAGCACCTATACCAGGTCAGTTATGGGAGATAAGCAGGGTGAAGAGTGCTAGACAATATAGATCTAAATATATCCTTCTACAATATGGATCAGGAGCCATAAGCTATCTGGCCTTTCTTGATTGTCCTACTGACTGTTGTTCCAGCAGCTGCAATTCACTGTACTTTCTACACCAACATCTCACACTGGTATGGATAATCCGGGATCTCCTTCTTTGGGAATGGTGATGGAAAGCATAGGGATAAGAAGCATACTGTTGTCTGGTCTCTGGACTCAAGGGTGATGCAATCCTGGCTTACTGAGTGCTCTTCCTGCCATGTCCTCTCAGTTCAGTGTCATAGTAACAGGAAGGGCCACTTTTGAGAAAGTCTCCTCCCTGGAATTCACTTCCTTTGTAGGTCATTCATGTTTAACAAATGATTAATGAGAAGTGTACTTATGATAAGCCCATTTGTATGGGCTGGGAAGAAAATAAAGCATTCTTTCAAGACAGACAAAGTACAAAGTTCCTACTCTTCCTTTCTTTTTTTATAGTACTGGGACTTGGACTCAATGACTATGCTCACTAAGCAGATTCTCTACTACCGGAGCCCCACCTCATTCTTTTTATTTAATTGCCTTAGATTAAGTTTCAGAACAGTTCTTGCTTATTTTGCCTAGGACCCACCTTAGATTGTGAGCTTCATACCTAAGGCCACCTAGATAGCTTGGATGATAGTCATGCACAAATCACACCCACCTTCTTGGTTAAGATGGAATCTCACTTTTTTTTTTTTTTTTGGCCAGTCCTGGGGCTTGAACTCAGAGCACGTGTACTGTCTCTGAGCTTCTTTTTTGCTCAAGCCTAGAACTCTATCACTTGAGCCACAGCACCACTTCTGGCTTTTTCTGTGTATGTGGTAATGAGGAATTGAACCCATGGCTTCATGCATGTTTGGCAAGCACTCTACCACTAAGCCACATGCCCAGCCCCCCTCATTAACTTTTTGCCCAGTCTGAACTCTGACCACAATTCCCAAATAGGATTGTAGGCAAGAGCCACTGAGTCCAGCTAAGTGTCTACTTTTATATCAATGGAAGCAGAGCATATTATCTTGGTTCATATAGAATTGTCTGTCTAAAACACTTACATACTGGATAGATGCACCAATACAAGAAGGTAAATCCAAAGAAGAATCATGTATATGTATATGCAGCTTCACATTTGCTGTCTCTTACAATGAAAAGTATACAAGGTATCAAGTAGAAAAATGAGTCTCCCTCCTGAGGGTATATAAACTGGACTTTACTATTCATCACAACTACTGTTACTTTAAGAGAATTTCTGTAATTAGGCACCACCCAGTCCAACAAGCACAATGGAACATTTTCTTAAGGATTACCTCACTCCTACTGCCCTACACAGGAAATAATTATTTTGGTAGTCACCCATAAACAGTGAAACACACTTGCTTGAAAAATAAGCTCTTTTTGACCCTGTAAGTCAGTGGCTTCACAAGCATAGCTGAACTTAGTTTCTATCCAAATTCAACAATCTTGTACGTAAATGGTGCCTTATTCTTGGATTGTGGGTTCCCATGTCCAGGCCACACTTCAGAGTTCTGCCAAAATGCCACCACAAACAGTGGTTTCCTTGTATTTCTGGCTATAGAAGAATGTAGTATCAAAGAAAAATTATATTTCTTTCCTAAGAGAGAATATGGAATATGGAAATTCCACAGATGTCCTAGCAACAGATTCAAACACAGTAGTCATGTCTGAAAAATTACTTTTGCTTTTCCAAACATCAATCTTGGGACATGCCAGAAAAATACAGCAATGTTGAAAAAAGTAACAGTTGTGAGCAGGGGTTTGGAATCTAAGTGGGAAATCTAGACCTCCACTGTCTACTCACTGGGGCTTAATATAGCACTTTCCTTCTCTGTGGAATTCCTTAAAGGTAGTACTCAAAGGAGAAGCCATAGATAGTCCCAGCAACCTATATCTGAGAGAAGAAAGGTTACCTACTGAAAATAGAGTCCAAGTAATGAGGCCATATTCTCACCTAGAACTAACTCTACTGAACTCCCAAGTCACTGATTGGGAAAAATCTCTGGCAAGACAGTCTTACTTGACAGTTTTAACCCCATATGAAAGGAGTTTCAATACAACAAATGTTCTTTCTATCTCATCCAGCAGCATGGATAAGATTCAGCAGTCCAAGGCTCAGTCCTCCACTGGAGGGTCAAGAATTCAGGTCCCTTCCAACATGTAGCTCTACCATCCTTAGATACCCATTAGCTCAGCATCCACATGGCTGCCCTTCCCTTTCATGGCACAACCCAGAAATGGCATCACTTCTGTTTATATCCCCATTAGCCAAAGTTTAGATATGCAGAACATGGCTACTAAAATAAAGATAAACAATAACTCAGGGACAGCTAAAAATTTCCCACTGTTGTCCATTTCCATATTTCTCCTTTGAATGATGGACAAGTCATCAGAAGACATAGCCTCTCTTCTTGTAAAATTATTATGATGTCCATCTCTCCAAAATTACTCAATTTATCAGACCACCTGTGTCAGTATGAGAACTGATATACCAAAGGCATGTTAAGGTCCTCTGAGTAGAGTTACCATGCCTGTGCACTGCTGTGTGATAGTATGTGGCCAGGACAGAAAGCAGGGCTGTCCTTCTCCCTGGGAAACTCCCCCAGTGACAGTGTCCTACAGACCAGAGACTCTGCCCTGATAACCATAGGCTCAGAAGTTCTCTCAAGAGTTGCAAGGATTACCTGGTTTTATATTTATCTTTTGTTGTTGTTGTTGTTAGTCATGGGATTTGTACAGAGCTAAGATGTGGAACCAACCCAGATGCCCCTCAGTAGATGAATGGATCAAGAAAATGTGGTGTGTGTGTGTGTGTGTGTGTGTGTGTGTGTGTGTGTGTGTGTGTATGTGTTATATATATATTAGAATATATGTATATTAGAATATATGTTAGAATATACATATTGGAATATGTATATATTAGAATTCTATGCCCCCTGGGGTTTTTTTGATCAAGGCTAACTATCTACCTCTTTAGAACACAGCTCTGCTTTGAGTTTTTAGTGGTTAATTGGACATAAGAGTCCCAGGGACTTTCTTGAACAAGCTGGTTTTGGATCACAATCCTCACATCTCAGCCTCCTGAGTAGCTAGGATTACAGGTGTGAGCCACCAGTGCCTGACTATGTTTGTCTTTTCATATCCCTTTATAAATAAGAAAATGATCTGGTAATGAGTCAGGAACTTGAACTCCTAGGTACTTTCAGCTTTAGAGAAAAGGGGGATTTCTTCAACCCTGAAACTGAAAAATCAATAAAGATAATAGTAAAAGAATGGGGCTACATGTTAACTTGGGATTTCCTTGAGAGTTTCTGAGATCATTCCAAGAAATAGGGTTTGTAGGGAAGAGGTTTGGAAATAAGTGATCCACCCCTTCTCTTAAGTCATTTTGGAATGAGATTCACCGGCTCCTGAAAGCAGGGAGAATTGCTGAGCTGGGACTTCCCTTAGATTTTCATTCACTAAGGAGGAATGAGCAAGGGGCGTCATGTTGAATGGATTAGAAACCCACCTGGTGTTTACACAAAACTACAGGATGTACTTAACATCCTGGCATGAATAGGCCACCACTTGGCAGCAAACAGACAACACCTGTTTACAGTGTCCAGTATGGCCAAAAGAAATATATCTACTGATACCTACCAAGAACCAAATGTATGGATGTTCAACTTCTTAAAAAGGCTGAGCAGAGAATTAGAGAAGGGGGACACATTGAAATACTTCTCTCCCCATGGAATAAAACAGACAAGTGAATTTGTTTTTCTGCTATGAGCTGAAATAGAAATACATTACTACCTTGTTGCTATCATAACAGAAAAAAAAACATTTGAAGTGAGAAATATTAGTAAAGAATACAATCATCTTCCTTTGACAGAGACCTACAAGCTATAGAGATGTTAAGACTGAACAGCTGATGTTCATAATTATATGTAGTATGCTTATCATGGCTGTTGCAAATGTAGTTGACATACATCCATACTATAGGACAGTGGAATCTTAACAATGATTTTAGTTACAAAACTCAACCATATTCCAACTTAGGCCTCTGGTCAGGAAACATTATCACATCCTCTTCCTGTTTCTGTCCAAAAAACTAGAACAAAACCCCTTGGAGGAGGTCCAGGATGTGAGGAAGAAATTATTTTAAGTGTTGTTATGTTTAGCGGGACAGCAGGGCAACATGAGGTGACCTCTATATCTGAATCCATGCATAATAATAATGAAGCAAGCCCTAAAAAGATCTGCAATTCTCATTGCTGGCAGTGGGCAAGGGAAATTGCACCAATGTCCTCCACACAGACCTATTTAGTCACTCCTTCCTCCACTCACCCTTGTACAAGCCTTCCATTCACACTTACCTCATTCATAACACTGTAACTATTTGTTCACAGGCCTGTCTCCAGCACTGGCCTGGATTTGAATCCTAGCTCTGACACTAACTAGTTTCTGTGACTTAGAGCAAATCCCTTAACCTTGCCACACTTCGGCTTCTTCATCGGTGAAACCAAATTAGTAACAGTGTCTGGTGTATAGTGGCTGCGAATTTTTTCAATACCATTGTAAAGCACATTTGGGGGCTGGGGGTATAGTTCAGATGGACATGGCTTGTTTAGCATGTGCAAGGCCCTGGGTTCCATCTAGAAAGAGAAGAGAGAAGAGAGAAAGAGAAGATGAGTGAGGGAGGAGAAAGGGAAGGGGAAGGGGAATGGAACGGAAGGGAAGGGAAAGGAAGGGAAGGGGAAAAGAAAGAGATGTCCTAGATCGGGTATGCACCTGTAATCCCAATCATTTCAAGAAAACTTTAGTGTTCTTCTGCCTACCAGGACCTTGATTGAAATAAGAAGTCAAAAGTATTAAGACAACATTTTTGGAACTGAAGATATTGGCCATTCACAGACATGTCAATAAATAGTCTCATTTAAAAATATAATCCTTGTTCTGATTAACTTTTGCCTAGCAACCTTCTAATAGCTTGTTGTTCTAACTAAAGAAATTGAAGACCCTGACCAAAACATCCTGTATAGAGGTCCTTATAATCATTCAGTATCTCTTCTTAAATCAACAGATAGTAAGTGGAAAGTCAAAAGGAAGTGGAAGTGACAGAATTAACTCAGTTCACTTCAGTTCTATGGAAAAAAAATCACAAATCTGAAGGGGTGGTATTCTAAGATCAATGTTCAAAGATAAAGGAAATGAGGTTTACCAGACTCAAGCTTCTGAGAACACAGCTGCTAAATGTCCCTGTGTACAGATGCTGTTCTTATTTTCTTTCTAATCTATTTCCACCATCCTTTTTATATTCTAATGAGTTTGACTATTTATCTATGTTGACAAATACAGGCCAATTTCTCATAGCATAAAGCTTCATGTAAGAATAGATTCTGGCTCAAAATATAATGTCAATAAAGATAAGCCCACTAGGGAAATTCTTAAAAAATAAAAATAATAATAATTACTTTCCTACAGATGAAGTAAAAAAAAAAAAAAGCAAAAATAAAACCAAAATCATCTTTGGTCCAACATTCCGAACCTTGCACCATCTTAATCTGTTGCTTCATCTACCCACTGACATGAGTAGAAACATGCCATGCTTCTTCTTGCCCTTTGACCTCAGCTCTGTTCTATGACCCATGACCAGAAACACCATCCTCCTTGTCTTTGCCATCTATCCGAATCTGATCTTCCAGTCTTCAACACTCAGGTGGACACCCACTCCTCCACTGCACCTTTCCTAATTATAACAACAGGTAGATTTTCTCCCCAACACCTCTGGCACTTACTTACCTGCCACTTACTTAATTGTATGACACTCTACCTCTTGAGCCATTTCACTGCCTCCCTCCAATCATTTTTCTGGGCTAATTGTTGATGACTTCATTATCTTTCCAACAACTTAATCTCTCATGTCCTCTTTATTTACTCCTGTTGTGTTGTCTCTACAACACTTCAGCTACCCATTGCTACTTTGTCACTACCATTGCCTGAGCCCTCCCCATGATCTTAACTTCAACCACTACTCCAGTTGACTAAGCCTGCTTACTCTTTTCACTGTCTCTCACATCTTTCATGTTCTCATTTTCCTCTTATCCAATCATCATTGCCTTCACTATCCTGTATCCATCTTTAACTTCCTGAATCTTCTCTACTGCCTCTATAATCCAAGCTTGGCTATATGCAAAGCCTCCCCTTTACTCTGAGTCTATACTTGAATATGACTGAAAATAAACATGGAATCACTTCAACTATTCTTATTTAAATTATGATTCTCTTACTCTTTCTAAAGCTTTCAATTTGATTTTTGTAGAAACAATAATCCTCTGAGGGGGTGGGGAGCAGGAAGTGTAGTCTTGGAGATGGGAGAGCAGGGATGGTAAGGGAAAAACAAAGGAGGAGGCAACAATGCTTGATAAGAAATGTACTCATTACCTTGATCATGTAATTGTAACCCCTCTGTACGGTATTTTCACAATAAAAAAACTTATTAATAAAAAAAAATCCTCTGTGTGAGCTTACCTGATATTTCATTAAATAATAAGTATAACAAATGCAAGTGGTATAAACAGATTGGAAAACAAAGCTTACTCTTGGTAAGCATATGAGTCAAGACTCTTGGTACATGTATGAGTCAACTGAAGAGAACAAAAGTGTAGGGTATAATAATGAGTACCCTACTGGCCTAGAGTTTTCCAAGAGTCATGATCCCCAGAGAATTCTTAATATAGAGGATCCCTCTGTTAATTGTCAAGACAAGTGAGGGTCAGCGGAAAGCACATCCACTGTTCTCATACTTATGAAAACTATAAAGTCTATAAACAAGCAAAAGAAGATTTGTTTCCTACTATCTTATTTCTATTTAGTATGTATTTGTTGAACTTAAATAAGACCATTGGGAAACATCCATTTTTCCAAGCTCCTTCCCTTATTAGCCATGCTACCATTTTGGCCTCATCCCATAATAATTATTTCCTAGTTGATGTCAGAGCATATATATCAGGTTGCTTTTACCCAACAAAAAAAATTATCTCTTCTACACAGCATTTGTCTAAAGGCAGAGTCTCTCAATCATTTTTTTTTCAGTAAAGAACCTTTCATAGATTTTTTTTCCCTAATTGCCTTCCTTTGGAATTTTAATGCCATTTTATGCTGTAGATCTGCTCATCTACTGGACACATATGTATGCTTTACATATTAAAAAGTAAGACTGAACACTAACAGACACATGCACACACACACACACACACACACACACACACACACACACACACACACACACACACACACAGAGCCATATGCATTCTTGTGGAGTGATATGGCTTTTGCTGAGAATGTAGGATTTAGAGCATAGGAAATGCACCCTACACATGGTCCCTCGGTAGCTGACAAGATAAACAGATAACACTTGTGAGGAAGTGGTCTGTTTGAGTGGAAAAGCTGTCACTACTTCTTTTTTTCATTCCTTTTATTCTGCTTCTCAACTTGATGTCTTCATTCATACCAACTGAGCTCATATTTTTATTACAATGGTAAGTAATTCAATGCCAGACTAAGAGTAGAGAGACAATATTTTCATTTTAAAATGTATAATATTGCTGGGCACCAGTGGCTCATACCTGTCATCCTAGCTACTCAGGAAGCTGAGATCTGAGGATAGAGGTTCAAAGACAGCCTGGGCAGGAAAATTTATAAGAATCGTATCTCAATTAACCACCCCCCAAAAAACACAAAACCCAGAAATGGAACTGTGGCTCAAGTGATAAAGCACTAGCCTTGAGCACAAACGCTTAGGGACAGTGCCCAGGCCCTGAGATCAAACCTCAGGACTAACACACACACACACACACACACATACACACACACATACACACACACACACACACACACACACACACACACACTACATTGTATAATTTTAAACAATCATAAGCTTAGGGACACTGTCCCTAAGCCTGAGATAAAACCCTCAGGATTAGTACAAAAAATAATATAATATTAAACAATCATAAGCAAATTACCTTTTGTTTTTTAGATCATTAGTACATTCTTTGACCAGATAAATGAAAGTATCTGTGGACCATATTATCTGACAATATCATACCATTTCATGTATACTCTCACCTCCACACTGGCTCAAGGTCAATAGCATACTTCTGATAACATTCAGGGGAAAAAAGAAAAGAAAGAACAAGCAAAAAAAATAGAAAAAAGTGAGGAAAGAAGAATGCTTTATTATTCCAGAGGCAATTATGAAATGTCAATTTAATAATAATAATAATATATTGTCCTAATATGTTAAGGAGTTTTGTCCTCCAATATTCACATCTAATACTGAAATCTTATTTATTTTCTTAAATCTGAAGCCAGGAAAAAAGAAATGTTATTCTGTGTGCGATTCTTCCTTAAGTTTCTAATAGTCATCTTTTTGAAAATTACTGATGCTTTTACTTTCTAAATTTATCTGTGCTTTCATATCTTTTAATGTATATCCGATTTATGTATAGTTTGTAGGACTCCAAAACATCCATGCAAAATGGATGTGGTTCACTAGATAGTTTTAGATAATTCTCTTACAACTGGGAAGCAACTTGGGAAAAATCTGAAGATCATTAATGCTTAACTGATATAAACAACAACAACAGAAAATAAGTTTTGTTATCAAGAATGGAGTCACACAAAATAGCTAAAATATTTAGAAGAAGCATTATTTTGTTCCTTTCCCTGAAAAAATTTCGCATCAAGCATTTAAAAATTTATCCATTTCAGGAGGATAGAAGAATGAAAGAAGACACAAAAAATACAAGGCACATTCCTTATTGACATCCAGAAACCCAACAAAACTTTCCATTTTCCTGCTATTTTCAGCTAGAATTGTTTAAGATTTTTCACCTACATGATTTCTTTTGATAGAATTTGAGAAGTATGGCCAGAAGCTATTGGCTCTGTGTAGCTAGTAATCCTAGCTATTCAGGAGGCTGAGATCTGAGGATCATTGTTCAAAGCTGGCCTGGCAGCAAAGTTTCTGAGATGCTTATCTCCAATTCACCACCAAAAAAAAAAAAAAAAAAAAAAGGCTGGAAATAGAGCTGTGACTCAAGAGGGAGAATATTAGCCCAAGTCCTAAAATCAAGTCCCAGGACTGGTACCAATAACAAAAATGGGAACATAATTGGGAATTATATACCATAGTTTCCAATTCCCATAATATGTTAAATATGTAGAATATGCCTTCTTCCATCAGACTATACGTGCCACAAGAGCCTGTGCCTGGTCTAATTTGCTCACCATTCACACAGTGACAAACACAGGGCCTATGCACCTTTAATACATTTGTGTTGAAGGACCGAACAGATTAAATGTAAGGAAGGATATTTTCACTCGATGCTGCAAAAACATGTATTTATCTCATCTGTCTTAATTGCTGTGCTTATTCATCTTAGAGATATGTTGTGCTAAACAGAGTCTATTAAGGAATATCCCTGACATTAAGGGACTCACTGTGTATCAAGGAGAGGCCTAAATCAATAAATCATCATACAATAAGATATAAGAAATACTATTTATGCAAAGAGGAAAGAGAGAGGTAGCAATCCAATGGTTTCATATTGAAATCAGAATTGTATCTAGCAGTCATCTAAGGGTAGAAAAGAATGGTCCAAAACTGAAGCTCTGTTTTGTTTCACTTTGCTTTGCTTTGTTTTGTGACAAGATCATAGAGAAATTTGTCTATCTAACCACCTTCAGGTCTTGGTTTAAGTTCTCATCCTTCACAGAGATTTCCTCTCTTCTGGTCCTTACACACACACACACACACACACACACACACACACACACACACACACACACACACACACACACACACACACACACACACACACTGAGTTAAGTAGCTCCCTGTGCCCTTCCACTAGACTAGAAAGTCAATGAGGCCACAGAACATCTCCAGTCCACTGTCAGTTATGTCTCCACATCCTGGTACTATTTCCAACACATGATTGATTGCTAACATGATTTATTAGATCAACAAAATCTCCCTTGCAATGTATTTGTTTTTCTCTTTTCATACTAACTTATCTAATTTTTCCATTCAATAAATAGAAAAAGTGTTCCCTTTTCATAAATAGTGCTCTTTGCAGGCCTTTGAATATGATTGTTTTTCTCATATTTCCAGACATTTTCATTCACTAACTGAAAGTTAATTGTATTATATGCAGCTGTTCCCAGTGGGGAATTAGACCTGAAGAGGGTATCTGAGACTCTTTCCTCCACCCCTGGGAGATAATCACAAGAACTGGATCTATTTGTAGTCTCCCAGAATTACCTCCTCATTTGATTTCTCCACACCTCCCAGGCACATGCTATCCAAACAATTTAGGCTGAAAAAGGAAGACTTTCTTTTGGAAAGTAGTTAAAGATGAATGTCCTCAGGGGAAAGGCAAAAGGTCAGCATTCGGTTTCCTTGTCTAAGATTAATTCTTACCCTCTGCTTTCACTAAAGGGAGGAAGAGAAGGAGGAAATGAAAAGCAAGATCTTGGCTTACAGTTCCCCAGATATTTAAAAATAGGAATTTAGGAAAGACCCTGAAAGAGCTTCAAGTCCTATGGCAGCAAGTTCTGAGGTCAATAGATCCTGTGTCTGGTGCTTTCTTAGGCCATCTGGCCACCAGAGAGAGATATTTTAAGTCATGGCAAGACATGTGGCAACCTCAGAAACCACACCCTCAGAATGCCAACCCCTCTGACATGTCCACAGGGCAAGTCTGACAAGAGGAAGAAGTAAAGGATGAATATAGGCATTCTAGTTCTACTGAAATCCTTAGGACTTTTAAAAACTGCACATGAGTAGGATTCTTTGATTTATTAAATGTTCTTCTGAAAACTGGAAAAGCCAGTCATATTTGGATGTTTCCAACTGTCCAGATGTGTCCTAGATACAGCCTAGATGTCATGAAGAGACTTGATTTAAATATGGGGTTTGTTTTCCACTGTAGAAATATTTCTTCCGAATTACACGAAGTCTTTCACACCCTTGGAGGAAACAGAAAAACGTAGCTACTGAGAAGGAATAATGTTGGTTCCCATAAATATTGGCTAAAAATAGACATAGAATTAAAGAAAAAGGGTTTCAAAGTTTTTCCTAATAGAGTTCTTGCCATATCCACAAGCTTTAAATGACTACTAAAAGAAAATGTAGGGATATTAAGTCTATTAGATATCTATTATTTGTTCTAATTGTAACATGTAAAGTGTTATACCACCATTAATAATACCAGTATTAGCACCTAATATAGCTGAAATCTCCGGAAATTTTCTATTGGTTTTGTATTAAGACTAGAAATGAGTATCACTCTCAGTTTCCTTAAGGTAAACTAAGTCAAATTTAAAAGGGGAGTATCATCTCCCTAAATCTTGAGTTGATGGTAACAGACTGGGCCATTTCTTAAGGGCCTAGATTCTGTTCTTACTGTTCATTTGAAAGACAAACCAAACTTTCTTTTCTTTCTTTCTTTCTTTTTTTCTTTCTTTCTTTCTTTCTTCCTTTCTCTCTTTCTCTCTTTCTCTCTTTCTTTCTTTCTTTCTTGTCCTGTGGCTTGAACTCAGTACCTGGGCACTGTCCCTGAGCCATAGTGACACTTCCAGCCTTTTCTGAGTAGTTCATTGGAGATTAGAGTCTCATGGACTTACCTGCCCAGTCTAGCTTTGAAGCACGATCCTCAAGGTCTCAGTCTCCTGAGTAGCTAGGATTACGCACTGGCACATGGCCAGACCAAACTCCTTACCACCCACCAAACTGTGGCTTGTGTTAATGAATAAGTTGAATACAGGAATTTCATTATGTGCAGTCCATTTATCAAAACATCATTTACACACCACAAAGAAATACCATTTAATTTGCAAACAAATAAATAAAATGGACCAAAGACTATCTCCAACATTCCTTTTTATACCAGTGTTTCATGTGCAGTCCTCCACAATAACTTTGAAGACAAATGAGGGAAACATAAGGCCAATGGCTTTTCCTACATGCATCGTACCATGATTTCTGCTGGAGTTTTGTAACTTTCTTTGGTACCTAGTAAGCCTAGAAAAATCTGCTACATTGTATTTTGTTTCTTTTGTTGTTGTTGCTTGTTTGTTTTGTGTTTACCTCCATAAATGGTAAACCAAATTGGGGACAGGAAATCTTAAGAATAAATACATCAGTTAGTGCTTTAAAAATAACAAGAATTTGGAAGGAACAAATTTTGGATCTTATTAAATGTACTTGGTACTAGGAATTTAATGAGAAGATGCACAGAGTAATAAAAATAATGGAATAATCCATTAATTGTTTCATCAACCAAAGAGATTAAGGCTCCATGATCCAATCACTACCCTAAAGCCCATCAACCAAGCCTTTGTTCATGGAACTAAATGTTCCATGGAACATTTCAGATCTACACCATAACATTCGGAACACCAGCAAAAACCTTTGTAATCTTTAAAAGTCTCAGTCCAGAGCCATACTCTCCTGAAGACTTCTCCAACATTCTCAAACAAAATGTCACTGTTTTTCTCTACCTTTCTTTTTCATATTAGTGGTATCACTAATGTATCAATCATTTCAATCTGCTTGTAGTATAATTATTGACAGAAATCCTCCTCTCTTGGAGACCAGAGGCCCTCTTGAACTCATTTCCAGAATATAACACACTATCTTGTATCTTAAAGCAACAAATGGTCATTTCAAAATGCTAATTTTGTTCTATGAGCAGTTACACTTTCTCCTCTTTCTTTCTTTTCTTTCTATTCTTCTTTCTTTCTGTTTATTCATTTATTGCTTTTTAAAACTTTCTACTTTAAACTGTATATTGCTTGATCTAAGCTATCAGTCTTACAGAAAGATGACTGAAAAACTAGCTCCCAACATCTCTTCACTGAAAAGAGTGTCAAACACTACTAAACTGAGATAGATTCTAGGTATATTTCAATAATCCCTCTCTAATATTCCCCTTAATGAGAGACAATTTGATAAATACACACCCCATTTTTTATGCTTTGCTATAAGTAAACTCTTGAGCAGTCATAAAATCTGTTTGTCCTACAAGTATTTCTGTACTAACCCAGAAAAATATCCTAACATTAGGTCCATGAAGAGAACCATCCTAATATGTTTATTTCTTATGGAAACAGCTATCAAAAAAATGGCTGTCTTCATTATGTCTAATGAGAACCTTACTAAAATAGTTTCCTCTCCCCACTTTTTTCCCCTTCATCTGAGAGGGAGGTTGTCCAGTAAGAGCCATAATCCTACTGGCTAAAGTTAAGTTGTTACTTCAGCTGTGGCAGAAGGATACAAAGCCTACTGGGATATATTAGATAGAGCCCATAGTTGAGTGTGTATTTGTGTGTGTGTGTGTGTGTGTGTGTGTGTGTGTGTGTGTGTGTATACATAAATACATATCCATATATATGTATGTATTACATATATATGTAATATTATACATAGATTGTATATAGATACAGATATAATGTGCTTAGGCATCAGAACTAAAACATCAGAATTTCAAGGCTTAAACATGCAACTCCTATTTTCTGCAGCATAGCAAAGTAATTTACTCTCCAAATAAAATAATCATCTGCTTTTTAGATCAGAGGTTCTCAAGTATAAGGTTTCCAAACCAGCAGCGTGATTATCACCTGGGAACTTGTTAGAAATGCAAATTCTCAGCCACACCCTCCACCCACTGAAGCAAAAACCCCAGGTGTAGGTTCAGCAGTCCTGTTTTAACAAGCCCTCCAGGGAATCCAGATGCACAGAAAGGTTTGACAACCACGGTTCTTCTGTGGTCTGTGGGTGCAGGCTTTTGCATCCCCAGGGAGCTTGTTAGAAATGCAGAATTTCAGGCCCTAGACCTATGGGGCCTATACATTTTAACCAGATCCCTGAGTGATGAGTCCACACATCAAGTTTGAGGAGCACAATCAAGGATAGAATTGAAAATTTTAGTCTGAATAATTAATAGGGCACTGGGAATTTTGTGAACAATTCTCTTGTACCTTCCTCACTTAATCTCCCAGAAAACTTGTAGATCAAATATTGTGAAACCAGGGCAGCTAAGTTGACTGTGGTCCCTTGCACTCAGCAAGGAAAGGATTCAGACAAGACCCTCACAGGATAGGTGATAGAAAAGTTTATTCGAAAAGAACAGGGCAGAGAAGGAGAGCTTGTGGCATGGGATGACAGCACGCCAGTCTATCTCAGCCATCTTTCCTTGTCCACCACGTTACAAAGCTTGGCCTTGGGTTAATTAGGGAGTCCTTGAAGACTGCTTTCTCCTTTCAGTTTTCTATATAGTCATGGAACTAAAGATTTAGTGCCCCTTCCTTATTTCCACATTCTTTTATCCTTACTTACAGGTGTTAAGTAAGGATGTTCCTCATTCTTTTGAAGTCATCTGCTCCCATTTCATTGTCAGGCAGGTTTTGGCTTCTCCACTTACCTTGTCATCTGCAATTTGTAGAGGCTAAAATTCCCTGACTACCTGCTTTTCTATTAACTTCTATCACCAGGAGAGAAGACAATTTACCAAATGTGGAAAAACCAGCAAACAGAATTAGGTCCTGGATTGGACTCAAGCAATTTGACTTTGAAACATAGACTTGTAGTTACCATCTATAACTAGTTTGTTTGTTTTTTAATGTAAAGGTGATGTACAAGGGGGTTATAGTTACCTAAGTCGGGTAATGAGTGCATTTCTTTTTGAACAGTGTCATCTCTTCCCTCATTTTCTCCCAGTTTTTTTTTCCCTCCCAACGCCCCTCTTCCCCATGTTTTACAGCTCATTTCAAACATAGTACCTAGTATCACTGCTGAATTACTTTGCCCTTTGTCCCACCATTAATTATTCTAAGTAACTCGAAGGCTGTTGGTTTGGTTTGGGTTTTTTTCCTCATCACACTGCCTCCCTAACAGCAATTTCACTCAGCAACCAATTAAGCCTTTTCCTAAAACTAAAAATGATATATACAACTATTTTAGCTGAGCAAATATTTTGAAGTCTGTTTTATAACAGACAACTCTTTTACCTAGGGAACTGGCAGTCCTGGAAGCAGTCACCTTCCCCTCCTGCTAGGTCACATCCTGTGCCACCTCTGGTCACAGGCCTCCCATCTGATCTCAGGAGGGCCGCAGACCCTGAGGTCACAACCACATTCAGTGTGGCCACGCCTTTCCCCCACCTGGCCACACCTCTTCCTGTCCCAGGCCTAGATAAGTCCTGGCCCAGGGGTGGGTAGCCCCTTCCTTTTTCAGCTATGCCTCTCCACCATGTCTGGCTGGGGCAGCATTTTGATAAATAAACTTCTTTTCCTGCCTGAATAGCAAGTGATATTTTCTTCACCAGCTAACTAATGAAACCTACCTATTTAATATACCTTACATATATATACATACAATGGAATTCTATGCCTCCATCAGAAAGAATGATATCGCTCCATTTGTTAGGAAATGGAAAGACTTGGAAAAAATTATATTAAGTGAAGTTAGCCAGGCCCAAAGAAACATAGGTCCCATGGTTTCCCTTATTTGCAATAACTAATATATGTCTACAGCAAGCAGAAAAGGTCAAAAGGTATGTACATATGACCATATAAGATGATGGTAAGCAAAATAAACCCCAGGATAGGGACACAAGTGGGTTTTTTTTTCTTGCTTGCTATTGTTTTTAACATATTTATAATGTACCATGTGATTTTTTTTGTTTCTTTGGTATGTTCCTCCCCCACGGTATAACCCCAGTTTTCACTATATTTTTCCGGTGCCCTGCATCTTGTATATACATTTTTCTGATTTGGGGAGGGGAAGGGAAAAAAATGTTTAAATAGGGGTACAGGTTGACCCATTGTAACAATGAGATGTACAAAACACTATGCTGAAAACAAACTTTACAACTTCAGGTGCGGGGAGCCGGGAGGAGTTGGGGAAGTGGGGAGGGAAGGGATGGTAGGGAAAAACAAAGGAGGGAGTAACAATGCTCCATAGGAAATGTACTCATTACCTTACTCATGTAACTGTAACCCCTCTGTACAGTATCCTTACAATAAAAAATATATATTAAAAAAAAACTAGTGTTTTATCTGAGGACCATGAAGCATCACCACAGCATTTAAGAGTTTATAGACACTCAGCTAGTTACTTTGAGCACATACATAAATGGATATACACAAAAAGTTCAAAACATCCTCCCGTGGCCATCAGAGCTTCAAGATGAAAATAATTCATCCAGGCGGTCCCAGTCCGCCCTGCCGCCCGCCCGCCGGTGCCTCCTGCTGCCCGCCTCACCTCGTGGGCAGGGCCGGCCGGGCCATGGAGTCCTGCGACATCGTCACCAATCAGCCCATGGTTCAGGGGTGATCAAGGCCGGCTTTGCAGGAGACCAGATTCCTGTTTTCCAAACTATGTGGGGCGGCCTAAGCACCTGAGGGTGATGGCTGGAGCCCTAGAGGGGGACCGCTTCATCCGACCAGAAGCAGAGGAGCACCGGGGGCTGCTGGCCATCCGATACCCCAGGGAGCCCGGCGTGGGGCGGGACTGGAATGACATGGAGCGAATCTGGCAGTATGTCTATTCCAAGGATCCGCTGCAGACCTTCTCGGGGGAGCATCCTGTTCTTCTAACCACTCAACCCCAGTAAGAACCGGGAGAAAGCTGCAGAGGTATTCTTCAACGTGCCAGCTCTGTTGATCTCCATGCAAGCCGTGCTCGGCCTGTACGCCACAGGACGCACGACAGGAGTGGTTTTAGACTCGGGGGATGGGGTCACTCATGCTGTCCCCATCTGCGAGGGCTGTGCCATGCCACACTCCATCATGCGGGTGGATATTGCTGGCTACTGGCCACTGCTATGCCAGGAAGGGGCCGACTTTCCCACCTTGGCTGAGTTTGAGGTTGTCCTGACCATCAAAGAGCGAGCCTGCTACCTGTCCATCAACCCACAGAAGGATGAGGCTTTGGCGACAGAGAAGGTGCAGTATACCTTGCCAGATGGCAGCACATTTGATGTGGGCCCTGCACGTTTCCGGGCCCCTGAGCTGCTATTCCAGCCAGATCTGATAGGTGATGAGAGTGAGGGGCTCCATGAAGTACTGGCCTTGGCCATCCACAAGTCGGACATGGCCCTTCGCCGGACACGGTTTGCCAACATTGTGTTCTCGGGTGGCTCAACACTTTTCAAAGACTTCGGTGACCGGTTACTAAGTGAAGTAAAGAAGCTTGTCTGTAAGGACGTTAAAATAAAGATCTCAGCTCCTCAGGAACCGTTGTACTCTACATGGATCGGTGGTTCCATCTTGGCCTTCCTGGATACTTTTAAGAGGATGTGGATATCCAAAAAGGAGTATGAAGAGGATGGTCGTGCTATTCATCGCAAAACCTTCTAATGCCCAAAGAGGGTGGAACATGTTGGAGGGGATGGAAGAGAGGCGAATGTGAGCCTTTGCCCTTTAGATCGGGGCTCACATTCTAGGCTTAGGCTTCTGCATGCCCTGAGCAGTGGGCAGGTGGTAGAGAAGTGCTCTCCTGCAGCCCTCCCCCCACATGCGTGCACGCACACATACACAGTAACATTTGACTGCATGGATGGCAGTCTAGAGCTGGAGCATAGGGATTGAGAAGCCCGGTATCAGGTATTCCCCGCATCAGGGTCTGTTAGGCCTGTCCTTCTTGCTCTGACTCTCAGAGCTACTTCCCCAAGCTCCAAGACCAGACTCCTTGATGCCCCATTTTGTCTGACAAGTTCCCACGCCGGGCCAGTGTCTGGTCTGTCTGGGGAGCAGGCTGAAGGAGGAGCTCTCCAGCAGACACAGTGACACACATCAGTGTGTCTCATGCCACCTCTTCTTCCTGACTCAAGGGCCACTCAGACCCTTTTGCATACTCTTTCCCCCCTTGTCTTGATGGGCAAATGCCTTTGTGTAGGGCTGAATAGAATACTGGGCAGTCCTACATTCCCAGCAAGGATTTGTGAGCCAGGGTCAGAGCATCAGAGCCACCGACAGCCACAGCCAGCCAGAGCTCATGGTTTGTCACATTCGCCCCTTGCTGCTCCTCTTCTTTACCCTAGTGCCCTGGGTGGGAAAGGGTTAATCATCTTCATTTGTTGAGGGACAGCCACTTAACCGGGGTCAGACCCAAGGGGGGGAGCATTTCCTTCTTGCCTCTCTCAAGAAAAGGGTCTTCACTGTGGCCAGGGCCCTACCACCCTCCCCCAGAAAAGTACAATAATTTAACACAGTTGCCTGAAGAGATTTTTTTTGTAAATCATTAATTGTAGTAATAATTATGAAAAAAATCATCTGAACTTAGTGGCAATCATACAGAGGATCTGGATGAATCATTTGTAATTGGGACCTCACCTCCCTTCCATATAGGAATGGGAGGAAAGGACTGGGCTTGCTAGTTTTAGTTGACTGGAGTAGTGAAGGTATCCAAAGAATTAAAGGAGTTGGAGATGAGGCCTGGAAACATTCAAGGGGAAAAAAAAGAAATCTTCATTACTTTCAGTCTCAGCTTTTAGAAATAGTTGAAGTGACTAACACACTAATTTTGGTTTTGAAAGTTACATCACACCCATTAGTATATCTATCCTAGAGAATTCCCCATCAAGTTGCCTTTCTTTCCTCCTTAGCTTCTATTGAAGTAAGGTAGATTTCCTTAGGATTTTTATTAAGAATTATATACACCTCACAAATAATTTTCATAAAGTTACATTATAGAGTTAAAAAACTGTCTACACACCAAACAAACAAACAAACAATGTATCTACACCTAGGGAATAAAACCTCTCTGTTTTTGCTTATATTTTGCTTTATCTTCAAAGAATCCAGAGTTTGTTAAATAGATTAAATAACAGTACTTGGAGAAGCAAGGCTACTTGAGACATCTGCTTGAGGCATCAAGATATTTCTTCAACAAGAAATCAAACTTTCTTAAGTTCTATTTTTCTGGTCTGGAACTCATTATCTAGCCCTTTGAAGTCATGATCCTTCTGTCCCAAACTCCTGAGTGGTGTGATTAAGCATGAACAACTTTGTGTGTGTATGTTCCTGAGGATTGAACCCAGGGCCTTGTGCATGCTAGGCATGTGTTCAACTCTTGTAGCCACAACTCAGCCCTTTTTGTTTTACTGTGTGTGCCTAAGGGGACCTCCAACTCAAGATTCTCTGCCTCTGCAATCGCTGTAATGACAGGTCTATGTCAGCATGCCTTTAAATTGTTTATTAGAACTCCAGTATTAAAGACATTTCACTTGAATTATCTGGAAAAGATCAAAAGGTTCAAAAGAAAATTCTTCTCATTCTTAGACACCCAAACCAAAATTCAGTTTTGGAAGGCTTCCTCATCTGTAAGATGTTCAGGAATCTGCAATGGACTGGACCCCAAAAACCCAGCACTCCACAGTTGAGAGCACAGGGACTACTTTTCTTCCTTGTCCAGAAACTATCATGAACTCAAAAGGGGTCATGGCCCAAAAGATCAAGGTACTTTGCCGTCCAGTAGAGATAAAAGTAGCTCTCCTTCTGAGAAGCAACCTCAATTCCCCAGGCTGACCTCACAGACCAGCAGCAGCAGCCTGTGCCAGCACAGAAGGAAAAGAGGAAGAAAGATATGAAGGAGGGGCTCTCTTCCTAACAAAGAGGACATGAGAGAAACTCCAGCATATCCAACCACCTGCAACAGCTCTGTTTGTCCTTAGACTTTTCACTCTACATTTGACATCTCCAGTAAAAATTAATGATAATAATATATCACACCAGTATTTTTATTATCTTGAAGTAGTTGTAGAAAGGAGTTGCTAATTAACAAAGCAGTTTATAAATGCAATGCATTGGGCTGGGAAGGTGGCTCAGTGGTAGAGCACTTGCCTTGAATGCCTGAGGCCCTGGGTTCGATTCCTCAGCACCACATAAGCAAAAAGAAAAAAGCCGGAAGTGGCGCTATGGCTCAAGTGGTAGAGTGCTAGCCTTGAGCTGAAGAGCTGAGGGACAGCGCCCAGGCCCAGAGTTCAGGCCCAACGACCGGACCCAAAAATAAATAAATAAATAAACAAATAAATAAATACAATGCATCTTGATTAGTGTCACTCCTTTCAACATTCCTACCCATCCTTCCCGACCTACCCCTTGCCTGACTTTCCTTTTTTTGTAATTTTTCTATTCTTTGCTCTTTTCTTTTTTTCTTTCTTTTCTTGTTTTCTTTTCCCCCTAATTTCGTAGTGTACACATTGAATTCTTGATTGCATTTGCCCCTTCTCCTCTTCATTCATTGACTCCCCTCTCCTTGGTCCCACTCTGACCTTTTGCAAGTACCCATTCCCTGGTGCTTATTCTGTGGGGCTTCCACTTTGCCTCTCTAAAGAATTACATTATTTGAGTTCTTCCTTGAATCTACCATATTTCAATTAACACATTTGCATACGAAGCAACATGTTTACTTATAGGTTTACAGGCTAATTCTAGCTTCCATATATGAAGGAAACCCTGCAAACTTTGTATTTCAATCCCTGACTTAATAATTTTTCCAAGTCTGTCAATTTCTTTACAAGTGGTATTATTTCTAATGGATGAATATAATTTCTCAGTGTGTGTGTGTATGCATATATATACATATATGTATATATATGTATACATATATGTATATATGTACATATATGCCATATTTTCTTAATCCATTCATCCATGGAGGGTCATCTCGGTGATTTCATAACTTGGCTATAGTGACTAGTGTTGCAATGGCATGGTTGTACTGTTGGCTTTACTGAAACCTGGTTTGTAATTTTTTTCACCCCAATATTTTAGTGAAACATTTTCAAAAGCAGACCTAAGAATACTGGAGAAACTTTAAACAAATATAGCAAAAAGAAATCCAATTTCAACTCTCTTTATATAAACATGGAGTTCAAAAATAATTTTTGAGATTCCTTGTCATAAAATCATGATCTTCACTGGAAAATTCTGATAAATGCATTTAAAATTATGTGTAAATTTTTATTATTTAGTACAAATATTTTCATGTATATTTACTGTAGACTTAATTATATGCTCAGTTAAGTATTTATATACACAGTTATGGGCATACTACTTGTGAAATGCTTTTCTATTTTATAAAGGACTAATGTGAACTCAAGCTTAAAGAACAATGGCTGGAAAAAAAAAAAAAGAACAATGGCTGGGCATGGGGGCACATACTCTCAGCTAGTTGGGATAAGAGTTAAGAGGATCAAATTTCAAGGCAGGCCTTGAAAACCCCAAGACTACTGAAAAACAATCTAGAAATGTAAAGAATGGGATGTGTATTTCTCTTTCTTTCCCTTCCTTCTTTCCTTCCTTTCTTCCTCCCTTCCTTCCTTCCTTTATTTTTGATGCCAATACGGGGCTTATACTTAGGCCCTGGGTGTTCTCCCTTACCTTTTTGTGCTCAAGACTGGCACTCTAGCACTTAGCCACAGCTCCACTTGTGACCTTATGGTGGTTAATTGGAGATAAGAAACTAATGGACATTTTCAAGTTATCTTCAAGCAAACCTCAGATCTCAGCCTTCTGAGTAGCTAGAATTATAGGCATGAGCTACTAGCACCTGGCTTCAATGAGTGATTGTATCTATATCATAGTAAAATTTCTATTTCTCCTAAAATTTGAACATATAAGAAACACTGGGGAGAAAAAAAAAACAAGAGAGGGGTAACAATGCTCAACAAGAAATATACTTTGCCTTATTCATGCAACTGTAACCCCTCTGTACAGCATCTTTACAATAAAATAAAATTTAAAAAAAGAAACACTGGTATCTGGGCATTGATGGCTCACACCTGTAATCCTAGCTACTCAGGAGGCTGAGATCATAGGATCACAGTTCAAAGCCAGCCTGAAAGAAAAGTCCAGGAGATTCTTACCTCCAATTAACCACCAGAAAAGCAAGTGGAGCTGTAGCTCAAAGTAGTGGCTAGCTAGCCTTGAACAAAAGAGCTCAGGGGCAACACCCAGGCCCTAAGTTCAAACCCCACAACCCACCCTCTTCCTCCCAAAAAAGAAAGAAGCACTGGTTATTAAGGGATGAACAACATTTGATATCATCCATCCTGCTTCCCATATCTATCTATGCCTCTCTCTCTATCTCTCTATCTATTTATCTATCTGCCTACTTTACGCTATTCTTGGGGCTTGAACACAGAGCCTTTTTTTTTTTTTTTTTGAGTTCTTGCCTGATTTATTTTTTGCTCAAGGCTGGTGTTTTACCACCTCAATCACACCCCCATTTCCAGCTTTTTGCTGAGTAAGAGTCTCATAGATTTTTCTACCTGGATTGACTTCAGATGTGACCTCAGATGTGATCCTCACATCTGAGCCTCCTGAACAGCTAGAATTACAGATATGAGGTCCCAGTGCCAGGGTCCAACATTTCAGGAAACTGAAAACTTACAATTTAGTTTTACATGTTAATAATTCAACATTTCTTATTCAAATAATATGAACAAGTAGGCTATTAAAGATAGTTAGTCAGAAAGAAAGAAAGAAAGAAAGAAAGAAAGAAAGAAAGAAAGAAAGAAAGAAAGAAAGAAAGAAAGAAAGAAGAAAGAAAGAAACATAGATAGATATATAGATACATAGATACATAGATAGATAGATAGTTAACAGTTTTAGAACTCTAAGGTAAATTTAAAACTAATCATTGCCATGCCATATCAAGCAGCTGATGATCCAGAGTGACATTCTTGATAAACCATAACTATAGACTAAAGTATTCTTTTCTCAAAGATACTAGCATCTGAACAATCAAACCCACTAACCCTTTTTTGATTCTCATTCCCATAGCCCTCATTCCCATAACCCTCTATTCCTTTATTAGGAAGCGCTCTTGACTATTTACCACCTTCTGTGATTCCTGTTTCTTTTATCATTGTCTCTTTTTGCAGGTTCTACTTTCTTTTCTTGTCCTAGGAGTAAAGATATGTTGTCTAGATATTCCTGTGGGTTTCTAATCTCCCTAGCCCTTGTCCTTTTCAAGGTAAAATATCTCCATGTATGCCAGTTCTGTCCTGAGCTTCAGGTCCACATTTGTTACAATCTGCTAGGGATCTCCAACTACACACGTCTCAAATCCAGTCTGTCCAAACTCAGTCCAGCCTGTTCTCCTTTTCCCAGGCACTATGAGAAAAAAATATGGTGGTCATCTTCAATTATATCCTCTTTTTGCAATTCCCACATTTTATTATTGGGTCCTATGTATTCTTACACATTCCCACTGTCACCATTGCCTTTTGTCTGAATTTTCCCAGGAGTCAAAGGATAGGTTTACATGTACCATCTTTTCCTTTCCTTACCCCCATTGTATATTCTACAATCCTTCCAAAGCAATCTTTAAAAATACAGTTTTCTACAGTATCACTCCACAGCCAAATATAGTCCAAATACCTTAACATGCTATTCATGACCCTCCACAAAAGAGCCATCTCTGACTGTACCTGTCTTGAATTCTGTAATACAGTAATACCATAGAAGTGCCACTTTGCCCTTCTGAAATGTTTGTCTCATTTTTCAAACCCTGTCTACGCATTAAAACTAAGGAGAGTTTCAAGTTCTGCCTCTTCTATGAAGCCTTTCCCATTAGCTTAGTAATTTCTTCTTTTTCATGACACTCAATATCAAAAAATACAATTGTTGTAGAGATCCCATTGTGTATCAAAGACCATATTCAAGATACAGAAATCCTGGGCTGAGTACAGTGACTCGTAGCTATAATTCCAACACTACAGAGATTGAAGTAGAAATATCATGAATTGAAAGTCAATCTAGGCTAGACAGCAAGACTCCCAGTTCAAAAACAAACAAGAGAGAGAGAGAGAATGTACAATTCCTGCTGTCCAGAAATTTCTGTATAGTAGAAAGAGAACATTTAACATACTACACTGTAATGACGTATGTACCTTCTGCCAAAGATGTTCAGGGAAGGAGCACAGACAGCCTGTAGATTCAGAATAACTTTTCAGAGGAGAATTACCAGAGCTGAGCCTTAAAAGGAAGGATAATTGTCTAGGCAGAGACCAAGTGAAGACAATTTCAGAAGTACAGGTAAACCTGATACATGAAGCGCATTGGGGTGGGGGACAGGAAGCTAGGAGCAGGCAGGAATCACATTGCAAAGAGCCCTATTTTTAAAACTATCCCAAAACCTCTGCTTAAAACAGTAGCCATCAACTCTTGCTCATGAATCTAGGATCGACTGGAAAGCTCTTCTGGTCTGAACTGGATCATTTAATGCATCTGAAGTCCTACTGTGTGCTAGGGAAACCTTTCTGCCCCTCTTGACTGAGCTTCCTCCATGTTCCAGGGCTGTCTGGCTGTCAGTGGGTTTAGACTGGCCTTGGATCTTCTCCACATGCCTCTTGCACATCTGCAGAAGGTTAGCCTGGCATGTTCCCACCACAAGGAAGAAAGGAAAAAGAAAACACATCCATAAACATAGAGAAGTACAGAGGAAATGTGTGTGCTTTCCAAGCTTCTGCTTCTATCCACACATCAAAACAAGTTATCCAAATGAGGCCAGAGTCAGAGTAGAAGGGAACCACAAAGGTACAGGGCAAAGGATGTAGTAACAGGGAGGGACTATTCATACAATCAACACACATAGTGCCTATAAAGGAGTTTTCATTTTTGTACTACTACACACATTGTCATTCTTATTGATAAACTCTTGAGCACAGGAACTATGTTTTGCTCTTCCTCCATCTCTCATAGTAGTCAGCAATATTCACAAAGTAGACACCAATAAATTTTGATAGACTATACCTGAATCTCTATTGCATATACACATCAGCTCTGATTTTTCAATACATGCATTATTTCCAATTAGTTTTTTGTTGTGCAAATAATAACTCCCAATTATTATCTAAACATCTCTCCTTTCAGCTCAGCAGTTGCAGAGATTCATGAACAATCAGACCTCCATCATTTTGCAAATTTCAAACTGGTCCTCACTGTTTACAAGAAAGGGATTCCCCTCCCAGCTGTTGGCAAACAGGTCTCTCTTCCCTAGCCCTCCTCTGTAGCCTTCTGATCTTTGAGCAGAAGCAAACAGAAATGCCTTCAGGGTTTCAGGGGAAATGCTTGGTTTGAGGCTTCCCAAAAGTCATGACAGCCCCTGGACACCAAGTTAGTTAAGTCAAACCAGTACACTTTGTCATTATGCACTGAAAAACAAGCCACCTAAATCCCCTCTGGGCATGTCCTGCCTGCTGAGTCCCCATTCCTGTTCCCATAATCCCACCCAGCTAACAATGATGCCCGGAGAAGTAGCCTTTCTCTGGGCACCAAGTAGCAAATGTCTTAAAGTTGTCTTTGACAGTTTTCTTCCTTTCACACTCCACATTCAGTCCAGAAGCAAATCATATCAATTCTATCTCAAAATATGTACAGAATTTGACTATTTCTTCATCAGTGCCACCACCACCACCCTGCTCTTTCTAACCTGATGATTTCTAACTTGGATTACAAGAATAGCCTCCTACATACTCTCTCTCCCACACTGTCCCTTGCACATTAACTAAATACAAGCTTTATCCTTTAACTCTTCTGCTCAAGACTCCCCAGAGGATGCTTCTTGCTCAGAATAGAAGCCAAATTCTTACAGTGGTTATGAGGAACCACATGATTTTCCTCCACCCCTTTAGTATTACCTACTAGAGCCTCCTTGGCTTACTTCAGTGCAGCCACAATGGCCTTCTTGTTGTTCTTAAACACGCCCATCCAGATGTCCCCTTGGGTCTGTGCCTTTGATATTCTTCAATCTGGAATTCAGTTGACACAGAGACACACATGGCTCACCATTTCTCTGTTTAAAGGTTGTTTTATCAAAAGTCTTTCATTAGCTGGGTGCCAGTGGCTCACATCAGGAGGTTGAGATAGAAGGATCTCAGTTTAAAGTTAGACCAGGTATGAAATTTCATTGAGACTTTTGTCTCTAGCCATCAAAAATCTGAGAGTGGAGGTGTGGCTCAAGTGATAAGAGCATCAGCCTTGAACAAAAAAATCTAAGGGACAGTGCCCAGGTCCAGAGTTCAAGTCCCCGAACTGACACACACACACACACACACACACACACACACACACACACACACACACACACACACATAAAGTCTTTTATTATGTATCCATGATGAATTAGCATTTCCCTCCTCACTCCACTCACCCTCTGGTCCCTTCCTCTCTGTTATCTTTATTATGTCTTTCTTATTTATTTGCTCTTGTTTATCTTTTGCCCTCTCACTAAAATGTGAGTGGTGACCAAGCAATGACCTATCTTATTCACTGTTTTATCCCCAGAGACTAGAATCTATGTTAGGTATGATAGACCTTGGATAAATATTGAATCAAGTTGCTATGCTCTATTCACATTGCACATAAACACTGGGCACAGGCTTACTGAATAAATTGCTAGATTTTATTCTTCTTGTCTCTCATTAGTCCATTCCTCCAACCTACTCAGGATTTGCATTTATTTGCCTATGACACTAAGATACTGGAGAAAAATGAATTCCATGTGTTTAATAAAGCGTAATTTATTTGAAGATATAGTATAGCATATCTTTGAAAAGTGTGTGGATTCTGAAAACAGAAGAAAATTTGATCAGGCTCAGTTAAAGGGGAAGTGAACTCAAATGAGCCATTATGGGGATTCCAATCACTCAGTTAAAGATCCCATGGCTTGATTCTGGTTTTGCGGCTGAGGAAATTGGTCCACCCAAAATCATGCACTGGCTTAATGGCTGAACTCAGATTATTTCCACAGTACCCCTAGTTCATGATTCTTTCTTTTGTTCTATAATTACTCCCATGATTCCATGGTGTTTTAAAAGAATTAATCTCAGACATTTTCTTTATGGAAAAGAGAAAGTAAGTTCTCAGCCAAATTTCTACTTAGTGTGTGTGTGAGCATAATGGATGTGCCTAATCTCCCTGGATGCACGTGTGGAATTCTGAGCATGGAGGGATAATGCCACCAGCTTCTCTATATGCAAAGAAGCACTTGCTAACCTGATCCCCTAATACCAAAGAAGTGCTAGGTTTTACCAACATATACTGAATGCTGCTTGTACATGTCCAGACTAAACCAACTGACTATCCACTGAAATTCTTGGACATTTCCCAGGCTTTACCAAGCTATCTCATGTCTAAATGTCGCCCTAAGCAGTCAACTCTGAGTGTCACTAACTGGAAAGGCAACCTAGCATAGGGACCCCCACAGGGAGTTAATCACCTCTCAAATGTCCGTAGAGCCATCAATTGAGCAAGCACCATCAGATGTATTTCTGTGGTTTATTGTGATTTACTTTTCAGATGTAAGTCAAAATGGTTTTCAAATAGTATGCTTTACAGCATAGTACCCCATTCACTTTACAAAATAAAATTTTTACAAGATAAAATTTATTTTTGCAGCAACTGAGTATAAATACTGCTAGAATTAAGTCTATCAAGATTTAAAAGGTAGCATCATGACAAACCAGCAGCAAAGAACAATTGTGTGCTTTCTGAATCATGTAAACACTATTCCATGGACATATAAAGCATTAAGGGAGCAGCCATAAACTAGAGTACCCTCAAACACACACAGGGTACTGACAAGCACATGGACACTAGTAGACATTGCCTTATCATACTAGAGATGGTGGTATCACCTTGACTCCTTTAAGCCCTTTATTTGAATTGCCAATAAGTATAGACTTGAAAGTATGCTACAAACACAGCCTCTAACAGGAAGCTAGAAACTTCCTCATGGAGGACCTGGAGAACAGTGAGAGATTTATTCTGATTTCAGGCATCTGAGAATATACCTTCACATGAAATATGGAGTAAGGGGAAGGCTTTATGTAAGGATGGACTCTGCATCCCAGAGGCAATTTTCAGAAGTGAGTAGGCAAGGAAAAGTAAGCCAACCCTAAATCTGATGTCACTATCAGAGGATATTATATAATCTCGGACGCATTCTTTGTTCTAGCTATGCTTTAAAGAGAAACTATCCCTTAGAGTGTCAAAAAAAAAAAAAACAGGCATCATAGTACCTCAAATGCAAATGTTTCTCTGCCTTTTAGCTCTCAACAATTTTATTGGCAATGACTGTTTTGTGTTGTTGGTTTTTTTTTTTTTTTCACATTTTGTTGTTGTTGTTCTATGAAGGTTTCTGTCTGAACCAGAGGATGATGACAAAATCCTTGTCAGGGGTCATTGGAGAAGTTTTTGCTTCAATAGATTTTAAAAGAGAATTAAGTATAAGAGCTTCCCATCCTTGTCAATCATCTTCATCCAAACTAACAGCTTTTGCCAGGATCAGAGGTTGTAGGGAGGCAAAAAAGAGAGCTGGAAGAAAGTAATGACATGAATTGTTTCTTGCAGCTGCTGTTTCTCAGTAACAACTGTTCAAGCAAAACAAACGATCACTTCAGAAAACCAGTGACAGAGAGAAGCCAACAGAAAGAGATAATTCTATTCCTAATTTAGAGATCAGATAGTTTGAAAATGCTTGAGCCTAGCTGGTATCCTAGTTTTGTTACATTTAACCTAGTTACATTAAATGTAACCTAGTTATAGTTAACCTAATAATCGAATAATGCAACATAAATATGACAAACATGCATAGTATTATATAATGTCTATATTATATAATATTATCCCCAGTATCTACTATACACCTGGTTTCTAATTTCTGGATTGGTTTGTTTGTTTGCTTACAGTGTTGGAGATCAAGATAAAATATGTTTTAACTCAGGGAGGCAGTATAGCTAAAAGCTTGGGCCTGGCATCTCACAAAGATGCAGCCCCAGCTTTGTCTCTTATATTATATGACCTTGACCAAGTTTCCTTGCCTCCTTTAAGGCTCAATTTACTCAACTGCTAAGTAGAAGTTGACTTTTGTCTTAGGTATGGTCACTGTAAGGAGGAAGAGAGACAATGTGGGAAGTATAAGCACCATATCACGCCCTTAGACAGCTCCTAGTAAATGTTTGCACTTGTAGTCAGTAAGTGTATGAGTAAACAGTCTTTCCTCCAGGCCTCTCATTTCCTAAGAACAAGGAGGGAAGCATTTGAAAGCAGTTGCAGTGAGTTTGTCATGCCGGATTGCTGACGGAGATGACTCTAACTTGCTAGGCTCAGTTTGCTATTGCAAGGAAGGCGTGCTGCAAAGCTGTGCTCCTTGGAAGGGATCCTCCCCCTCCCTTCTCCCAGCATGCTTGAGGACTTCAGTACATGGGTCATGGAGCCTGTCCACAAGGGTGGTGACTGTTACATGGAATGTTCAGGTTGTTCCACTGCGGGAAGTAAGGAGTAGAAAACATTTATAGCCTCCCAGGGCAAAAGTCCACCATGGTAACAAGGGACAGACACCGGGATGTGCGGCTTTAAATTTTTTAATCTCTTTTTTTTAATAGACAAAAATTATGAAGTGTCCTTAGCTTTAGATCTTAGCCATTTCCCCAACAATGTTTACTTGACTAGAACTTCGTTAACACATCAAGAACGACTGAATTTCATGTAACCAAAATAAGACAAGGGAATATTATTTAGGTCCATGTGAATGATTAAAATCCAGGAGGAATTTTACAATTATAGGTTTCCTATGACAAAAGAACCAAAATGGCCCTGTGGGCCCTAAACTGATTTTATGTGAGTTCTGACCTCGGAAGTGGGTGGCATCTTAACTTATAGGGCCTGATGGACTATCCCAATTTTCCACCAGGCATAAGACATCTGGTCACATGCACAATCTAACTGCCGTATCTAATGACATGCTGTTAAAAACTGTTTTTAAAATGCTTCCTGAAAGAACACAGAATGCATAAACGTGAAGGTATTTGCCAGTGTCAGAAGTTGCAGAAGTGCTGAATGACACTGAGCTGAGCTGGCTTCCAGCCAAGTGAAGCATTTCATCCCCACAGAAAGTATAGTGCTGTCCTTGTCTTGTAATATGGCATTTTAAAATGAAGCATTGTGTTTCTGCTGAGTCTTGAACAAAAATAAATAAATAAATAAATAAATAAATGATGATCTGGCTTCCTTAGAGGAAATGGGAGAAATGTACTTTTGCTTTCAGGGTAGAGGATGTTTGCCTGGTCCTTCAAACTACACATTTGGCTCATCTTTTTAAACATTCTGCCTTTCACATACGGAATCTCAATGAAAGCTGCTGATCAATTGGAGATTTGGGATGGAGGAAGCAAAAGCAACAAAAATTATTCTGAACAAAATAGATTCGTGTCTGAAATACCATAGTGAAATCCCTTGGTATAATTAGTACATACTTTAAAAAAAAAAAAAAGAAGAAGAATGACAGGGAAGTAAAATCAGCTCTGTTGGGGGTGTGGGAACCAGTGGGAATAGGGAGAATTAATGAAGAGGGTGATGAAGATGACTATGGTCTAAGCAATTTATTTGCATGTGTGAAAACAGAATAATAAAACCTGTTGAAATTGTTTTAGGAAATGTGGTAAGAAAACATGATAAATGGGGTTTAATTGGGATACATATGTATGGAAATGTCACAATGACTCCCCCCTCTGTATATGAAAATAGGCGGGGGGGGGGGTGGAGGGGAGGCAGGGAGGGGGAAGGGGAGTGTAGTCATGGAGATTGGAAGGCAGGGATGGTAAGGGAAAAACAAAGGAAAAAAAGGGAAAAACAATGCTTGATAAGAAATGTACTCATTACCTTGCTCATGTAATTGTAACCGCTCTGTACTGTATTTTCCCAATTAAAAAAAACTTATTATTAATAAAAATAAAAAATAAAAAAATTTTAAAAATTCTGACCCAAATTTGAAAGTGTTTATTATGTGCAACATCTTTTGCTCTACATGTTTGCAGAAGGGTACTGGCTGTGACTAAGAGGCTTGATGTACAAGAAATGTGGGTGGAATGAAGTGAGCATCGAAAATAGGCTTCCCAGGTGCCAGTGCCTTTCCCTGAGTTGTCTCCAGCCGTGAATGCAGAAACCTTCTCCAAACTTAGTGATCAAACCCACAAGATATTTCCACATTTTTACGACTCTTATTTTAATGTGGAAAATAAGCTCAGGCACATATGCTGTAGTGCAGAAAGGCAAGTCTAGTTGAAAGGGTTTAAGAAGGTTGTCATTATGAAAGGTTGATTGCTAGTCGGAAAAGAACAAAGGTTACTAGAGTTCAACTTCCACATTTTTATTTTTTGTTTTTTATTTCCTGGAGTTGTATAATGTGGTGCGTTAGGCTACAGACTGAAGTCATATTTTACCCTATTAAAATGTTCTTATGGTTCCTATAGCTCAATCCTATTCTTCCTCTAGTCAATACTACAAGCACCTCTCTCAGTTTTGTTTTATTATTATTACTATTCACTAGTTGTAAAAAGGGATTATAATTCTATTAACTTCTTTCTGCTTTGAAAACATAAAAACCTAATTTTTATCAATTGATCTATGTTCTAAATTGATTTTGTTGAAATCTTAGCCACTAATCCCTATTAACTTTCAGCTTCTTGTTGGCTTTAATTTGAAAGTTATTATGCCCACAAGACAAGAAGGCTGTTTAATTTGAAAGTTATTATGCCTACAAGCCAACCATGTACACACACATTAAAACGAGTATCTAGGGCTGGGAAGGTGGCTCAGTGGTAGAGCGCTTGCCTTGCATGCCTGAGGCCCTGGGTTCGATTCCTCAGCACCACATAAGCATAAAGAAAAAAAAAGCCGAATTGGTGCTGTGGCTCAAGTGGTAGAGCGCTAGCCTTGAGCTGAAGAGCTGAGGGACGGCGCCCAGGCCCAGAGTTCAGGCCCCATGACTGGACCCCCCCAAAAAAAACAAAAACAAAAATGAGTATCTAATAAATATAATGATAAATATAATGAATACCTAATAAAATCAATTATCTTCACTTTACAACAGAATTAGGACATAGTAGAGTTCGTCAATTTGTCCAGGTTCATAGGTCTAATAAATGGAAGAGCAAGGAGTTAAATCAAGCTGCCTTAACACCCATTACATAATGCTACCTTCCAAATTTCTAATCTGTTTTTATTTGTCCTGGGCAAATATTATGCTCCTATTTAAAAAGCTAAGGAAAAGGGCAGCTACTGAAGGGAGAGAAGCAAATGGAAAATCATGTAGTTCTTTCTTCATCCACAAAGTTCATTGAGGGACAAACACAACCATGGTCCTTTGGGTTGTTGTGCAGTTGTTATCTTCAGAGAGCTAACACTTTAATTTAAAAGACACCAGAGAACACAAGTTGAAAATCAAGTAATTACTACAATTAAGGCATGGTGGATCTGAAAGTAACAGAAGATTTTCCAGCTTGTTGACAAACAGCTGAAAAGATGTGTTTTGCTTACTAATCATTTGTATCACATCTGTTTTAATCTGTTCATTAAGAACATTTGACAGGTTTACCAGAATTTACATACTGCATACTAATTTTGAGTAGACTTTGAAGTCAATGGACTGAAAAGTCTATTTTATATTGTTCAATGTTGTCAGGAACAATTGAAAGTAGTAAAAAAAATTTTTTTTAACATTTTTGAAAAGCAAACTAATAATATGGGTCAGCCTTCCACATTTTATCTACTTTATTAATAAATAGGCTCATGAGGTAAAGGTATATGTACAAGAAAATTAATTTACTCCTTGATGAATAATAAATTGGAAAAATCCAATGGCCATCAGTTGGGAATTAAATTCTGGTAATATATACAATGAGTTGCTCTGCTGTTATTAAGTAGAATTTAATACTTGTTAAAAGAAAGAAAGCCTGCATGGTAAATTACCAAGTAAAAACCAAAAGTACAAAAGAACATGATACTGTTTACATTAAATTTACATATATCCACTATATGTGTATATTAATGTGTATACTCACACATACATATATGTACATATACAAATGTACCTTTGTATATACGTACATAATCTGCATAGTCTATACATCCATATACACAAATACATGCATAGAGTAGATAACACAAGATACCTTAGCAATATCAGGAAGGATGCTTACCGAAATGCTGACATTGATTAGGAAATCAGTCATTTCTTGACTTTTCTGCATTCATCTATTATTTTTGTAATCAGAAAAGAACAAAAAAAATTTCAGGTAGAAGAGGGGAATGTAACTTCTGTTAGACTTACATATTATAAAGTGACATTTTCCAGAAAGAACATCTCAAAATTATATCTGGTATAGTAGCAACTCACCTTGAAGCAAGTGTTTTCTTCATCAGATAATAGACAAACTTGATGAGTTTGTCATTGTCAGAAAAATTGCATCAAAATTTGCAGATATAAGATTAGACTTAGCTATTTTGTTCTCAGTGCGGACAGTCAAAAAAGAGTCCAAAGTGCTATGTCATGCATCATACATGTTTTAGTGGAGGAAATACAAGTCTATGTTTTTTTTGTTTGTTTGTCGTGTGTGTGTGTGTGTGTGTGTGTGTGTGTGTGTGTGTGTGTGTGTGTGTGTGTGTGTGTGTGTATGTGTTGCTCCTGAGATTTGAACTCAGGGACTGGGCACTATCCCTGAGCTTTTGTACTCAAGGCCAAACTTGAGTTCTACCTTTGAGACACAGTGCCACTTCCAACCATTTCTGCATAGTTCATTGGTGATGAGAGTCTCAGGGACTTTCCTGCCCAGGCTAGCTTTGAACCTCCATCCTCATATCTCAGCCTCCTGAGTAGCTAGGATTACAGGCATGAGCCACTGGCACCCTGTAGGTCTATGTTTTTTACTTAGCTCCACTCTAGAGGTGACAAAGAAGGCCTTCACTAACTTTGAAGATGTTTCTAAGGTGATTCTACTGATTGGTAACCTAGTTATATAACCAAGTATTTACATGGCTGGAAGACAAATACTGTATTTTTCTTCTCTTATTTTCTTTACCTGTACTGCTGTGTTTACAAACTATATGTCAAAACTGTCCAAAAACCATTTCCAGTTTTTATACATTATAATTTGAATCTCTAAATTCACTTTAACTAAGCATGTAGGCACTACAAATTCACTTAATCAATAAAGACATAGCAGTGGGCCCTGTTGGCTCACACCTGTAATCTTAGCTACTCAGGAGGCTGAGATGTAAGGATTGCAGTTCAAAGCCAGCTTGGCAGGAAAGTCTGTGAGATTCCTATCTCCAATTAATCTCCAGAAAACCAGAAGTGGAGCTGTGGTAGAGCACTAGCCTTGAGTTAAAAACAAACTCATGAACAGTGCTTGGGCCCTGAGTTCAAGACTGACAACCAACCAAAAGAAAAAGAAAAGCATCATTTCCATGGGTTGCTGGCTAATTGGGGCTTGTGTTTCCTCATGTGTAAAATTAGGACCTAGGTTTCTTCTCTGGCTAACATTCTAAGATTCTATTATGTATAGTACTAGGAAATGTGTTCTTAGGGATTTAAAAGTTGCACTATTCTCAACAGATAGATTTTAGAATCAAATGCATTTGCAATTATGGGAGTGAATTGGTATGTCGAGAGTATGTGTTCTTGTTGCATTTCTGCCATAACTAAATGAAAGCAATTACCAGTTTTTAAAATATGGTTAAATGGATTTGATCAACAAACTCATAACAAGTACAGAGATGTAATGAAAACATACTACTCAGTAACAACAAGTAGAAAAATATCAAATGGAGAGGAAGGAAAAAGAACTTAAAACTTTGTAAAGAATTAAGCCAAAGGAAAACCAACCTTTATAAGCAAAATAACAAAATGACACAGAGATCTATGCAGTTCATACTTTGTACAAATTTTTCTGAATTGTCTGTGACCTTCCTCTTGGTCCATTTGAACTTTGTCATCTTCTAACATATGATACACCATCCGCCAGATTCCAAACCATGATCTTCCTCATATACATTTCTGAGGTTAAAAACCAAATCATTTTCTATAAAAGCATATAATTTACAAAGTTACTCGGGGCCAAAATGAAAGAAGTTCTCAGACTCTCAAATACTTTTAGTTCACCCTTTCATGAATGTTATGTGTTTGAATATTTTGGGCCTGAAATTTATAGAAATCGCTCAAAAAGTAAATTCCAACTTTTAATGCCAATTTCAGTGTGTTAAAAAAGAAGAAGAAGAACTACTTAGTTTAAAATAAGTGGAGAAGTAGATTGTCCCATAAAAGAGCACTAGACTAGATCCCTGGACTTGCCACTTGCCGAGAGCATGAACAGTTCATTCAGCCTCTGAACCTCACTTTTTTCTGTCTTAAAAACCTCTTTTCAGAATTATATTGGGCACTTTAGAGTCCGTTGAAACTCTGATCCTGTTACTGACCACAGTGGAGCAATTTTCTTATCCATTCTGACTTTTCATCTATAAAAATGTAACAAGAATATCCTCGTACTATGTGAAATTATGTAACATGGCTACCAGAGAAGAGGTGCTTCATAAATGTTACCTCCCTTCCTCCCTGCCCCTCCTGCATTCCTATCTTATTCCTTTACAAATAGAATTAAGTGCTTTATACTATCTTTTAAATATAATGGTTTTAATTCACATTTTTAAACTTACAGTCAGGTATAATATTTATATACAATGAAGGATGTAAAGTCCACAAATAACACATTTTATATGTATATACCACCAACTTAACACCTCTCAAAGTCAGATATAGTACATCCAAAATACCAAATGTAAAGGAAGGAAAAGAGAGTTTTTAAAGGAATGAAATACAGAAAAAAGTACTTTCACACCCTAGAATATTCCCACTTGTCACCTCCAGTCAACAGCTTTCCAGAGATAATTATTATTATGATTTATACCATTATCACTGAATTATTTCTAAATGATATCTCTCCAAAATGGTCAGAATATCCACACAAGGAATAAAAAAGCAGCAGTTCAAAAAAGGAGCGGGAGCTGAATATTGTTATCATTGGAAAAGTATCAAGGTATATTGTATATCAATGATGTAATTGAAAATTAGTGACAGAAATGATCATGACAAGAAGGATGGGAGGTGAAAAGAAGGAAAAGAGAGCCAGGAGCAAGTGACTCAGACCCATAAACTTTGCTTAGCAGGAGATGAGATGGAGACAATTGTGGCTCTAGGTCAGTCCAGGCAGAAAAATGTCTGCAAGACTCAAGACTTCAGAATCAAAGGAAGAAGCTGGGTGTGGTGGCAAACACCTGTCATCCCAGTTACACTGGGAAGCCAAATTTAAGAATAACTTAGTTCAGGCAAGTGCCTAGGCTAGAAGAGAGACCCTATCTCAAAATACCAGTGTGAGGTATGGAGAGGAATATGACTCAACTGTAGTTGCCAGCTGAATAAGTGCAAAATCCTGAGTTCAAACCACAGAACGAGAAAGAAAGAAAGAAAGAAAGAAAGAAAGAAAGAAAGAAAGAAAGAAAGAAAGAAAGAAAGAAAGAAAGAAAGAAAGAAGGAAGGAAGGAAGGAAGGAAGGAAGGAAGGAAGGAAGGAAGGAAGGAAGGAAGGAAGGAAGGAAGGAAGGAAGGAAAGAGAGTGAAAGAAAGAGAGAAAGAGAAAGAGGAAGAGAGAGAGGGAGAGAGAGAGAAAGAGAGAGGATGAGGGAGGAAGGAAGAAGTAATATGAAAGATAATTTTCTTTATTTGTTTTTAAACTTTACCAAGTTTGTCCTTGTTTTGTAGCAGAAGAAACAAGCTAAAGTTGGACATCAGCACCTAAATTGGAAACATAGCATGAAGGGGTGATAGGTACAGAAGCCAATTGTCTCCTCTCCCTCTGATTAGGACTTGGACACCATATCCTGAGTTGAAACTCCTCATAATCTTTGCAGGTCCTCATCTCCCCTACTCATAGCCTAAGGGCCAAAATGGAAGGAAGAGAAGACAGAGAGCACTGTGGGTTCAAGTGGGTTCAAACCGTTGCAGCCCTGCTTCATCCTTGCAATATGGATGCCAGAGCTGGCTGGTGTTTGTCTTCCTAAAAGTAATAAACAGATATAGTTTCTCCTGAAATGGAGTGAACAAATGCAGTCTCAAAGAGGAATGTGACTGTTTTTAACCTGCTGATTGGCCAGAAATCACTATAATGGAGCAAAGCTTTGTCTGAACTTACCTAATTTGCATCTAAACTTAGGGGAAAAAACTAAATTTTTCAAACAGTAAGTAATAGGCTTCTCTTCAAAACAACACAAAAACTAATAGTTGGATACCACCTTCACTGTTCCTTTGTAGGTAAATAAATCTAGTTGATGCACTCCACTATAATTAATGCTTTTCTTTCTCAGTTGCCAGTATGAGCCTTGAGAACCTCATTGGTAACAATTCTCACAGCCTAAACCCTTACCCCGTACATAAGCTTCTTTACTCTTGCCCTGTTATTTGTGGAGATGGGAAACAACCAGAATCTTGTAGTGACTCTTCACATCAGTTGGAACTTTTTTCCCCTCTAAGCTAAATAACCCTACAGCTTTTTTGGCCTTTCCTCATACCCCTTATTTTCCAAGCCTTAATTACATTTTTGCTGTTCCCTGGAGCTCTGCCAGTTCCCCACATCCTCCTTAAAGGGAGACGCAAAGTAGCCAAGGATGGGGTCAGACCAGGGCTGGGAAAAGCTAACAGGCCACTTTCTGCCCTTTGCCTTTCAGACATCCACTATCGCCTGGTTTTATAAATAAATAACACACTTGTTTAATTCTATCAGAGCTGCCATATTGGGCTGAGAGTCTCTTACCCTTGCATCATAGCATTTTTAAATTACTTGTTCTTTATTATTATTATTATCTTTAAGTAGTTGTACAAAGGGGTTTCAATTCAACACATCAATTTTTTTAGTGCAATGCATATTCCATCACTCATAGCATTTTATTTTATCCGATTAATTTTCTAGTTGTTTGTTTTAGTTTTTGGAAACAGAGGCATGGTATATCCCCCATGCTAGCCCGAAACCCATTATCCTTCTGTCTCAGCCTCCTGAAGGCTGAGATTACAGGCATGCATCACCACACTCAGATCATCCTATGAACATTTTGCTTACACCCCTTTGATTTTTTATATTTAATTCATAAGGCCTTACTCAATGAGCTTTCCTTTCTCCATTTTCTCACAAAATTTGTCACAACATGAGAAAGTGCCTTTCAAGAAGTCAGGCCATCATTCAAGATTTACTGAATCTTTCCTTGTGTCCCCCAGGTGAGCTACCAACACTCAGGTAATGACAACTCCTAAGAGACTGTACCAGGAAAATGGGAATTAATTTATTCATTATTTCTTTACCATAAATGAAGATATTGTTAATCCCATTTTATTGAAGAAACTGAGGAGGTTAACTAGATAAAAAGTATTTAGTAGGGCCACAGAACAGTCCAGTGTTGTATTCACATACGGGTCTCTCTTCAGAACTCACTGTGCTATACTGCTCCAAAACCAATGTCCACTGGCAGAAAGTAAACATGGTTAATTCCATAAGTAAATGCCTGGTTTTCCCTCTAATCAATCACAATCAAGTGTGTCTGACAGACTTAAGGAAAGCAAAAGAAGAAAAGAAGAAACAAGGTAATGAAGAGAAAAATTAAAATCCTTCAAGGTGATCTTTCAGGTAACACTCAATAAGGTTTTCAAGAGCTCCATTTGTCTTGATCATAAAAGAAATGTACACAGAAACAAACTGATTTTATAGTTTGCCTCTTTCCCGAGACACAAAAATATCACCTGAAGACATGAGTCATATCACTAGAGAAGCATATTTGTGGCATATTTGTTTAATCAGTTGTTTCAAATAATAACTTGCCTCTAAATTATTTGGAGGAGATATATATTACTTATGACATTAAATCTGTTACTGCACTATTAACAAATTAATTTTATAAATATAGAGTAGAAATGTGGGGGGAGGGCTGGAGCCATATGTCAAGTGATAGAGTGCTTGCCTAGCAAATCAAAATCCTGGGTTCAGTCCCTAACACCAACCGAACAAGAAGGAAGGGAAGAGAAGGGAAGCAAGAAAAGGGAAGGGAAAGAGAGAATAAATTATTTTCATTATAGAAAAATGTTTGCATAGTATACTACATGGCTTTACGACTTTTTAAAAAACATTTTTAACATGTGTCTATTCCAAGTAATTTTATTATTTACATAGGAAAAAGCTTCAGTTGTATGGATTAAATATAAGGAAAATACAGTAACATAACATAAAGTAAAATTTAATAAGAAATGCAAATTCAGGGAAGGTTGGCTTTTAAAAATTGATTTTCTGAAATCAATTTTTTAAAACTCCTACACAAAAATAGAATTTTTAGTTCTAGATCAATATCAGTTCTACAAACCCAATGTTATTAAGAAGAGTGACCCAAATGTTAAACTGTTCCTCAAGGATTTGATGAACTTTCTCTCCTTTTAAAATAAAAAATGTCCTACTTATAATAGCAATTCTGACTAAAGCTAGACCTAGACTAAATCAAATGAGGATTACTTAAACATTTTTAAGTTTAGTTCCATGAGATTTTTATACCTTAACCTAACAGGTCTTAGTGATATTTTTACAGAAAAATGACAACTAGAGACCTTTATTGTATAGTCACTCTGATACAGATGTTTTATCTGGTGAAATAAAGATGCTTGTTTAACTTTTTAAATAAATGAAATGGTTTCAGTATTTCTCAATAGTTCTTCTAAGACTGCTTGCTTGCAAAAATAAATCCATTTCAATCACTGCCTGGCCAAAGTTTGAACTTAAAAATAGAATCAACAGTTAATCAATAGGTAAACCTGCTGATGCAGTACAGAAAAACTAGGCCTGATTAGAGGTCATCCTGCTAAAACAGTAAACAACTTATTCTTGATAGAATTCAGCATAGAACATGCACCCTAGCAATCAAACCACATCATATAAACTTAGTTATATTCAGGTCTTCAATAAATGCTTGTTGAAATTGGGGCTGAAACAAATACTTGTATTAACTATTCTATCATGTGACATGGAGAAATAATCTTATAGTTCAGGTCTAAAATTAAGGCAGTCTTTGTTTTTCAACAACAGAATTCCTTTAACACTGCAGTTTTGTTTTATTTTTTAGGCAGTCTGCAAATACGTACACATATACATCTACAGCCCTGGCCAAAATAAATGTTTCCTGGGGCTGGGAAGGTGGCTCAGTGGTAGAGCACTTGCCTTGCATGCTTGAGGCTCTGGGTTCGATTCCTCAGCACCACATAACCAAAAAGAAAAAAGCGGAAGTGGTGCTGTGGCTCAAGTGGTAGAGTGCTAGCCTTGAGCTGAAGAGCTGAGGGACAGCGCCCAGGCCCAGAGTTCAGGCCCCACGACCGGACCCCAAAAAAGAAAAAATTAATAAAGGTTTCCTGAACTAACCCTATCTGTAAACAGTAAGGTTTCATACTTAGAAATATATATAAATTGTTTTGTGGAATGACCTTCATTTAAATATGACCTAATTAGGCTACCATTTAGGTGACTCTGCATCAGACTTAATTTGTAACTGCAAATGTTAAAAAGAAATTTAAATGGCAAACATCTATTCTTGGTCTTGTCCTCACAAAGTCTTGGTCTGGATTATCTACAGGCTCCAATGTTTGAGTATTTTACACAGTAGCTTTGAAAAAAAAGATATAGTCATTTTGTATACACAATAATTTTTGACTCAAGCATGCCAATAAAACATCAAGGGATTTAGCATCATGTCAGTTCCAAACCTCCCATTTTGTAAATAGATTCCTAAAATCACTGAACCAAGGTGAACAAAGCCAGATGAGAACCATCATTAGTGCCTAATGGAAAGAAACAGGTAGGAAACACCTGAATTTCCTTACTTGTCTAAAATGGGTGAGCAGTCATAGATGATTTTTTATAGCATTTATTCATCTTTTTCCATTCTTTGATTACAAGACTCCTTTGAAATAGATGTAAGCACTGGCCAGTGTTTTGAGTTCCTTGAAGTCAGTATCTGGTGAGGATACCATTTGATGGGAAAAAAATCTATGTACTTGCCGGGCGCTGGTGGCTCACGCCTGTAATCCTAGCTACTCAGGAGGCTGAGATCTGAGGATCACGGTTCAAAGCCAGCCCGGGCAGGAGAGACCGTGAGACTCCTATCTCCAATAAACCACCAGAAAACCGGAAGTGGCGCTGTAGCTCAAGTGGTAGAGCGCTTGCCTTGAACTGAAGAGCTGAGGGACAGCGCCCAGGCCCAGAGTTCAAGCCCCATGACCGACCAAAAAAAAAAAAAAATCTATGTACTTATAGACAAAGAAAGATGAGATTCAAATGACCAGAAACCAGGCCATACTAAAGCTACCAGCACAACCATGTTCATTGCAGTATTATTTACCATAGCTAAGATATGGAACCAACCCAGATGCCCCCTAGTAGATAAATGGATCAAGAAAATGTGGCATATATATATATATATATATATATATATATATATATATATATACACACACACACACACACAATGGAATTCTATGTTTCCATCAAAAAGAATGACATTGCCCCATTCATAAGGAAATGGAAAGAATTGGAAAAGATCATATCAATCATATCAAGTGAAAGCCAGACCCAAAGAAACAGACTCCATGGTTTCCCTCACTTGTAACAATTAGTATATATCTAGGATAGTTCTAGAAAAGGATCACAGTAGCTCAATAGCTATGTACATATGATCATATAGGATGATGCTAAGCAAATGAACTCAAAGATATGGAAACAAGGTTTTTCTTTGCTGTTGTTGTTTTTAATGTACTATGTGAAGTTATTTCTTGCTTATACATTTATCTGAATTAAGAAAGTGAAGAGGAACAACAAAAAGGTGAGACAAAGAACAAAGAGTGAACCAATGCAACAGCAATACTCACAGGACAATATGTTGGAAATGAACTTTACAACTTGGGAATGAGGGAAAGTGGGAGAAAAATGAGGGAGGGGGTAACAGTGTTGGACAAGAAATGTACTCACTACCTTACATATGTAACTGTAACTCCTCTGTACAGCACCTTGACAATTAAATTAAATTAAAAGAAAAGAAAGATGAGATTACACCTTTAATGATTAAAGGATTAGGAGGCTGAAGCAGGAGGATTGTGAATTCAAGGCCAGTCTTGACAACACAAGTGAGTTAAACCCAGCCTGGACTACCTATATTAAAAAGGAAACAATGAGACAGGATGGTATCAACATCTCAGGCTGACTTCAGCCTTACCACAATGGAAGAAGAGGACTAGAAACAGACCTCAGCTACAAATTGCTGAAAAACTGCAGTGTATATTGAAACCAAGGCCCTGAAACCAGATTACTGGTATTTATATCCCAGTTCTGACAGCCTAGCCAGGTACAATGAACAAATTTCTTGGTTGCTCTGAACCTTAGTCTCCTTGTCTGAGAAAGGATGATATTTACTAACATTCACACACACACCTAAATGCTATTGTAAATATCACCTAATGCATTTAAGCACTGACAAAGTAGTTAGCATATGGAAAGCATTCAGTTAAATATTAGCTATCTCTCATTATTCAAGATTTCTAAATAGTTTAATGCTTGGATTTATTACCACTGATGTCCAACTCAAGTCTCTTCCTCCTCTGAGTCACCTAGTGTTAAGCTTTCTAAAAAAGTCTCTTCCACCAAATCAGTTCCATGCTCAAAAATTTTTCATTACTCCCTATCCAAAGGAAAATGCACAAACTGCCCAGAATAGTTTGAAAATTCCCTATAATTGGGCTCTAATTCACTGTTTTTTTCAACTCTACTCCAGTTGGACTGATGATCCTCTTCTTTGTACCAGTGATCTCATATGTATTTCTCTTTCTCTTTTCAAATGCACATGGTTTGATGCATAAGAAGCAGTTTGTTAATAGTATTTTTTCCCTTTGGAGTATGGATGTTTATTTCTGTGCCAGAGGATCTTGAAGGCTGTAATCCCATCAGACAAAGATTTACCCCAAAAAAATCCAGCCTGACCACAGTAGATCCAGAGAAACTAAACATGCATAATAGGTAGATGAAGGCCTGTAGCATAGATCATGATGTTTATTCTCAGGTGAGCTCAGGCATAAATACTGTGTGTTGAAGCTACCTTGAAATAGAATTCCTAATGAAAAGTTTAGAGAGAAACTCTCAAATGAGAGATATAAGAATAAGCCTCTAGAACCCTAGAGGACTATTGCTTTAAAAGCAATAGCTATATTTTTAACTAAATATTATCCCAATTATAAGTCTTATCCATTCAACTTTTTCCCCTTCAGGGCATTCACTTGAAGAGGAATTTATTTTGATTTATTTACACAAAGCAACAAACTAATCTCTACTGCTGATCCACAAAAACTTCCGGCTCCATTCACAAAACTGACTTCAAAACTGACTGCTCTGATGGTTTGCTTCCTCTATAGGGCCACTGGGGTTTGGAGAGGATGTAGCAGAAAGCAGAGTATGGTTGAGGTTTAGAGAAGCCCCTGGTGATGTGCTGATAACCCCTGAGATTGAGCTATCCATGGAGGAAGTGGAGGCTAGCCCCTCTGACAACTTCCAAGATGAACATCTTCCTTCCAAGAATGCGTCCATCGTATGATGGCAATAAAAAAGGGATAGGAGAAAAAAAGTTTTATATAATATGAGGTCATGACAGAAAGTTTGAGTTCTAGCTTCCTCTTGTCTAAAGCAGATTCACAAACCAGTTTTACCCAATAAATTAGGCCCCAAAACTCAGGCCTTCAATTTTGTGCTCTCATTAGATAGCCGGCATAAATTAATACCCTTTGAGCAAAATAGGTCATAGATGTATTTTATTGGTCACCACTGTGTTTCTCTTTTCTTTTTGAATTTAAATGCCTTTACACTGAATATGTGTTCTGTCCTTGGTGACACAGTTTCTATTGTTCCCTAAGCCTGGAGGCTTAGGTTTGTAATTCTGAGTTTGTAATTCCTGTTCCTCCGTGTGGGGCGCACTGACTAGTGAGGGCACGTGCTCTCAGCTCTCAGCTGTGTTTCCCTTCCATTCTCTTCAAAGGTCCATCAAAAGCATAGTTAGTTCCGTCTTGATAATCCACAACATTGGCTCTGGAGAGTTGTTGTTTAGTTTGTTCCCCAGTAAGAAGGGAACTCTCATTTCACACCTATCAACTCTGCCTAGTTCAACCCTCACTTTACCCACAAGACTCAACTACAGTTAAACGCAGATGGAGATGTTCAGTACTTGTTTTCTGTTTTGGTGCTAAAACCCTAGCCTTGAATTTGCCACCCATAGCCTTTAGCTTTGGAGGGTGCTCTGCTAGAATCTCCCTGGTTCATAGCTTTCAGCAACTCTCTCCCTCTCTCTCATACCTGCCTTTTCCAGCTCCCCAAGAGAATGAAATGGCCTTTGTTGCTTTGGGTTCACCAAAACATTTCTTGTTAAAGGAAACATATGACATTGCATTTCTTGGCCATAAGAGGAGATAAAGGACAGAGTCAGCCTTTGACATAAACAGGACTCATCCAGTAAGTAGCCAAAGAGAAATGTTGGCAACATGTAATTAGCCAGCTGGTCATCTCTATTTAAATCCACCCTCCTCTTTTTACTGCCAAGTTATGAAGAATTAAATATTCTAGCATGCCAGGCATAGTTCAAAACCAGATTTTTTAAATCTGTTTTTATGTTGCCTCCTTTCTCACTAATGTTTTATTTATAAAATAGGGGTCAAATAAGTTAATACCTCAAATAAAAGGGTGCAGAAGCTTCTGGTCATAGTCCGTTGTGGAATCCAAATAACTTTTCTTGCACAAGAAACACTGTTGAGTGTCAATTATAAGGCAAAAATGTTCAGAGCCCTTCTCACAGTCTAGCCCAGCTCCTTCCGTTGAACAAATATTTTTTTTTCTTTTTGACCTGGGTTGCAAAAGACATGTCTGGTTATCAAAACAGACTGGAGGCCTGCGTGAAGTAACTGAAAACCATGGTGGGAATTGACAAGGCCTAGTCTTAGCGTTTTTTGCTTCTGTAAATCCCAATGTCTTGTTGAGGGGAAGGCTGAGAAGTAAACAATAATTGCTGGAATTTTAATACATACATGTCATAAGACGCCCTTTCTTTGGGGTCAGGCTTGCTGAAAATCACCTCCTCCTTGTCTTTCTCCTCAACTCCTAACAAGCTCAACTAAACTCAAATGATAGGCATACGTAAAGCAGAATGAAATTATATCATTTGTAGGGAAATAGATGGATCTGGAAACCATAATATTAAGGGACACAAAGACACATGTTTGTTCTTCTATTAAACCTAAACTATAATTTATACCAATAAATAATAATTCATCAAAGCAAGAGCATTTGAACTCAATTGTTCTTTTACCTTCTGATATTCAAGTCTGAAAAATCTCCATATTTTTGGACATTCTGGAAAAAATAGTCTATGGAAAGAGATCATGAGCATAAGGATTTTGTTGCTGCTGCTGTTGCTATTGTAGCTTTTGTGTTGCTTTTGTGTTTTTTTTTTAATTTTTATTGTAAAGATGCTGTTTAGAGGGGTTAAAGTTATATGAGTGAGATCATGAGTACATTTCTTGTTCAACATTGTTACCCCTCCTTTATTGTTTTTCCACTATCCCTTCCCTTCCCCTACCTCCCTCACTCCTCCCCGCTGGTGCTGGGTCTTGAACTCAGAGTCCCATGCTTTCACTTGCCTTCTTGGCTCTAGGCTGGTGTTCTGCCATTTGAGTTACATCTCCACTTCTGACATTTTGGTAGTTAATTGGAGATAAGAATCTCACAGACCTTCCTGAACAGGATGGCTTCAAACCACAATCCGCAGATCTCAGCCTCCTGAGTAGCTAGGATTACAAGTATGATTACAAGCAACAAGCCCAAGATTTTGTTTTTGGTTTTGGTTTTGGTTTTTTTTTTTTTGGGGGGGGGGGTCCGGTCTTGGGGCCTGAACTCTGGGCCTGGGCGCTGTCCCTCAGCTCTTCAGCTCAAGGCTAGCGCTCTACCACTTGAGCCACAGCGCCACTTCCGGGTTTTTTTTTTTCTTTTTGCTTATGTGGTGCTGAGGAATAAAACCCAGGGCCTCAGGCATGCAAGGCAAGTGCTCTACCACTGAGCCACCTTCCCAGCCCCAACAAGCCCAAGGTTTTAACATAGGTTTTCATCATAGAAATGTTAAGATTCTGTCTGACATCCATCTCCATCTAAGCAATGGACCATTCTTCTGGGATTTCAGACAAAATAGTTTCTTTCACAAAAAAAATAATAGCTTATAGAAAGTATTCTATCTTGAGGAATTCATTTACTAATTTTCATTTTTAAATTTTTTAATTACACTTTCCAATGATTGTAAATTAAACAGCATGACTTCTTTTACTCTTTAAGTCCCAAATCCATAGGTGGTATGTAAAGTTTGTCCTGTTAATCTTCATCAAATATGCGACCAGTTCTTATAGACTTTATTGATCAAAAGTTTAAAGACATAGTTAAGACAATTACAGAGTATACTTCAGTGTTTCAACCCTGTTAGAGCCAACACATTTTATTCTTTCATGATTTCTAGAAGAAAAAAAAACCTTGGCTTTGGCTTTTTTAACTGCTTTATTTAGTGGCAAAATCTTTGATGTCTATGTACCTGAGTCAGATACTAAGTACAGACCAGGGGTTAGGGGCCAGGGTCTGTGCAGATAAATCTGGTTAATATGTAGACCCCAGTCCAATATCACTGTGATCTTATAAGAAGAGGAAAGCTTGTACCATATGATCTTGCTACGCCACTCTTGGGCATATAGCTAAAGGAACGTAAGTCAATATCCAATAGAGATTCATGCACATTGATGTTTATAACAGCACTATTCACATTAGACAAGCCATGCACTCTGCCTTGGTGCCCAGCAACTGATAAATAACAGTGTTATTCAGCAATAAAGAGAAATGAATTTATATCTTTGCAAGAAAATGGATGTCGGGCTGGGAAGGTGGCTCAGTGGTAGAGCACTTGCCTTGCATGCCTGAGGCCCTGGGTTCAATTCCTCAGCACCACATAACCAAAAAGAAAAAAGCTGGAAGTGGCGCTGTGGCTCAAGTGGTAGAGCGCTAGCCTTGAGCTGAAGAGCTGAGGGACAGCGCCCAGGCCCAGAGTTCAGGCCCCATGATCAGACCCAAAAAGAAAATGGATGAGTCAAGTGCTGATGGCTCATACCTGTAATCCTAGCTATTAAGAAGATTGAGACCTGAGGATCATGGTTCAAAGCCAGCCTGCCAGCCTGGGCAGGAAAGTCCATGAGACTTTTTTTTTTTTTTTTTGGTCAGTCATGGGGCTTGAACTCTGGGCCTCTCCCTCTGAGGGCTGTCCCTCAGCTCCTCAGCTCAAGGCTAGCACTCTACCACTTAAGCCACAGCGCCACTTCTGGTTTTCTGGTAGTTTATTGGAGATAAGAGTCTCACAGACTTTCTTGCCCAGGCTGGCTTTGAACCACGATCCTCAGATCTCAGCCTCCTGAGTAGCTAGGATTATAAGTGTGAGCTCCCAGCTCCCAGCAATGAGACCTTAATAATCCAATTAATCACCAAAAGCAGAAAGTGGAGCCATAGCTTAAGTGGTAGAATGCTAGCCTTGAGCAAAAAAGCTAAGAGATAGCACCAGGCCCTGAGTTCAAGTCCCAGTTCTTGAAAAGGAAAAAGAAAGAAAAGAAAAGAAAGGAAAGGGAAGTAGCGCTGTGGCTCAAGTGGTAGAGCACTAGCCTTGAGCTGAAGAGCTCAGGGACAGCACCCAAGCCCAGAGTTCAAGCTCCACGACCAACAAAAAATAAAAATTAAAAATAATAAATATATGAGTATATTTAGGAGCTGGGAATGTGGCTCAGTGGTAGAGCACTTGCCTTACATGCATGAGGCCCTGAGTTTGATTCCTCAGCACCACATAAACAGAAAAAGCCAGAAGTGGTGCTGTGGCTCAAGTGGTAGAGCACTAGCCTTGAGCTGAAGAGCTGAGGGACAGCGCCCAGACCCCGAGTTCAGGCCCACGACCAACCAAAAAGAAAAAGAAAAGAAAGAAAGGAAAGAAATAGAAGGAAGGAGGGAAGGTGGGAGGGAAAGAAGGATGGAAGGAAGGAAGGAGGAAGGAAGGAAGGAGGAAGGAAGGAAGGAAGGGAAGGCATAGATAGAAGTAGATATCATTGTATTGAGTGAGTAAGCCAAACTTAGAAATATCTTGTTCTCTCTCATTTGTACCTTAAAATAATAATAATAATATGATTGCAAAATGGGGAATGTTTAAGTGGACCCACTGGAAGAAAGAAAGGGAAAAGGGAAGGGAAAGAATAATTCGGGGAATATGATCAATGTGTGTGTGTGTGTACACTTTATAGATATATATGATCAAACTCTATTATATGCACGTATGAAAATATCATAATGAAAACACTTTATACAATTAGTTTGTACAAATTCAAATAAATGTGTTAATATTCAGAAACAGATAAGGAAATCTGGACACAACAGGTCATAAAGGAGGCTCGCACGGAGGGAGGAGGCCCTATGAAGACTGCATTTGAGGATGAATGCCAAGGATTTCTGGCAACTTGAGTTGAAAGACACAGAACTACCCCTTCCTCAGAGCCCTCCAGAAGGACCCAAGCTAACCAGCATCTTCCTTTGGACTCCTGGACTCCAGAATTGAGAGAGAATAAGTTTTTAAAGCATCCAGTCTGTGGTACTTAGTTAAAGTAGCACTGGCAATCTCTTTTGGAGAAATTACTTGATTTATTTGACAAACATATATTCAGCACCTACTGTCTGCCAGGGGACATGCCAGTGTTAAAAAAAAGGCGCCATAAATAAATCCATTTCTGCAGCTCAGAGGCTCTTACAGCCTGGTTGAGAGATGATGTCACCTAAGTCCAGGGAAGGAAGCCTCCTGGGCTGTGGAGGAAGGAGGGAGAAGACAAGGAAGGCATCCTGGAAGAGATAGAGATAATGGCTGAGGGGAATCTTGAACTATGCACTCCCTAGAGGAAAACTACAGGCAAGAGGAGATAAACAGCTTCTCTTCTCCCACACCCATCTCTAAAAGCAGCCTCTTCCTGCAGCTAAGGGATTTACATGACAAAATTAAAGGCTGGCTAGGTCTCACTCTCTCCTTGTGCTTTTCCACAGCCTGGAAGTTTTGTTTTTGTTATTATTTTTGCCAATTTGATTTTATGGGCCTAAAATTAAAAGAAAAAAAAAAGACAAGTCTATTTCTCTTTAAGATTGCTTTGGGGAAAGAGAGAGAAGTCTGGGTTTTTTGTTGTTGTTTTGGTTTTTGTCTTTTGTCTCTAGAGGTCATCTAATTGGAAGTATTACTACAACGCTATCCATCTTGATAGATATTACTGCCTTTGAAACACCAAATGCATCGAACCCAGATTATATAAAGTAAGGCACAAGCTCTTCCAGAAAGGAAAATCTATTGATTGGGTCCTTTCCATAACAAAGGTATTATATGTAAAATGGTAAAAGGCCAAAAGAAAAATGATGCACTGACAATTTTGAAAATAGAAAAATAGAAACGTGAGTTTCTTTTCAAAAAGACTCCTAGCCTCATGGTCCAAGGGGTATTACCATATTAGCATTTCCATGGATTAACTGCTACATTGTTTTTCAGGCATAGTTTTTATTTTGTTTCCTTGTAGTCCACAGTCTTGTATACACCCTTTTATATACAGAATTGTAGCACAAACATTTCCTTAGGCCTTTAGAAACTCTTTATAAATATAATTTTAATGGCTATAAGATGCTTGGTTGTATAGATGTCAGCCTGTACTTAAGGAGGCCTTAAGTTGGCCATTTCCGTTATATCAGAACTTTGAAAATAGCCTTAAAATAAACTTAGTGATTTCAGTAGAGACTGACAGTTGTCTTCTTATGGAGAGACCATTTTATCATCAGGAAGTTGACTTTAAAACAAACAAAAAAAGACAAAGATATTGACAATGTCAGCAGTTTGCCTCTACTCCCCTCACACACACCCCCCCTAAATTTTCCCTTCTCTGGCCTGTAGCTCTCTCTTGTTCCAACAACTAACTTTCCTAGTAAAGTTAGGAGAGAGGTAATGGGTTCTCTGGAGCCTCAGCATTCCTTGGGCCAAATATTGACCAAATCTCACTATTGTTCTCGCTCATGAGGAACACTACAATGTTCATCCAGACTGCTGCTCCGGAATTCATTCAATTTTGCTTTGCTGCTTATCTGGCTTAGGATCCCAGCAGAGTTGATATTTATTCAAGTACTCAAACAAGTCCCTCCCACCCCCGCCCCGTCTCTCATTCACACATATACACATATTGTGCTTTTGTATCAGTCCCTATATTTTTGTTTCTATAATAGTAATTTTCTAAGTCCATAGGCATTACTATGACAAAGTACTTCATGCTGATTAATTTATAAACCAAAGATATTTTATTGCTCACAGTTCTGAAATCGAATAAGTCCAAGAACAAGCCACAAGTAGGTCTGATGTCTGGTGAGGGCCAGTATCTGCTATCCAGGCAGCACTCTTCTATAGGAGTATGAATTTCATAAAAGCAGTGATCTCATGGCCTAATCACCTTTGAAAGGGCCTACCTCTCAATTCTATCACCTAAGAACACTGAAGGTACACATACATTCAAACCTTAGCAGTAACCAATGTCCTACCAGTAAACTGATGTCCTTTCCCTTGCAGCAAACCTGACTTGATTCTTGATACCACAGTCTCTTGCCTGTGTTTGTTTTCGCTGATTTCTTCAGTGTCACTTGCCTGTGGGGATATCCAGCTCCTTCTTGAAGCACTGAGGAAGGATGCTGCTGTGCCCTGCTCTCCGAATTCACTATTTGCTCTCAGGTAGTCCTACCCATGCCATAGCTCTCAACAGAAGTTCCGTCTCCCTGTTCCTTGACTCATGCCACATCCCTCCATCTGTCTCCTTCTGAAGTCACTTTGTTGTCCCCTCTTCTGTGTAAAATCTGCCACTGCTTTCTTCCTATAAGAGCAAGTGTGTGTGTTGAAAATGAACTTTATAACTTCGGGGGCAGGGAGGAAAAATTGGGGGGTGGTGAGTGAAAGGATAGTAGGGGAAAAACAAAAGAGGGAGTAACAATGCTTTATAGGAAATGTACTCATTACCTTACTCATGTAACTGTACCATCTATACAGGACCTTTACAATAATTTTTTTTAAAGAGCAAGTGTGATGGCATTGAGGGTACACTTAGATGATCCAGGATGATCTCATGTCAAACTCCTTTAGTCCATCAAAGGCTCTTTTTCCTAATGAGGTAACATGGACATCTCAGAGATTAGGGTTTACTATCTTTGGGTGACCATCACTCAGCTCATTACATCTACCTCAACGAGAATGAAGCTGTTCATGATCTTAATCTAGCCATGTTCTGATGAACAGCCTTAGTATGCACTGTGGGTTCTGGTCCTCCTTTCCAAAATCAGACAAATTCTCTAGCTTTCCAAAACACACTTGGTCCTAAAGGTTTGCAGCTTTAAATTCTCCAGTTTCAGACGTACTGGTCCTTGACATCTGCATAGCATGTTACAGGCCAATCACTTACACATGAGCCCTCTGAAGTCAGCAATGTGGGTATCATTATCACTGTTTTAAAGCTAGGATATTTAAAGGGTTGAGTTTCTTACTGTATTCCTACATTAGTCAGAAGCAAAGACTAATTTTCATTGAGTTCATCAGGCCTACCTCCCAAGAGAGAGACAATTTGAAGTCAATTACTCTTTAAAACATACAATTTGAATATTTTTACTGACAAAGGTTAGAAATAGCACTTTAAATCCTGTCAAGTGATTAACAAAAAAAAACACAGATAGGCTTTCAGTCTCTCTGTGAGACAGGAGAGACATATACAAATATTGTCTAGAAACTAACGGCCTATGCTGATGGACTTGCTTTTTGATTTTCCTGTATTTTTAACATTTTTTTATTTATGCATTCTCTAGGGGCTTAGGGGAAAAAACCTACAGTCATACAGAAATTCATATTATGTGGCAGGAAAATAGACATGTCACTCGTGAACTGAGGATAATGATGCTTTCTGGGATTGTCATGGGAATTAAGCAAGGATATGAAATGCCAGCCATGGAGCCTTCATAAGCATGAACTGTCTTCCCTCTTCTGTGTCAACTTCCTCCCTCCCCACAGTCCCTTTTCTCAGTCCAATGAACTGATCTCAGAAAGTTGAATCTTCTGAGGCTCAGTAGGCTCTGGGTGAAAGCTGTCAGCCCACCTTCCCCAGCTTGATTGAATCCTTAGAAGTACAACTAATTTCACCCAATTTGGAACTTACACATTATCCCTATCAACCCTGGGCAGGGCCAGTGTGTAATCCTTCCTCGTTCATCCCTCATTTCATGTATTTCCATCCATACATCCCCATGGTATTGTACTCCCTGTAAAGTGATACAAATAAGCAAGGTACTGGTGGCTCATATCTGTAATCTTGGCTACACAGGAGGTTGAGATTTGAGGATCGTAGTTCAGCTTGGGCAGGACAATCTGTGAGACTATCTCCAATTAAATGCCAAAAAGCCACAAGCTTGGCTCAAGTGCTTGAACACTAGCCTTAAGTACAAAAAAAAAAAAAACCAAGGACAGTACCCAGGACCTGAGTTCAAGCCCCAGTACCATCTCCCCTCCCTCACCCCCACAAAAAAAGAAATACAAACAAACTTTATTGTTTTAAATAATGTCAGATCTCTATAAGAGATTTGAATTTTATATAGTGCTGTCAACTATCCTCATTTGTTAAGCTTCATATTATCCATTAAATAACAAGTATAGACTCTAATCACTTTCCCTAATGTCTAATCTGCATGTCCTTTCTTTGATCATTCTTGATCTCCTCTTAAATACTTCCACCATTCTCCTCAGGGACACTAAGTTTTTCCCAGCTTTTCGTACTTCACTCCAGATCAGACCTAATATTCTCCCAGAGGCCCTGGGTTACCTTAAGATACTCTCCCAAGGGAGGCTTCTCATGTTCCTAAATCTGGAAGTCCAATCTGCATTCTCCTAGTTTTCCAACACTATTTTCAGACTATTGCATCTCAGCCTTTTTACCATACTCTTCTAAAGCTCTGAGGAAATAACCAGGAGCTTAGTAAATGGTGACATGAAAAGGTAGAGTAAGCTAGCTTGCCTATAGGGCTTGTATCTTCATAAAGAAGGTTTTTATGTGATGTTATCTACTTCCTCCTTTCTTCAAGCTTTTTCACTGCAAGATGTCAAAATCTAACCAACTTTGCGAATTTCCATGATCTCAACTCTAACCTGCATTTCCACTCCACCTCACTCTACTGCCCTTATCCACATCTGACTCTAACTACTGCAACTGCCCCATTCTGGAATCTTGAGCACCCATATCCAGGACTCTCATTGTCCCTCCAGCTCCTTCATCCACATTCCAGTCATACCCATGCTACCTTGACAATGATGGCACCAATCCCTTGCTGTCCTCACTTCCATGCCGTATCCAGCCTCCACACCTGCGGCCCATAGCAGCCGGGTGCTATTGCATTACCGGCATGCCTCCCTCTCTTCTTAATCTGATCTACTTTGTACATTGCACCAAAACACCCACCTTAGGCCATTCCCAGGCATTACCTCCTCTGGCCACTACCTTGATTGCTGCTTTCTAAGGGGGGAGGAAAAAACATCCAACTCTGCAAATGTTTGCCATTCAATGGTTATGCTCAATAAACTCAGCTTCCCCCTTGTTTTGGTGGACCATTATTCCAACTTCACCTATTTCCTAAGGCATTAGTTACCAAAACTTTAATGCTCTCTTTCAATCCTGAAGGCATTTTTCTCCCTTCATTCTCATCATGGGTTTTTATTTTTCACTGAGTCATCCCTTCACTGAGGAGAACAAATTCAAAAAATAAAAAATAGAAAGCACTCACAGTCACCTCAGCATCCCCACTACTTTCTTCTATCTGCCACAGTAGATCAATAGCTTCAGAAATTGAATATCTTGCCTGTAGTTCAAAGCCAAGCCTTTCGCCTATCTTCTTGCTCCTAATTTTTTGCTCCACCAATTATCTCTTCTTTGTGTTTCTCACCCTTCTGAAACAGCTCCTTCTTTTTCTGTTGTTGGAAACAAAATGTTTGATTCTAAATTCCACTATAAGGACTGCCCTTTCTCTTGCTTTCCCTTCTTAGGTGAAGTTCTCGGAAAGTCTTTGTGTCAAATGTGGCAGTGCCTCTAATCACACAACCCAGGAAACAGAGGACTGATGGTTCAAGACCAGGCTGGGCTGCCTAATAAACGTCTATATCAAAAAACAGGGTCAGTCTTTACCTCTATGACCTCATTTCTCATTATCTCCTAACTCCCTTTAATAAGTAATTGGTTTGTATAATACCACTGATGAACTCTAATTTCCAACCTCAATGGACACTTCCCAGTCCTGAGCTAACTGGACTTCTTCTGCTGAATTGGGTGCCATTGGTCCTGCCTTTTTTGTGAGCCTCTTTCCCTTGACTTTTGTGGACATATAAATATAGTAGCCCCTACCATTTAAGTGGTCATAAATAATAACCAGTGATTGAAAAGGATGACCTCACCCTGGATGGTATCTAAGAGAAAAGAACAAACATGTCAGAGGAAACTTCTGCCTTGGAGTCCTCTTTAAGCTACACCTTACTCTCAGGGTGAGAGCAGTCTACACCAACACCAGTTTCCCCAAGAACAGGACCCTAAGATCCTCTACCCAAAGGACCCCCCAGTCTCCTAAGGTTTGTACAGTCTTTTCATCAAAACATCAGAATAAACTGCATCAATAAGGAGCTCACATCTAGGCCTGAAATGTGGCAGGGGCAGCTGCTCCCAGGAGTGTAGGCACAGCTTTGACATGCACGTTGGGGTAAGCACACACCACAAGTGAGATCCTTCTTGGACAGGCTGCAGCTGTGTATGAGCCGGTAAGGGGGCACACTAGCAGGGGCTGCTGCAGTCTGGCATGGAACCCCAAAGTGGGACTGCCATAGGGTATTTTAAGGAGCAGAGGAATTCTAAATTCTAATCTGGAGTTCCAGGTTATTTTGACATGATATATTTCAAGGCTGGAGTGAAACATATTACTTGACAGTCTATTAGCTTGATTTATAAGGTTTTTGTCTAAAAAAAACCCTTTATTTTGACATATTTTATTTAATGGTAGTTTAGTGTAGAAAAGAACATTAGGTTTCCAGGTATCTGAGGATAACACTATTTCAGCTTTTTTTTTTTTTTTTTTTGGGTCCGGTCGTGGGGCCTGAACTCTGGGCCTGGGCGCTGTCCCTCAGCTCTTCAGCTCAAGGCTAGCCCTCTACCACTTGAGCCACAGCGCCACTTCCGGCTTTTTTCTTATGTGGTGCTGAGGAATCGAACCCAGGGCCTCAGGCATGCACTGCAAGCGCTCTACCACTGAGCCACCTTCCCAGCTCCTATTTCAGCTTTTTTTTTAAAAATGTTTTAATTGTGTCACAAAAATTGTCATCTTGACCTTTTTTATTTTTATTGGAGCTCGAACTCAGGACCCGTGCTTCTTAGACAGGCACTCAACCACTTGAGATACACCAACAACCCTTCTGGCTTTAGTTTTCAAATAGGATCTTGAGTTTTTTGCCTATGTTAGCCTAGACCATGTTCTTCTAATTTGTAACTCCTTTGTTGCTGGAATGACAGATAAACACTGCCACACCCAGCGTTTTATTTTTTAACATGATGACTTGAAAATTTCTTGCCCAGAATTGGCTTGGAACCAAAATCCTCTCAATTCCATTGTCCAAGTCGCTGGGTCTACAGGCATGAGTCACTGAGCCTGGCCTCATCTTGATCATTTTTTTCAGTGGCATTAAGTACACTCGTGTTCTGATGCTATCATAACTGCTGTCTTTTCATGTTGTAAAACTGAAACTCTGTCTCCATTAAACAACTCCCTACTGTTTTCTCCCCCTAACCCTTTGTAAGCACTGTTCTCTCCAGGAATTTAGGCACATAGTGGCCATTAAGTGGGATAACGTATGTAGAGTTTTTGTTTTGTTTTGTTGTCTTTTCATGATTGGCTTAATTCCTATAATGTCCTCAGAGTCCATCTATGTTGTATTATATATCAGGATTTCCTTCCTTCTTAAAGTTTGGATAACTTCTCATTGCTTAGGTACATGACATTTGGTTTATCCATTCATCCCTTGATAGACATTGAGTAACTTCCATCTGTGGCTGTTGTAATGAATGCTTTGATGGACATGGGTGTACTGATATCTCTTCAAGGCCCTTCACTTATAACTTTTAAATAGACTCAGCATGTGGTCGCCATTTGTTTCAGGCTCCAAAAATGTTAAGAGGAGGACTTTGTGAGTTTAAGCATTCCAATTTACCAAAGATGCTAACCAGCTTTTGGCCTTAGACATCAGTTCCCCAGTGGCTCCATAAATGCTCCCAGGCAGATCTACAGAGAGAGTCAGCAGGGAAGAACCCTGGAGCGATTAGTGATGTCTGCTCTGCACACATCAACACTTTCACTGACCTAGTCATCTCTTCGTTTTATGTGGTAGAAAATTGGGATCAAGAAAAGTTAAAGTATTTCCTCACTGTAGTGAGGGGAAATACAGAATGAGAACTCAGATCCTCTGATGCTGGTCTAAATATCTATTTTAGAGTGCAAGAAGCAGGATAACTCACCCTCAGAAGACTTCTCAAAGAGATGCTGGGGTTGTACTCAGAAATAAAGATATAACAGAATGGAATAATTAATTTAAAAAGATGTCATGTGAGAAAAATGCAGTAACAAGTTTTCTAACAAAGCCTATAGTGTTCTGAATTAAAGAGAAATTATTCTGTCTTAATTTTAATAAAAAGGATGTGAATAATCAGTTTGGAGACATGAGGAAATATTTGAATAACAAGGCTGAATTTGAAGAATTTAAAGGAGGGTAAATTAGGCCTTGGAAATGGGCTATTTGAAAGGCAACTATATAAGCTTTAAAAAAAAGAATTATAATAGTACCTTTTCAGAGTTGATACCAAGTCTAAATTAACATATGCTAATTTAAGGGCTGACAAATTCTCAGTAGTTTGTAAATATTACCTATTGTTAGTAAGATAGACATGAATCATTGACAACTCAGATTCTCCTATTTCTATCACAGACCTAAGTCTGGTCTCTAAGAAACTATTCCTGCATTGAACATTGTTTAGAAGGAATATAGTGTGAAGATATTAGTGCTATTAGTGCTAAACAGATAAGCACATTATAGATACATTTAAAAAAATCTCAATACACAACCTGGCACCATTGAATGTAGAGTCTAGCTTTGTGTCACACCAGCTTCTCCCTTTCCAGGTTAAGAAAAACAGCAAGTTTAGATAAAAATACCCTTTCCAGACTAAGAAGTGGTGCGTGCCTGTAATTCCAGCCCTTGAGAGGCTAAAACAAGAGGATTCTGAGTTCAAGGCGAGCTTAGGCTACATAGCCAAAAAGAAAAGAAAATACTCTTTACAAATCCTTTCAGTCAACAATCCCCTTTTGGGCAAACCAACTTAGTGTGAATTATCCTTGTAAGTCAATTTCAAAGACACGTGTACAATATTTTTGTAACAGAAATTAAAACTGAAGCTTTAGGTGGAACCCAAAGACACAACATTGCCGCATTCACAAGGAGGTATACTCTTAAGCACAATATTTTTTTAAAGTACTATTTAAAAATTGGTTCTATGATTCTTTGATATTCCTCATATTTAACATATAAGAAATCTAATGACAGTAGGAAACAGAAAGTTCGGGGAGAGAGTTTCTTGGAAGAAATTGGGCTGAGCGTCCTTCTCCACTTCTTTCACTTCAAGCCCCAGAAAGACGAATCAAAGGGACTAGTGGTGGCTCACATCTGTAATCCTAGCTACTCAGGAGGCTGAGATCACAGGATCACAGTTCCAAGCCAGCCTGGGCAGGAAGATATGTACACCCCACGAACCAGATGTGTACCCTTGGTCTTGGGTCCTGTGACAAAGGATGCTAATCAAGATCTCATGGACAACAAAGATAAAACTAAATAGGAAAAGTCTCTGTGGAATGGACTGATAGAAAACTAGAGACCCAAGAGAGCAGTTGGCCCAAGGTAACTCACCATTCCCATTGAATGAGCATACCTCCACAAGTCATCTGTTAACCACAGCCGATCTGATGACCATCCCATCCCGACCTCTTAGTCCCCTCTATACCCTCCATGTGCAAAAACACTAGCTGTTGAGCAAAGGAAGGAGCAAGCAAGAAACTGCCCACAGCCTGGCACTGGCCTACCTGGGGATGAGAGGAGGCTGACCTTCAAATGAAAATTTTCAAATGGCTTCTTTGACCAGATGTAGTGGCTCACATTAGTGACTCCAAGTACTTGGTAAGGCATTGGTAGGAGAGTCACAGTCTGGGGACAGCCTCAGGCAAAAACCACAAGACCCTATCTAACCTGTAACTTAAGCTTACAAATGGCAGAAGGTGTGGCTTACCTGATAGAGCACCTGCATAGCAAGTAAGAGCAAATGAGTTGAAACCCCAGTACTGTTGTTATTTTGGAGTGGAGATTCAAGACTTAAGGTGACTGTAAACAGGAAATTAGTCTGCTTGAATTTCATTGAGGGGCAGGAGAATATTTTCCTTGCCTGAATAAATTTTTAAGTCAAAATTTTGAGAGATGAATTGATTAAACAAATCTCTGAAATTATTATATTTAGTTTATGTTTTAAAGTATATATACATAAAGCATTAAACTTAAAATACAGAAGGTCAAATGGTATGTGTACTGTGATTATAACTACATCAAACTATATATAGTTTACATACTGAGCATAATCATCTGTGTATATGCATATCTATTTAAAAAGACTGAAAGGAAGCATACACAGTTTTTTTTAAAAATCATTATTTCTGGATGGTATGAATTAGGATTTTTTCCCTTGTATATACTCCTGTGTGTTTGTTTAGCTTCATCTCCCCTTCTTTTCTTGCCTTCTTCACATCTATACTATACCTCAGAGCCACTGGACATCTTTGTTTGATCATTGGTGGTCAATAAGTCAACCGATGTCCTCATATTACTTGATTCAAGTTGCCAGATCTTGGGACCAGAAAGTTATTGGTCTTGTCAACAAAGAAATTCCAGGTTGGACACAAAGAAGCAAATAATTAGTGCCAAACAAAGTGAAATCAAAGCAAAAGTGTGTCAACTTCTAGATCCAAAGATAGCCAAAATCAAGAAGGAACACTGCACTTTGCAAGTCCCCAAACCTCAAGCTTTATTAGGGTCTGTGGAAATGCAAGTAGTCAGTCCTGGAAAACTAGAGATCAGATTATGCATCAACTCCTCCCATACATTTGGTCAGGGGAGGTTTGGGCCTTAAATGGTCAGACCAGGGCAGTCATTAAGATGTTGCTGTATGTTTTCTAACTACCTGCCTGAGTCCAATACCACTAGTATGGGCATTGGTTGATTCTGCAAACCGTGAACTAAAAGACATGCAATGCCTATTAATGTACATGAATATTTTAAATTGTCAGCAAGAAAAATGCCTTGAAATTTGTTGAACCCCTGTTTGGGAAATGCCACTGTCATTTGTTATTAACCAAGGCAGTAAGAACCTCTGTTGGAAGGTTCTTATTACTAAGGAACTCATGGCTCCTGGACATCACTTCATTTTTTTCTGTGAATCACCCTGACATGAACTACCCATTAATAGAAAACAGGAGAACACACCTACTGCTATTCTGGGAGTTCCACCTCGCCAGTTGAAGTATAAAAGGCTGGAAGCATGGCTAAGTGGTAGAGCACCTGCCTATCCATTTCAAGGCCCTACGTTCAAGCCCCACTACCACCAAAAAAAAAAAGTGAATAAGTAAAATGAAGCAAAAATAGGCCTGTGATGAATGGATACATTGAAGTCAGAGGACTTTTAGAAGCAAAACTGTAACATCTCTAGACTGTATTACTTTATATCCAATGCTTTATCGGGTAGAGAGTGACTTTTCCATCATTTATCTTCTCAAAGTGTGAAGTCAGATTGCCTTAAATGACCTCTCTGTTACAAGCCTAGTGCCATATGCAGGAAGGCAAAGTTGTGTAACAGGAAGGAAGATAAATATTTATCTAATCTTATCAATTCAGGTATCTTCTTGTTCCTAAATGTTGTCTGGAATTGATGGGTCTCTATTGGCAAGCCCTACCCAACCCCAAGAAGCCATTTCCAGGACCAAAGTTCCTGCTGCAGCATGGAAAAACTAGCAGAGCCTCTCACCAATAGGAATGTTTGATTAGGGCTCCAGTCCCTGGAATACCTGATAGGTCTTTTTCTCTTCGCCAAACAATTCCCTACTAAGATTCCACCCACCAACTTAAAGATTCCACCCACCATTGAGATTTATGGGTCTCTTGAAATTTTAGCAAACACACAACTCCATTTCTCTGGATGCCAAGCCTTACATTCCTGGTGCATTGCAAAGGTTGTTGTGGTGTTTATTTGCTTGTTTATGTGTCTTGGAGAAGTAGAATTTCATCATTCAGTGTTTAAACACAACTTTATGTTTCTCAAAGACTAATTTCTTAAAATACTGGCTTTAATGTCCACAGTCCCACTTTTGAAACAGAGCAAGGAAAGTCCCAAGTGATAGGCATTAGCAGATAAACAGTCACATCTAGAGGGAATTGAAGACACTTTTAAGACCAGCTGGAAACCATTTTGTAAATGTGTGGGAAGTGTTTTCTTTTACAATCCGTATTTCACTAAGGCCAAATGAATGATAAGTGGCAAGAAGTTTGTGGTTAAAACACAGTAAATGAGCAACAGACTAATGTGGCCATGGGAGAAAAAAAGATGTTAAATTAGAAAAAAAAACACAAAAGGCATAAATGATATATCAAGGAGGTCACTGGATGTGAGCCTCGAAGTCTCCTAGAATTAATAAAATAATTTTATTTAAAGCCAGCATTCTTCCTTCATCCCAAACATGCTCTGTGTGAATGACAGAGAACCCGTTTCTCTCTTGCTACTCTGGTTATTTCAGAGGTGCAATAATTTTCCTAATGGGAAAAAAAACCAAATTCATAAAAAATATTCACCAACTACCTGGCAGAGGGCCTGCAAGCATATTCCAGATGTGATAACAACATGCTTATTTGATTGCTTTCTTTTTCAACACACATTGGAGCTCTCCAAAATTTGGTTTTGCCTCCTTTCCAAACTCTCTTGGCACTGCTCTTTCATAGGTCCTTGGGCGGAGTAGAAGCATTCACTGCTAGTATCTTATCCAATGAAACAGATGATCATACTAGTGGAAACATGCTAATGAGAACATTCAAATCCAAACAATCTAATGTAGATGTACAACCCACCTTGATGCAAAGTTTGAAAGCTTGAATCTGTTCAATCAACATGGTTTAGTAAATCGATTTCAAACGAGCCCTAAGGACTAGACGCATGGCAGAGTGCTTACCAACTGAGCACAAGTGCTGTGTTCAATCCCCAGTCTGACCAATCAATCAATCAATCAATCAATAATAAACACACCCTAAGAAGCAAAGGGAAACAGATGGAGTAAGTGAATGCACTTTGACGTAACAAGCAGGTGGACAGACTACAGGATCTGCATCCTAGGATAGTGGATATGTTCATACTTCCTGTCTCTTGCTCTTCCCTACCCATGATATGGTGAAGAGAACTAGAGGGTAAGTGATGAGGTTGCCACAGAGGCTTCTAGAGAGAAGGTGTCCTGAGCCAATGGCACTTTTATCTAATAAATTCAGGAACAAATATGTCTAGCAACAGCTGTAGTCTGCAGCCCTGTGTTTTATGTGTGTTCTTTAGAACCAGAATAGGTATTATCAGTGAGTGGCCAATTTAAAGGTGTTTAGCTGTGGGCTCAGAGGTGAAATGATCAGGACTTAATCTCTCCATCCCTTTCTATCTGTTACATTCTTTTTCTTTCTTTTTTCCCATCCAACAACAGATTTTTATTTCAGGAGTAAAAGTCTTCCAGCCAGACTGAAGAGTCAAGGACTTGCTGTCCTACAATTGAGGTCTCTTTTTATTAGGCCATGACATTCTTTTTCTCTTATGCATTTTTATTTATTCCATTTTTAGCATCTTTTATAGATTAGACATATCTATCCATAACACAGACTACAGAACTCTTCTTGCAAGCTATTTCCTTATTCATTATGTAAATTGAACATCCTAACTGTGTCACCAACATTTCAGAAGTTGCTAGCTCATTTTCTGGTATGCAGTTCTGCCTGTTTCTTCTCTAGCAGAAGTGAATGTACAGTATATATGAACTTTCTTTGTGCCTGTCAACAAAACCCACAGAGATCATGACAGGAGAGTCTTATATCTTTCACATTTTAATTCCTTCCACAAACTTATGAAGAGTAAGTTTAAGGGTACATTGAGTATTTTTCTTGGGAGCTTAACCTGAAATAGGAAGCACTAGTATCTTATGAAATTTTTGGAACATAAACTGCTTCAACTCCAATTTAGGGTTATTTAGTTGAGCATATTCAAAAATCAACTCTAGGTCTGATTTTTCCACAAAAAATTCATCCATAAAGGTGGATGTACCCTGGACAAACACCCACTGAAGCATGATACAGAACTAGACTAGAATCTGTCTAAGCTACACTTCTAGTGATTATATTACCCAGCAGTCTTTGCACTAGGATGCCAGAATCAGAGTCTTTCCATAGTTGTTTCATTGTAAGACTTAGTAAATGTATCCACTGCTATCTAATCTTATGTTTCTGGCCAACTGTGCAAGAAGAACAGGAAAATCAGGACAGAAAGCAGGAAGCAGAGAGACAGAGAGGGAGGCAAGGAGGGAGGGAAGGAGGGAGGGAGGGAAGAAGGAAGGAAGGAAGGAAGGAAGGAAGGAAGGAAGGAAGGAAGGAAGGAAGGAAGGAAGGAAGGAAGGAAGGAAGAGAGGGAGGGAGGGAGGGAGAGAGGAAGGGAGGGAGAGAGAGGTTATACCTCTAAATGAATCTAAAGTTTTTTTAGATTTATTGAAAAACCATAATAGATTGGGGTTGGTTTTGGTTTTTTTTTTCTGGGTTTTTGTTTATTTGATTTTGTTCTGTTTTGGTTTTGTGCCAGAACTGGAGCTTTAGCTCAATGACTGGGTGGGAGGGAGGGAAGGAGGGAAGGAGGGAGGGAGGGATGGAAGGAGGGAGAGAGGGAGGGATTTCTGATCTGGTCTGTCTCACAAGGTTGTCCCCAAAGCTTTGTTTTCTGCAGGTTGGCAGGGGGGGTGAGTCCAAGCCTAAAGATACATGGACCTATAATCAAATACCAGCTTTTAACACTGCCTCTGTATACATCCTAACAAATCCATTTCACCTTTCTGAGACCAGGTTGTTTCTTTATAAACTGATGCTCATAATATTTGACTGAGTGACATTGATCAGGATGTATTATATTCATAAACTGCTTTGTTGAATGGCAACTCCTTTGTATAACTACTTGAAGATAATTCCTACTAAAAATTACTAATAATACCCGACTGCAAAGGTGATGGTCAAGATTAATGAAATGATTTACACAAATGACATTGCACACTGTCTCTAGCTTTGCCCCTGCTATAGATGTAGTCACTATTCTTATAATTTGCCACTAGGAAACAATATCTCTGTCTCTGCATGGAATTCCGACTAGAAGTCTGTACCCTAGTTCACACCACACCTTCTTAGAACTAGGACCTCTCTGAACTATGGATGGACTTGAAAGTTCTACCCTCTTCTGTAGACTGGGATCTTCTCTGGGGCTCTGGGTTTTCCTCAAGAATCTGGATTAAGGTGAGGCATTGACATCTCCGCAGGCCCTTGGGGCCATCCTGAGCCTCCAGGGAAGAAAAAAGTGTAGACAGGGGTTATATAGACAAAGTTTCTGGTTTTGCCACTTCAGCACCACTGAATATATCCCTCAGGATATAAGAGAGAGGGAACAGTGCTCACAGCTTTTGAGAACTGAGGCTTTCTGAGCAGCTTAATTTTTTTTTAAAGAATAAGATGAATCTGGCTCTTGTATACAATCCTATTTGCTCAGGAGGCTGAGATCTAAAGGATCTTAGTTCAAAGGCAGCCTGAGCAGAAAAGTCCATGACACTCCATCTTCAAAATAATCAGCAAAAAGAAAGAATGTAAGTATAACTCAAGTGGTAGAGCACCAGTGGAGCAAGTAAGTTGAGGAACTTGAGGCCCTAAATTCAAACCCTAGTATAGCAAATAATAATAATAAACAATAATAACCAACAAAGAGAGGAGATGAGACACATAATCTAAAAACACCTAGGTAGACAATGAGAGAAGACAAGAGAAGCATCTAGTCAACAAAGTTCCATTTATAGAGTAATGAAAATAAGAGTTAATATGTGCTCATGAAGCCTTACTTTATTTACTCTTCATAAGGACCATACAGGTAGTTGTTAGGCTTTTCCCCAGGTTGCAGTTGAGGAAATGAAGGTCACACACCAGTGACTCACACCTATAATCCTAGCTACTCCAGAGGTTGAAATCTGAGGATCAAGGTTCAAAGTCATCCTGGGCAAGAAAGTCTGTAAGTAACCACCAAAAAGCCAGAGGTAGAACAGTGACTCAAGTATAAAAAGCCAGAGATAGAACAATGACTCAAGTGCTAGAGCACTAACCTTAAACAAAAATCTAAGGAACAGAGCATAAACCATGAATTCAAGCCTTAGTACTTAATACTAGCACATACACTAAATAAATATAATTAAATATAAAAATAGGTATAAATAGCTGAAAAAATTAACAGTTGAGAAGGCAATGGAGAAGCAGAGAGGTGGAGAAACAGAGAGGTGAAGTAACTTGCTACAAGTAAAGGCAGGATCCAAAGACAAACATGCTAGCACTGGGTCTATGTGATTAACCAATGGGTAAAACCAGAATGACAGCAAATATTGTTTCTAGGCACTGTGCTAAGCACCTGGTTCACACAGATAATCTACTTTAATTCTTACAATGGCCCCACATGGTATCATGATAACCCCCATTTAAAGCTGAGTTAGTTTAGATACATTGAGAGAGTAGCCCAAAATCCTGGAAGTTGAAAAGAGGAAAACTAGTGTTGAAAGAATCTTTTGCCATTTCATACCCCAAACCAAATATTTTTATACCCCAAACCAAATATTCTGGGATATTTCTAATGAGAACACGTAAGACTGTTTTGATTTTTTTTATATCTTCTTCAAGAGACTTTCTGTTTTTGTTGTTTATGGATATCAGAGTACATTCAAACGAAAACAGATCTGTTTGAGGACAGAGGTTTCAATGCCCTGCTTTTTTTTTTCTAAACCATTCAGTAAAAGTCCCATCTGTTTCTGCCGTATCTCACTGTTATTTCATTTATGTTACTTCTACCCAGATGTAAAAGACATTAGCTAATGAGGTCTGCACTCATGTCAAAGGGGGAATACACTCAATTATTCCTTAGAACAGCTCCATCAGCATGTCTTCCTGCTCCCTCTGATCATCTGAAACCAATCCCTGCTAATAAATCTGCATGATGGTAAATGGATCCAGTTTTCTTACGATCTTTAAAAAAAAAAAAAAAGCAACTATTAGATTTCCATACTTTTGATTTTTTTCTGTCTCTCTTTTTGAAACAAGACCTGGGCTGCAACTGCTCCTCAGACATGCTCTAGTTCCTCAAGCTGTTTCCTCAAGAGTGGGTTTGATGGTATTTTTGGTTTGGGGTTTGAGGTAGGGGAAGTTTGGTGAGGGAACATTGAAACAGTCTATGACTTCTTCTTAAGTCAGGCCCCAAGTTTACACTGACTCCAAAATAGATAAATGGAATGTAAGATCTGCCAGACCTGACTGATATGGAAGTCTGATGTCAGCCCACCAAAGCTGTGGATAACAGAGACAAAGCCGTGTGCTTGGGCGGTGACGTCCTTTGAAGGGTGAAGGGTACTGTACTGGATGGAAAGAGATTTTCTTGAGATATTTTTTTCCCCCTCAAAGGATCCTTTGAAATATGTTAGGCCATCTCTCAAAGGTCTTACTGCTTTCCCTTTTGTGACTCAAATCCATGCTGAGCCTAATCCTAATCACTTATATGACCAGTCCTCTCTCTCCCTCAACCCTGGCAACTAGCAGGACCCACACTGCTAACACAGCCCTGACAAGCCCAGCACCTTAGCCTATGAGTCTTTTTTCCTAAGAGTTCAATAGTCCTTGAAGAGAACTAGAAATCTAGAGGTTAGCAGCCCGAAATACCAAGGAAAACCAACCTTCCCTTGGAGACACAAGAACAGCAGAATCATTCATTGGCTCTGCATTTTCAAACTCTTTGTCTTGACAAGCCTTCTTTCACAGACTTGCAGGCCTTTTGCTCTCTTCTTTGTAGACTACCTTCTCTACACTTCACCTCCCAAGAAAAGGCTTCCTTCCTGTCCCTTATCTCATAGGGCAGACAAGCTAATTGGATAGATATGGAAAACCCATTGAGGAACAATAAAGGCAATCACTACAATGTTTTATGGGAATCTGAAAAGGCTCCACTCCTCGAAGTGAGCTATTGTTATGGAGAGAGGACCGTAGCCTGCACCTCAGCCCCAGTTCAACCCCTTCCTTGGCCAAGAGCCCTAGAACAGAACACAAAACACATAGTCATGTGGGACACTTCCGGACACATGATAAAAATGAAAAATGTTCTGCGCAACATCTGAGGGAAGCTTGGAGGAGGACACAGAAGGAGAGAGAAACAGAGGGAAACATACAACAGAGAGGCCCATCAGCTGCACTGGACATTGTGAAAATGAACTAAGCAACTCAAGGAAGGCGATGGGAGGGAGGGAAGGAGAGGGATAGAGGGAACAGCTGACACTAAGCAAAAGGAAAGAAATGTACATACCTCCAGATGTGGAAGAAATAGTTGTATTGTCAAAGCTCATAGAATTCACAAATTTTATAGACCACAATGACAATTTGCCTCATGAATGTTAGAATGTGTTTGGGACTTTAAATATCACTATCTGACAATACTGTGAAATTTGTGAAATTTATGTAATCACTTAATCACAATAAAAATTATTATACACACACATACACACACACAAATGTTCTGCACTAACGCACTGCAAATAGGAACAACTGCAAAACTACCTATCATTGTCAGACATGGGAGATGTGAATGTGAGTGTTATTAGGAAGATTCTGTGTAGAAGGTGGCTGAGCTTGTGGGATTAAGGAGGTCATCTTATAGGTGGGAAGGGCATTTATCCAGGAGAAAACTGGATGGATAAAGACATACATCATCAGCTTTTCCCCTTTTGCTTTATATGCCTGCATTTGAAAATCTTGCCTCTGATTCTCCAGTTTCCTTAATACATCTTTTTCTTCAGATCTTTGTGTGCATGGGGAAGCCTGCTCTGATTCTGTCAGTGCTAAACCTCAGCAGTAAATAAATCACACCAGTCTCCATAGTTACTAACCTCAGATCATGTCATGAGCTTCAGTGAAGACACAGTAAAAATAGAGATACTTTAGGCCACACAAACATCAGATTTTATATGTCTCTGAGGTGACTTGGCCTTGGCCTTCAGTCATGGCATTTCATTTCCCAGAGCCTGATTCTTCCTGATTGTTCTCTTATTCTTTGTCACTCTGTGTAACTGGTACTGAGGGATAGGGCTGATGTATAAAAGACATTAACACCAATGCCCTATATCACTGGATTAACAGAACAAAAGACTGACACAAATACCTTCATGAGTCATTTATCTGCCACTAACCTGAATAACATTTTTTTCCAAGTGAATTGTATTTTCAGATCTCAGCAAACTGAACCAAAGCAAAACAAAACCAAAACAACGTAGGAATCTGCCAACATTTTGACATACATGTGTTCTTCCCAGCAGGAAAACAAATAAACATAACAGTTGTGGAAACAAAAATTATCTCGAACCCAGTTTCTATATCAGATGCCTTCCTATAATATCCTTGAAGACCCATAATTTCCACTGGAAGAGTACCATTGACAGAGTTTATGGCTTTGGAGGAGTACCCTTTCCATTGATTTAAAAAAATTAAACTCTTACTTTAAACTATTTATACTGGATTTACTACCGTCTGCTTTTTCCATGGGCACTAGGTTGACCTCGCACACAGCATAGCATGTCTTACATAACTAAAATACTACTAAGCACATCAAAAGACCTGTCTTCTGTCCCAGCATCTTTGTTTAGGCCCATGCTACAAGGGCAGAAGTGAAGTTAGTCTCCTTTCACTTCATTTATCTCCACTCTAAAATGAAAGCAATGTCTGCCTGGTCTGCCTCACAAGGCCAGTATAAGAATGAAATTAAGTAATAAAAATAAGACAGTCTGAAAAATGGAAGGTGTTAGACAGTCAAATATAAGTCTTTTCACATTCAGGTCCCCCAAATACTTGAAGATAACTGCCATTTCTGGTATGATTATGTCTGGATTTCTTTCCCAGTCCAATTGTCATCCGCTGGAAGCTTCCAGTTTGTCATTTTCTTTTTTAAGCTTGGTGCTCAGTGATACACCAGAGACAATAAAACCAGTAAAGTATGTGATTCTTCCTGCTGATCCCAAACTGAACACACTTGAACTTTCACTGCTACTTTGGTTTGCATTGATGCTTCTAGTAGCCTTTCTAGATTGTTCCTATAGTAAGTTAAGGCAGATGCACAACTCTCTCTGCCTTTTGTAAAAGATAGGCTTGATATTTTAGGATAGTTACAGGTTCATAAAAATATGGGATGGAAGATGCAGAGAATTCTCGGTTACTCTCTGCATGCATATAGCTTCTCTGTAATTTTTGCATGAATTACTGTCAAACCAGACCTATCTCTTCCTAAATTCACTTAATGCTAGAATAACCATCCGTAGGTGGTTTTATATCTATGTCTATTGAGTTGATCTCTGATGAATTTCATCTTATTGCCACCAGCAATATTAGTTAAGGAACAGAGGATGATAGCTACTTCAACCAACCCTTGCAAACAGAAGAAGGGAGGTTTTGGCAGAACTGTGTCACAGGAAGACTTCTCAAAAAAAATATCTCAAAATGTTCAGTAAACAAAAACACTTGGAGAAAGATCTATGTGCCACAGAAGGAAATCTCCCCAACAAAGGTCCATAACTAGCATTCCTGTGGTGAGAAAAGATTGTTTTAATAAGATTTTATTATCAAGATGATTGATCTAGTAAGGTATTTTTAGCACTAATAGATATTTCCCTTTCTAGAGAGTTACGAACATAGTTACATTTCAAAAGCTTAAGAAAATATTTCTAATTCAGAGCATTTAGCATGACTTTTTTTTAATTAAAAATCTTTTTCAAGAAAACAACACAGACACACTCACATTCATGTAACCATGGGTGGTGAAACTTCTTCCAAAGGAAAAGCCAACTACGGAGTCTAAAAGAAAATTTTAAAAGGGGACTTTACTTTTTACTTATCTAAAGAGAATCGCAGATACCAAGCAGGTAGGATATGATGTCCTTCATCTCCAACAGGCAAAGATTAACGAGGAGTACTTTGCACATACAACACAAACCCACTGGGGTCAAGCAAAACAAGAGAATTTGCTAGTTTATAACTGAAACATTCAGAAGTTAGTTCAGCAATTCCACTCCTGGACATATTCCCAGACATGCATGAAGATGTTACTGACAGCATTATTTGGGGTAGAAGGGCGTTTGGATCAACCCAGGAGCTCTCACTACAGTGAGCCCAAGAAGTTACATATAATAAGAAAATGAGAACTTCAAAACACAGTATTGAGTTAAACACAAAAGAAAACATCTTTGTTGCCTCTCTTACACTATGTCCTTCATGTATTTTAAAAACATACATATACACACAATACATGTTCTTACATGTGTATGTGTGTGCATGTATTTGAAAAATACAAATTCATTTCATCAAGGGCCTGTAGTGTCAGGAGAATGAAAGAAGGAATATGATCCAGGATGAAGGGGAAACACTTTTTTAATGAGAGTTATCTTTCACAGTCTAGTAGTTACATATGCCAAGAACTAAGGGAAAATTCATTCTGTGTACTGATGGCTCAAGAATAAAAAAAACAACAACAACAACAAACCTTTTTTCTGTCCATAGAGTTAATAATTAAATAGTTTCTGTATCTATCTTTCAACTCAGTTCTCTGTAGATTGGCTTCATTCTCTAGCTATCTCTACTTAGATGCAAAGATAATGCTAGAAGCAACAAATGGACATAGTATTTATAGTTTGTGATCTCAAGAAAAACTTTCATCGTTTGACTTTTTCTAGAAGAGGATTCTACTTCGCCTTTCTTTAGTTGTGGTGTCCACTTCTAGAACCATCACTGTTACCTGAAAAAAGATTATTCTAGGGACTGAGAAGGTGGCTCAGTGATAGAATACTTGCCCTGCATTCATGAGGCCCTAGGTTCGATTCCTCAGCACCCTATAAGCAGAAAAAGTCGGAAGTGGTGCTGTGGCTCAAGTGGTAGAGTGCTCGCCTTGAGATGAAGAGCTAAGGGACAGCGCCCAAGCCCAGAGTTAAGGCCCTAAAGGGTTATCAGCTTACTGGTGCCCTTACTTTGAAAGAGGGAGGATCCAACCCACTGATTGACAGCCCAACTAGCATGTGCCACCTTCCCCTATAGCAAAAATCCTTTAGCACAGCTCTGGGGCCCAAAAGATACCCTAAACAGTCCAACTTCAGAGACAATTTTCACTCTAACAAAAAGTTATTCATAACTGGTCTAGATTGCAATCAGGAAAGTAACTTTGATTTATATTCCCCCTGTCTTATGCTTCAAACTTACTTTGTTCTATCACCTTATCCTGACCCAAACAGTTCCTATATCAAACAGTGTAAAATTTCCAGTGTTATTCTTTCTTTTTTCTTTTTGGCTGGTCCTGGGGACTTGAATTCTGGGCCTGTGTGTTGTCCCTGAGCTTCTTTTGCTTAAGGCTACCACTACCACTGAGCCACAGCACCACTTCTGGCTTTTTCTAAGTCATTTATTGGAGTTAAGAGTTTCATGGACTTTTCTGCCTGAGGATGGTTTTTGGACTGTGATCCTCAGCGCTCAGCCTCCTGAGTAGTTAGGATTACAGGTGTGAGCTGCCAGGGCCAGGCTGCTGTTCACTTTTATAGCAGGGTTATTTGAATATAGTTTTCAGATTCAGTCTTTAATATCTAAATGTTATTCTTTCTTCTTTGAGTCTTGCTATTCCTTCCCCAGTTGAGATGCAGAAGAGAAAGGAGAAGTAAAGAAGCAAAAATACCTGCATTCTTTAACTAGTGATCTTTGGCCACTGGTATCCCATCTAAGAAAGGTGTGCAAATGTCAGCTGACTGTCTTGAAGGAAACATGTATTCTTTGGAAAAACAGTTAGCCACCACTGGGAATCTCCAACATTTTTCTATTTCCCCCAAGTTGGTGACATACTCTCTTGGTGACCATTAAAGAGTCTCTTTTAGTTCTTGTTCAGATGTTCAGATAATACTTCCTCATTCAGATAATATTCTTTTTTCTTTTTCTTTTTCTTTTTTTTTTTTAACTGGTGGGGCCTGAACTCTGGGCCTGGGCGCTGTCCCTCAGCTCTTCAGCTCCAGGCGAGCGCTCTACCACTTGAGCCACAGCACCACTTCCAGGTTTCTGTGGTTAAATGGAGATAAGAGTCTCAAAGACTTTCCTGCCCAGGCTGGCATTGAACTACAATCCTCAGATCTCAGACTCCTGAGTTGCTAGGATTACAGGCATGAGCCACCAGCGCCCAGCTAGATAATCCTCTTGAACAGCATTTTTTGCAAGATGGTTATGCCTCTAAAGTTCACCCTCCTCCTTATATCATAAATCCATACCTTACTTCCCATGGAATGGTGCCTCATTCAATTACAAGTTCCACTATTCTCTTTGCTGAAGGCCTGCTCTACTGGCATCATGCCTAAGCAAGAAACAGATGCCATGTTCTGTGCTCACAAACCCCAGAGAGTGAACTTCATATTCCCTCAAGACCACACATGGCTGTTCAAGGCAGTGTTCTTCATAATAGTACTGTGTTAGTCAGCTTCCTGGTATTATCACAAAATATCTGAAATAACTGACTTATAAAAGAAAATGCTTATTAAGCTCCTGGTTTGGGCTTATTGAACTCGTGATCAAGTAGCCCATTGTGTGAGAACTCTGATGGTAATGCCCAATGGCAATGGTGAGGGACACTTGGTGGGACAAAACTTATAACAAGAGCCAGAAAACAACTAAGAGAGAGCAAAAGGTATTTGAGTCTCACAGTTCCCTTCCAGAATATTCTCCCAATGACCTAACGACTTCTCACTAGACCCCACCTTCCCAATAATGCCATTCTGGGCACCAAGCCTTTAAAACATGGACCTTTGGGGCACAAACCATAGCAAGGTCAAAGGTGGAAATAATCTAAATGTCCATCATCCTATGAATGGATAAACAAAATAAAAGATTTTTTTCAGACATAAAAACATGGTGAAGAACTAATATACGCTTCCACATGGTTGACCCTTGAGAACATTATTTTAACTGAAAGAAGCCAAGCACAAAAAGCCACATGTTGTACTATTTCATATTCAAGTGAAATGTCCAGAACAAGCAAATCTATAGAGACAGAAAACAGATTGGTGAAAGCCAGGGACAGAGAGAAGGAATGATGGGAGTGACTGCAAATGAAACAGGATTTCTTTTAGGGATGATAAAAGTGTTCTAAGAGTACCTCCAAAGACACTGAATGATTCAAAAGGATGCATTTGATGACATATGAATTATGTTTCAATAAATCTCTTGTTTAAAAAGTCTAAACTTGAAGCAACTGCTGGGGAGGAGTAGGTGGGAGGTAGGAGAATGATGGCAGGAGTGAATCTGACAAAGGCACACTTGATACATAAATGGACATATTAACTTGTAAAGCCCTGTGCAGACAGTTGAAGTCACAAGTTCATTTTATTTATTTTTTATTTTTTTATTTTTATTTACTTATTTACTTTTTGTCAGTCGTGGGGCTTGAACTCTGGACCTGGACACTGTCCCTCAGCTCTTCAGCTCAAGGTGAGCACTCTACCAATCAATCAATTTTAAAATAATTAAGCCTAGCACTTGTGGCTCACCTGTAATCCTAGCTACTCAGGATACTGAGATGTGAGGATCATGGTTCAAAGCCAGCCTGAACAGGAAAGTCTGTGATACTCTCATCTCTAATTAACCACCAGAAAACCCAAAGTGGTACTGTGGCTCAAAATAGTAGTGTTAGCCCTAAGCAAAAGAGCTCAGGGACAGTGCTCAGCCTCCAATAAGCCCCCAAACCAAGCAATAATTATTAATAATAATAATAATAATAATAATAATTCTAAGAACTTTCTGCTTAGGGGAGCACAGATCACAGAAACAGTTTGGGGGCACCTCTTAGCAAAGCCCTGATGTTAGTCTAGCTCCTCCTGAAAAGTGTATAGCTTATTTGTGCCATTCTCTGGAGTTTCAATATGAAAACACAGGAAATTCCTATGTAGCAATTTTAACATTTGGTTAGCTTCCAGTTGTAAGAGTAACCAAAGATTTTATGAAGTCCTTACCACTTATATATCGGATATTTGCTTTTCAAACTTTTAAGGAAAAGTAGACATCCCATTCCACAAAGCTATAGAAACTATCACTGTGTTCAAAAACTGGGGATAGTACACTGCTTTGTGATCTCAACAATAAGCAATACATATTTACTAAATATCACCACTGATAGATGGTACAATGGAAACCCCAGTGTCCTCTCCTCCAAGAGAGAAATTGTTTCTTATTTTATTCATCTTACAGCAGCAACATGCAACATTTCCCATGGCTGAGTATATTGTTGCTATTGTAATTTCAGGAGGATGTGTTTTATTCACCCAGAATTTTATTGACAGCTACTGCTAAGAACTCTGGTGGTAAGAGTGAAGAGCAAAGGCAGGTTCCTTGTCAATACTGACCTTACTTCACTTTACCATTAACTAAGGGGTATCCCAGTGATTTTAGCTATGCTTCTATCAGTGATGATGGTGATTAAGAAAGGAGAATGGTGTCTGTAAGTGTAGCTCAATGATAGAGAACTTTATGAGCATGTTCAAGGCTCTGGTTTCAACCTCTAGCAAAACAAGCAAAGGAAGAGAGGGAGAGAGGGAGGAAAGAAGGGAGAAGGAAGAGAGAAAAAGAGCAAAGGAGGGAATAAACTGATGGCTTTATATAGTTAGAGCTAAGCTATTAAACACATAGTAATGTACAGGTGTGTGTGCACACATGCGCGTGCAAACACACACAGAGAACTGTATGAGTGCTAGATTTCAAATCCTTCCACAGTTTGTGCTGCAAAGCATATACTTTTGTGATCACGCCCTTTTGTGACAAAGTATTACCACCATTACATTGTGACTAACACAATAAAAGGAAGAAAAAGTTCTCCCTTCCCCAAAACTTAACAGCAAGACTCAGCAAGATTAATAAATCCATTGTTTTTTTTCAAAAGGCATGTCACAGTTTTCCATTTATGGAAATAGTTACACTTTCAGGTTGTCCCTCCTGCCCGCAATTCTAATTGTTACCACATTTCTGTTAACCAACATAGGATGAAACTTTGTCATTGGTGTCCACTTCGTTTCTCCCTTAAAGTGAAGCATTTCTTAACCTTCTCCTAGCCTCCACTTCATCCAGTTTTTCACTGAATTGGACCAGAAGCTGTCCCAATATGGAATGGCCTCCTCATGCTATCTGGAATAACTATCCATCATAGCTTTTTTAAGAGATATGTCCAGCTTCCTGGGTCTCTTAGCCAAGCCACGCCCCTTGCTTCAGGATTGTTTGGCCTCTGATCCTGGCTGAAAAAAGTCGTATGTTTGCTCACATGTGTGGGCTCACATTCTTCTTCTGTCAGAGGTTAAGTAGGGAAGGTAAATATAAATATACTACTTAAACAAACATCATCCAGGTTGGAGACTGGAAGGAAGCCTAAATCTAAGTCCCTCACCTTCCAGATGAAGAATTATATCTAGAGATATTAAGTAACTGCCATAAACAAATGCACACAGTTAGTAAGCAGTCAGAAGTGCAGAATTTCAAATGATTCTGGACTTTCAGGTGTCTACCCCAATGCTCTTTTACTTGGTCTTCCTTCAATCTTTTTCTGCACCATTGTTTCCTCACCCAGCATTGGAAGAATAACAGAGCTGCTTCCCTCATGGGACTTTTGTGAGCACTGAGACATGTGTGGATATGTTTAGCCCTAGCAAATGTCAGATATTATTTAAAGTGAGAATTATTTCCATTGAGAAAATAAATGCATACCACAAGAATGGTATAAATGGATAAAAATAATTCACAAGTGAGAAATACTCTGCAAATGACATCTAGCACTTATAATTGCATTTTCAATTAAATCTAAGTACCAAAAAGAGCTGAAGGAAACATAAGATCGTATTCTGTGCATGGAGTTAAAAGAAATCAGCATGTGCCTAATGGAAATGAGGCAGCTATGAGAGGCCTAATGAAAATTAGGTTATGTTGCTAAAAGCAGGGGAGTTTTACAATGCCCTTTATTTCCTTTCCACTATTGACTTGCTTTCATGACACCCTCACCAGTAATGGAGCTTTGAGGTTATTATCGTAATAGAGATGATTGGATTTTCTTATTCAAGAAGAAAGTGGCTACATTCAACAGAACTGAGTCTAAAGAGACATTCTTTGAATGATACTTAAGTTATAGCCAGTTTTAGCAAATTCGGAGAAATCAAAGTAGGACTAGGAGAAACACAGAGGGAATCCATGGTTTCCTAAAACATTTAGCCTTCGTGCAAATACTAAGAATGAAAACTATTTAGAAAGAATGAAGGCAAAAAAAAACCCATAACCACATTATGACTTCACTGGAGTTATTTAGCAGTGATAGGGCAATATGTATAACCAGTATTGGAAAAGATTTTGTTCACAAAGATATATCAGTAAAGAATTTTTCTTAACTTGAGCATCAAGAAGAGAACTCCCATGAAGAAACTTTACATACAGCAATCCTTTCCTAAACATATCTGTGCACAGTTATTTAGTACAGCTACCTCCTAATGCCCACACCCAAAAATTCCTTTGAGCAGCAACAGACTGGTCAAGTCGACTAGGTCACTCCATTAGTAACACAGAGAATGTCAGACTCAGCCTTCTTCTTTGCCTTCTCCTTTCTGTCAGTAGGAAAGATTAAGTGGCAACAGAACAAGCCATAAAGGAAATGATCAGATTTGAGGCTAATATCTGCTCCTGAGATAAACCTGCTATTAGAAGAGACCAGCCAGGTGGGCAGTGTCCTATTAGGTCATCAGAACAAGGAGGCAGGTAGGTGGCTTGACAAGTGGAAAAAGCATAGCAAGAGGGAATTATGGAGCAACTAATATACAAATATTTAAACAAGAAGTTCTTGTGGCTGACACCTAGAACTCTGCTTGGAGAATGGAGTTCAGAAGTATCATGGAAAGATCAAGGCAGAACATTTACTCCCAAAGAACCAGGGACTTCATTAGAAATTAAGGAAGAAGCTAGGATGTAAGAAAAGAGGACACAGACCAAGTTACTACCACAAAGATGTAGGTAGAAGCTTGGACCAAGGGATCAGGAAAAGGCTGACTATCAGAAGTAAGGTACAAAATCAGGATGAATAGACTTGCAATGATACCATACAGATGCTGAACAGCCAAATTCTAGCCAGACTTGCTTCTTCAAAAAACAAACTCTATCCTCCTGAGTTTAAAAAGGTTCCCAAGCCTGAGACAGAGGTAAATGGAAATAAAAGTTTAGTCTTGCTAATTGCCCTGGATGATGTCTATCTGTATTGCACTCACCTATTTAGTAAATGCATACAGAGCACTTGCTATGTTCCAGGCATTCTGCTACATGTTCATAAAGATGTACTCCTACAACAACCCCATGAGTTTGGTACAATGGTGATTACTGTTTTACACATAAATAAGCACAGAGAAGTTAAAATGACCCAAGGTCATGTAACAGTAAGTTGCAGAGGTTCAAAATTTTGAACCCAACCTTTCAAGCTCAAAGTCATCTATCTAAGCTTTATCACACTTTATCTGCATTTCCCCCTCTAGAATCTAATATATGATTCAAGGTCTTCAGTCCCTACTGCAATGCCTAGCACCTAGGGAGCCTTCATAAATGCCTGATGGATAAATGAAGGAGAAAACATGTGCCTGCTGTATTAAACGCACACACAGCAAGAGCTGCAGGGTCTTTAGCAGAGGAAGCAACAGGGGACACTGAATTCCATTAGTGTAATCTGCACAAGTGTGCAACAGAAGGCAGCCCAGGATCTAAGACCCCTAGGGAGTAAGTAGTGCAGCCATATGAAGGAAGTGCTAGGAATATTGCTCATATGGGGAGCTGTGGGTCAGTAGCTTTAAAAAGTAGCTGAAGTCAAGGGAGGTCATGGCACAGGAAATGTTTGCACAATGATCTGCTACTTATAAATGCCCCACCTTTCACTTGCTCTGTGGTATTTTATGTTCTGTCCCACACCTGAAAGAATATATGGGTTTTGGTCAGCTACAATTTGCATGTGGAAATGACTGTTCCCATAGATCACTGTCAGCCATATTATACAATTGGCACTCAGCAGCCTCTGGTAAGAGTCAGCTGGAACAAGCACAGCTTGTAGGGAAACCATCAAAAAGGCAGAGTAACAGTGAATGGAAGTGTCCTGGTAATAATAGCATACAGCAAAGAAGATTGCTTCATAAATACCTGAGCATGTGATGGCCCATTTCTTGCACACACACATAGGTAACACCCAGGAGTAAGGTGAACAAATGACACCATCTCACATTGCTCACTCTTTTGCAAATAAATCCATTTCCCACCAGAAGCCTAAGGCTGGACAAATGCATAGACAGGTAACATAAGCTGTAATTTAAAGAGAAGAATTTAAAAAAATAACAGCACGCATTTACTGAATATCTACTTGGTGGTAGGTGTAATTCTAAGTTACTCACATATATTAACTTCACAACAACCTCCATTTTATAGAAGCAGAGAAAAAGACAAAACAAACAAGCGATTTGTTCAAGGTCTCTTCCAGGGTTCCAACTCAGACCAGTTTATCTTTAGCCTATGTTTAGAACTACAACTCTATCTAGATCAGCAGCTCTTGAGTACAGGAATTATCAGAATAGCTAGAATGTAAAGCTGACATCCAGAATCCCTGCCAGCTTACTTTCAGACACTCACTGGAGCTGCTCACGATTATCTTACATCACCCAGAATGCTTCGCTTCTTGATTGAATAGATATGAAGGAATGTAAGTATCTCAAAGAGCGTCCCTACAAGCATAATGGCGTTTCAGGAGACAGGTTCCCCTCATCAGAAGTGAGCAAAAACACACTTAAGACATAGCTTAAGTAAGATAGAACAATGAACTCAGCTCCATCCTAGGGATGGGTATAAATGACTTTTTTTTCAAGGCTCTACTACTATGTTTCCCATTCCCCAACACTCTTTCTTCAGGACAAACTTATTCTAATTGAGAATGCCTGAACAGGACAAGGATGCCTTTGGGCATCACATTTTCACGCTGGCCAGAGCCCAGAGTGAGAAGGCACTCCTCAGCCCATGAGGACCAAGCCTATCCAAAGCAAACAGTTCCCATAACTGTTTACCATAGAACAAGTTTCTTCCTTTAAACAGGGCAAACGTGGAAAATCACCCTGCCAGACATTGCTTGTTATTCTAGCACTTCTGAAATTCAGGGAGGAGACTGTGCAGCGAAGAGACTCAGAGTTTTTCAAGTAGGAAAAGCACAAGCTGGGAAACACATCAAGTGTCCTATCAGAAGCCATAAAGATGTCATTGTTTCTCTGAAGTCACCATTTTTTTTAAAATCATAATTACTTTTAAAAATGGTTATGTTTCAAACTTTCACCTAGATAACCCCTTCTGGCCCAACTTAGAAATTCTCCTTATTTTTCTATGATTCTACCCAGAAGAAGGAAGATTTACCGATCTTCCTTTGCAATGGGCTTCAGCATGACCAGAGAAAGACATTGGTGTGTTGTTTCCCTGTCCTTGACTTTCATTACTAAATCAATCTAGCTGTCTAATTAGAAATAAAGACTATTACATTATTAATAAGGTACTTTGAGTGTATTATTACACAGATGCTTTGAGCAAAACAATAATACAAGCTAGTGTTTTTTAAAAAATATCTATGAAAGCCGGGCACTGGCGGCTCACACCTGTAATCCTAGCTACTCAGGAGGCTAAGATCTGAGGATCATGGTTCAAAGCCAGCCCTGGCAGAAGTCTATGAGACTCTTATCTCCAATAAACCACTAGAAAACCTGAAGTGGTGTTGTGGCCCAAGTGGTAGAGCTCTTGCCTTGAGCTGAAGAGCTGAAGGACAGCACCCAAACCCAGAGTTCAAGCCCCACAACCAATTTATATATATGTATGTATGTATGTATGTATGCGCCAAATGCCAATGGCTTACACTCGTAATTCTAGATACTCATGAATCTGAGGTCTGGGGATCAAGGTTTGAAGCCAGGCCGGGCAGAAAACTCACTATGAGACTCTTATTGCCAATTAACCACTAAAAAACTGGAAGTGGCACTGAGGTTCCAGAGGTAGTGCACTAGCCTTGAGCACAAAAAGGCTTAGAGACCACAAAGAGGCACAGGCCCCAAGTTCAAGCCTCACGACTGACAAAATACATGTGTATATGTATGTATGTATGTGTGTACACACACGCATACATACACACACACACACATATGGGTATATACAGGCCCAAGACTGAAATTCAGCAAACCAAAACAAAGCAACTGAATGATAAGCAGGTTAGTCATGAACTTTGTGAAACTCAGGAAAAGGAAATATGTTTAAAGATAGGATATAGGCATGGACTTACATGATTTGAGTAAAACTATGTGGATCTGAACTGCCCTACTCCTGTCCTACTTCACCAAGTGTCAGGCATCCTGTTCAATTTTGAAATGACTAGGCCAATTAAAACAGCAGTGTGAAATGTATTGAGGCTAGCAAACCAATGTTCAATACTTATTGATATAGAACCTGCTCTATAAATATAAATATATATATATATATATATATATATATATATACAGCATGCAAACAAAAAAAATCACCTACTTAAATTACCCATGTCCCAGTGCTATTTAAAGAGGCAAGGCAAGGGCAGGGTGGGTAGAATGTCAATCTTGAAAAGCTTTTAAGAGCTAAAATTAAGTATTTAGATGCTTTACAGGGGTTAATTTGCAATTACCCAAGATCCTGATGGCCAATGACCCATAAGAAAGGAATGATCATGAGAATTTCTGGCTCTACCCTTCAATGTGTACAATGAAAAATGAGAGAAGGGCCTTTGGCAGCATCTGCTCCTCTTTGCCCTGAAAGGAAAGGCAGAGTGGACGTCAGCTCTGCTATCAGACTGGCTAATGTGCTGGCATGGGCTTGGGGCAGCTGCACATGCCTCCAGAATGCACTCCTTGTCCCCACAGTTCAGCATTTGTGTCTCTAATCCCTGGAATCAGGGTGCTAACCTCTGCTCAATCAGTCTGGAGGATAAACAGCAATACATTCAGGCAGGCCCCAGGCTGCCAAATTGTTTACCATTCCAAAAAGCCCCAATACACAAATACACGCTTCTTTGTATATATAGTTTCAATGAATGTAAAATGTAAAAAATGTATTTGCCTTAGATATTCCTAATTCTTCTGTGTGTTGCTGGTCCTGGGGTTAAAATTCAGGGCCTGGGTGCTATCCCTGAGCTTTTCTGTCTAGTGTTTTATCATGTGAGTCAACAGCTTCACTTCCAGCTTTTTTGGTGGCTAATTGGAGTTAAGAGTCTCATAGACTTTCCTGCCTGGGTTGGCTTCAAACCTCGATTCTCAGTTCTCAGCCTCCTGAGAAGCTAGGATTACAGGTGTAGGAATGACAAGACTGGTGTGTGTGCGTGTGTGTGTGTGTGTGTGTGTGTGTGTGTGTGTGTGTGTCTGTCTGTCTGTCTGTCTGTCTGTCTGTCTGTCTGTTGGTCCTGGACTGTGACTCAAACTTGGTATCTTATGCTTTCACTCATTGGCTGGTGCTCTACCACATGAGCTACACCTCCAACCCTTGAGTATTTTTTTTTAAAAGAGAATTTTAAGTTTTAAAGGGCAGAGATAAAGCTTGATTTTATAATCAATATGAGATTTTTTTATCATTACAAAGAGAATTCGGAAGCATATGCCATGGGTATACTCTGATGGCCATTATTGGCAGAGTTTTTTTATATTTCTTTTTAATATCCATTACCCACCTCCTTTCACTTTTTGGGTTTCTTTGTTTGTGAAAGAGCCAACAAAATCCATGCTAGCCTCAAACTCAAGATCCTCCTGCCTCAGTCTCCCAAGGGCTAGATCACAAGTGTATACCAACATACTCAGCTCTACTCACTATCATGTTATACTCTCACTTGCAGTGTATGTAATACTTTTTCACATCACATGATTATTATGGATCTCCAAAACATGTTTCTTTTAGATAAGGTTGAATAGTGCTTGCAATTTCTTTGTAATTTCATAGGACCCCCCCCCAAGTCTTTTTTTTCAGGCTACATTAAGCGTATCTTCCACATCAAACCAAAGCCAAAAATTTCAGCTAAAGTCAGTCAGGTTTGTTTTCTGTTTATTTATAATCCCTGCTGCCTCCTCCCAGAAAGCATTTGAGGTTGCTTTTACAGTCTTTTAGTCACACCCTTCCAACTGGGTCCAAGAGTTGGTAAGAACCAGAAATACCAGTTCCTTTCTGCCCATGGAACCTTACAAGTGCTGATTCAGAGCAGAGGCTTGTGCAGACTGGCGCAGAACTGGTCCCTGCAAGTACTCTTCATCAGCCAACAGTGGAGACAGCCAAAGTCATGAACTCTTCAGATGCTGTGACATTCATATCAGTACAGAATAGATAATCCCTTCCACCGGTACTCCTAATACTACCAGACAAAAAATATATCCAACTTTCTGAGAACAGTGTCTCAAAGACATGTCTATCAACCATCAACACAGCCAACATAATCACATTTCCACCAGCCCATTGGGTCCACATCTGTGTTCTACCATCAGTGTGCTTTCCTCTCCCCCAGACAACTTTGCAAATTTAGATTTCCCATATATTTCTACTATGAAGAGCTTACAGTGGTATTTAAAAGAAAATGGGTGTTCAGATGCCTTCCAGGAGTTAATTTTTGATTATCCAAGATTCTGATGGTTAATGACCCAAGGTAAAGTAACGACCATGGAAAGTTCTAGCTTTACCCTATGTGTACCATGAAAAAGGAGGAGCCCTTTGGAAGCATCTTGCTTCTCTTCACCTTTAAGTTTTATACCAAGGAAAGTATTTTTAATTCCAGGCAAGGTCGTTGAAATTATTTAAAATATGTATGTTATGATAAAACTGAAGCCCAATAGATATTTAATGAGTTAGGAATGCACCTTACTGAGGAAACCATTGGGTTCTATAGGAATAAGCAGGTAACATAATGTATCTTATCTTACAAATTTAGGGTTTGTCTTGTGAGTTGGTTTTCCAGGAAAACCCTTTTGAATGGCTCTAGCTGATCAACATTTTAATAGCAAACATACAGACATAATGTTCTCTCTGGGTTGTGAGCTTGTTCCCCTTATTTAATTCCAGACAGTGCTCATATAACTGCTTTCAGAATGGAAAAAAACTAATTCCACAGAAACTAAGATTGAATATATTTAATAGATTCTTTCTTGAATAAGAATTAAATCAACTTACTGTACATCACATGATTTTCCAGTCTTCAGGTATTTTGATTTTTTGAAAATGTACCATTGCAAAACAGAGAACTGAACCCCCTGGGAATCACTCCTGTGACAGCAAAAGATCTGGGTGTCCAGGGCAAGAGAACCAGAAGTCCAAACCCCACCAGAACGCGACCATATATCCCAGGCCTGGAATTGGACAATTCAGGCTGCCAGCACCTGATAATAGTCAGGAGCTGAGGCTGGTAAGGTGGCTCAGTGGTAGAGTGCTTGCCTTGTGTAAATGAGGCCCTGGATCTGATTCCTCAGCACCACATAAGCAGAAAGAGCCAGAAGTGGCACTGTGGCTCAAATGGTAGGACACCAGCCTTGAGCTGAAGAGCTGAAGGTCAGTGCCCAGGCCCAGAGTTCAGTCCCACAACCAGTAAAAAAAAAAAAAATCAGGAGCCCATAGCAGACTCCAGCAACTGGGAGTGTACATCTAGAATATCTGACCTCGCCAAGAGCACCTGTAAGAGTAAACAGAAGCAGTCTAGGCCACTCAGTCCTTCTAAAGGAGGGAACTGCCAGTGATCTATAGCAGAGAACCAAGAGCCCTACATGGGTCAGACCAGCAGCTGGAGGCACCCAACAGAACTGAGACCAGGAACAGATTCTTTCTGCCAGCCCAGAAAGAGCAACCAAGCAAAGACAGACACCTATTGAGCAAAACAAAATTTCAGATTAGTCTCCAATAATCCCTGAATCCCCATGCGAAAATCACAGAGAAAAATTACAAGGTTTATAAACACCCAGGATAGCAAGGTACCCCCAAAAGCCAGTAGCCACCCAGGGGAGAGCCCCAGTGGGAGCAAAGCAGGAATAGAAGACAAAAGCTACATCCAAGAGATGCTGGAGGCAATGACTCAAGTATTAAAGCGAGAAATAGACCAGAAATTTAAAGAACACAGGGATGAACTATCAAAAGAGATGCAGGGTCTCAAACAGGAGGTGCACGCAAAAATAGAGGCAGTACACACCTAACTAAGAGGTGAGATTAGTACAAAAATAGAGGCAGTACACACCTCACTAAGAGGTGAGATTAGTACTTTGAGAACCAACATCAAATCCATAAATGAGTCCATTTCCTCCGTGCAAACCACAATGGAAGCCATAGTTAACAGAGTGAACGAAATGGAGTTTAGAGTGTCAGATACAGAAGACAGAATACACCAACTGGACCAAAAAGTCACAGATATGGAAAAATCACTTAAATTATGCCAAAGTTAAATCCAAGAGCAAGTGGATAGTGCCAAGAAATTTAATCTTCATATAATTGGAGTGGACGAAGGCGAGGAATATCAAAGCAAGGGAATACAATACCTATTCAACAAGATTATCAATGAAAATTTTCCCAATCATAAAAGAGAACATCTTACTTACATAACAGAAACATATAGAACACCTAACAAGCAGGATCCCAGGAGAAACACTTCTAGGCTCATTATAGTAAAAATGATACATCTGAATAATAAGGAAACAATCTTGCATGCAGCAAAAACGAAGAAGGAGCTATATTACAACAGGAAAAAAATTAGAATCACTGCAGATCTCTCCACACAGACACTGAATGCAAGAAAGGCCTAGGGAAGTACCATCCAAGCCCTGAGAAACAGTAACTGCCAGTCCAGACTGATATACCTGGCAAAGCTAATATTCACATTCGATGGAGAATTGAAAATTTTTAATAGTAAAGAAAAACTAAATAAATTAATTAACAATAAGGTAGCATTACAAAGAATACTAAGAGGAGGAACACAACCTGAAGAAAAGGAACTTAAGCAAATACAAGGGGATTGACATAATCCTCTGTATCCTATCTGACCACAGTGGAATCAAGCTAGTTCTCAATAACAAAGCATACCGCAGGTATTACTCAAATACATGAAAATTGAACAGCACACTTCTAAGCAACACCTGGGTAACAGAAGAAATTAGAGAAGAAATTAAAAAGTTCCTACAATTCAATGAAAATTAAGACACATCACAAAAAAACTTGTGGGACACAGCAAAAGCAGTCCTGAGGGGCAAATTATGGCCCTCAGTGCCTACATCAAGAAAATAGAGACAGACCAAGTAAATAATCTCATGTTGTAATTAAAACAGCTAGAAAACATGAAAAAATGAAACCTAAAATTACTAGATGGAGCCAGATAATCAAATTAAGAGCAGAAATTAATGAGATAGAGTAGGAAAATTATAAATAAAATTAATAAAACAAAAAGCTGGTTCTTTGAAAAAATAAATAAAATTGATAGACCTTTGGCAAAATTAATTAAGAAAAGAAGAGAGGAAACCCAAATTAACAAGATCAAGGATGCCACAGGAAAAATCACAACTAATACCCAAGATATCCAAACAATTATAAAGAACTATTTTCAAAAGTTATACTCTCTAAAGAAAGAAAACCTAGCAAAAATGGATGCATTTTTAGAGAAATACAAGTTGCCCTAACTGAGCAAAGAAGAAGTAAATCAATTAAATAAGCCAATATCTTACAACGAGATACAGGAAGCAATCAGAAGTCTTCCAGCAAGGAAAAGCCCAGGACCAGATGGATTCACAATGGAATTCTATAAGACCTTTAAAGAAGAACTAATACCCATACTCCTCAAGCTCTTCAGAGAAGTAGAAAAGGAGGAAGCTATCCCAAACTCATTCTATGATGCCAGTATCACACTCATCCCCAAACCAGACAAAGACCCAACCAAAAAAGAGACCTATAGACCAATCTCCTTGATTAACACAGATGCAAAGATCCTTAACAAAATTCTAGCTAACAGAACCCAGAAACACATTTAAAAAATCATATACTATGACCAGGTAGGCTTCATCCCAGAGATGCAGGGATGGTTTAACATACATAAATCAATAAATGTAATCCAACACATCAACAGATCCAAGGTCAAAAACCACATGATTATTTTCTCTGATGCAGAAAAGGCTTTTGATAAGATACAACATTCATTCATGTTAAAAGCTCTGGAGAAAATAGGAATAGAAGTAACATTCTTAAAACAATAAAAATCCATATACGACAGACCAATAGCCAATATTATACTTAATGGGGAAAAGCTACAACCAATTCTCCTAAAAGCAGGAACAAGGCAAGGATGCCCACTGTCTCTATTCCTCTTCAATATAGTCCTGGAACCCTTAGCCAGGGCAATAAGGCAAGAAAAAGACATTAAAGGGATCCGCATAGGGAAAGAAGAAGTTAAACTATCCCTTCTTGCAGATGTCATGATACTAAACCTTCACGAGCCCAAAAACTCCACCCCCAAACTCTTAGAAATTATAAATCACTTCAGCAAACTAGCAGGATACAAAATCAACCCACAAAAATCAGTCGCCTTCCTGAACACTGACAATGTACAAGCAGAGAGGGAAATAAAGGAAGCAACCCCATTCAAAATAACCCCCCCCAAAAAATGAAATATTTAGGAATTAACCTAACCAAAGATGTAAAAGAACTATTTAATGAAAACTATAAAAAAGAAAGAAATTACAGAAGACACCAGGAAATGGAAAGACCTTCCATGCTCTTGGATAGGCAGACAATATAGTAAAAATGGCAATACTGCCAAAATTAATATACAAATTCAATGCAATTCCTATTAAAATCCCAATGACATACATTTCTGAAATATAGAAAACAGTCCAAAAATTCATATGAAACAACAAAAGACCTAGAATAGCCAAAACAATTCTAGGCAAAAAACACAACATGGGAGGGATCTTGATGCCAGATTTCAAACTCTACTATAAAGCCATAATAACAAAGACAGCATGGTACTGGCACAAAAACAGACCGGAAGACCAATGGAATAGAATAGAAGATCCAGAAATAAATCCACATGCCTACAGTCAGCTGATATTTGACAAAGGAGCCAAAGACATACAATGGAAGAAACACAGCCTCTTCAACTACTGGTGCTGGGAAAACTGGGCGGCCACATGCAGAAAACTAAAAGTGGACCCCATGTACCAACATGGACACCATGTACCAACATCAACTCAAAATGGATTAAAGACCTTAACATTAAACCTGAATCTCTGAAACTACTGCAGGACAGAGTAGGAGAGACACTTGAACTTATAGGCACAGGCAGGAACTTCCTGAACAGAGTCCCAGGATCACAACAAATTGGGGAGAGACTCGACAAATGGGACAACCTTAAAATAAAAAGTTTCTGCACAGCTAAAGCTATAGCAACCAAGCTAGAAAGACAACCAACTAACTGGGAAAAAAATATTTACCAGCAATATATCAGACAAGGGGCTAATATCCAGTATATACAGGGAACTCAAGAAACTAATCCCTCCCAAACCTAACAAACTAATTACTAAATAGGCAAGGGAACTAAAGAGAGACTTCTCAGAAGAAGAGATAAAAATGGCAAAGAAATACATGAGGAAATGTTCACCATCCCTGGTTGTGAAGGAAATGCAAATAAAGACAACCCTGAGATATCACCTTACCCCAGTCAGAATGGCCCACATCCTAAATTCTGCCAACGACAAATGCTGGAGGAGATTCGGAGAAAGAGGAATCTTATTACTGTTGGTAGGAATGTACACTAATACAACCACTTTGGAAAGCAGTCTGGAGGGTCCTCAGAAAGCTAAATATTGACCTCCCATATAACCCAGTCATACCACTTCTAGGCATCTATCCTGAACAACAGAAACCAGTATACAAGGACACATGCACCTCCATGTTTACTGCAGCACTGTTCACAATAGCCAGGATATGGAAACAACCCAGATGTCCCACCACAGATGAATGGATCCAAAAATTGTGGTATCTATATACAATGGAATATTATGCAGCCATTAGAAAGGACAAAATAATGGCATTTGCAGGGAAATGGATGGAGCTAGAAGAAGTCATGTCAAGCGAGGTAAGCCACGAGCAAAGAGACAAACGGCACATGGTCTCCCTGATAAGTGGATGTTAAATCCAAAAGGTAAGGTGATAAGACAAAATTAACCAGACTTAAGAAACAAAGGACTTCCACTCATCTGGTCGAATCACTACTAAGTAAACCCATGCTGCTGATCACATATATGGTATATATGTGCACACCGGAGGGAAACCAGGAGGACAACACAGAACTAGAGAGAATCAGGGAAAAACATACAACAGCAGGCCCCATCAGCTGCACTGGACATTGACCAAAATGAGCTAGGTAACTCAATGGCAGCAATGGGAGGAAGGGAACAAGTGGGAAAGAGGGAACAGCTGATGCTATGCTAAACAAAAGAAATGTACATATCACCTAATGTGGAAGAAATAATTGTATTGCAAAGCTCATAGAAGTCATGTTATAGACCATGATAGATAATTTGCCCCATGAAAGTGAAAATATGTTTGTGACTTTAACTAAGCATCACTACCCCACAATACTGTGAAATTTGGGAAATTATGTAATCACTTAATCACAATAAAGAATTTTTTTAAAAAAAGAAAGAAAATCTACCATTGGTCACTAAAAGAATATGAAAGATAAGTTATCATCATACATTCCTGAATATTCTTATGGCTTCATATGAAAGCTGGTCTTGATTTTCAACACCTTATGAAGTCTTACTTATGCAAAATAACTGCAGCCCAGCTTGGCTGCCATTAGATAACAACTAACAGTGACTTAATTTGAAGCTCTACCTGAGAACTGTCCAGTCCCCCTTAATACACACACACACACACACACACACACACACACACACACACACACACACACACACACAGGGTGTTTTAAGGACAAAAGCCAGGTGCCAATGGTGCACACCTATAATCCTCAACTATTCATGAGATCTGAACCTCAATCTAAGGATTGTGGTTCAAAGCCTGGGCAGAAAGTCCTGGTGATTCTTATCTCTAGTCAACCACCAAAAAGCTGAAAGTGGAGCTGTGGCTCAAATGGTAGAGCACTAACCTTGAGCACAGAAGTTCAGGGATAAGTCCCTAGATCCTGAGTTCAAGCCCTAAGACTGGCACACATGCACGCACACGCGTGCACACACACACACAAAGGACAATACGATGGTGTAGAGATATTGTCTATCTATAGATCTTTAATTTAACCAGAAGGGAAAAATAAGCTAATAAAAACATAATGCTGGCAAAACTCAAATAAATCACATCTTTATTCCCTTCCAAAAGATCTCTGCTTATCCAATACCTTTGAGGCCAAATGAAATCATATACGCAAACAGGTTTTGTCATTTCAGCACTATCTTGTTAGCATAATTATCAGATGTTAATCCTCCTAAAGAAGCCAAAGGGGCGTTTACTATGTAGTCTTATAACCATAAATCCACTCTCAACCACTCAAAATACACTGAAGAAAAAATTTGGGTCCAAAGAGAAACAGACAAGTCAAGAAGAGCAAGTTAGCACTCCAAGACAGTGAAAAATCAATGACTGAAGTGGCTTTACACACTAAGCCCTTTGAAGTGGAAATTTCTCTGCTATTATCCAGGACTAAGTCCAGACATTACCCACTTCTGTGCCCAGTGATAGATAGTTTCTATTTGTGGTACTAACAAGGGTGAATAATAAGTGTGAAAAACAGCCACTTCATTATCTCAAGGAAGGGTTTATATCAGCATGAGTCTGAAAGTCCCAGATAGCCTCTCCAAATGGCATTCTCTTGCCTCTTGTGTTATTTCCCTGACATTAAAGGACAGACTAGTTGATCTAACTTAATAGTTATTGTCATTATGCCATTCATACATAAATATCAGCAATTTTCAATAATCTGGATTTTACATTGTATTGAAGACACTTTCTTATCAGTCTCCTTCTAATCATTAAGTCACATTTTCTTTTTCTATCTGAATAATCTTTGACTTCTCATTGCTTAACTTCCTCCTAAACTTAAATGCCATAAGGGGCACTTACCGATTTCTCCTACTTCTCAAGGTCATTCCTTCAGGGACATAACATCCCTCCCTCTACTTTCTCCTTGCTTAAAGTTGCGCTGTCCCTAAAAGTTGATTATTTCAACTTGGTGATCTTACCCTCTCCACAACTTCTGTTAGTACACCTGTCTGCATGTCTCAGAATTCATCAACTGTTGTCTCTAGATAGGTTTCCATTTTCCTGTGAGATATCACAGCCATCCTGTGTTGTTTCTCAACACATTCCCAGGCAAACCTACCTTTCCCCCTGACTTCCATTATTTTCATGAATGGGTCCAGTATCTTCCCAGAACCCAGATTCTTTCTTTTTTTTTTTTTTTTTTTTTTGCTGGGTGTCGGGCCTGAACTCTGGGCCTGAGCACTGTCCCTCAGTTCTTCAGCTCAAGGCTAGTGCTCTACCACTTGAGCCACAGCGTCACTTCTGGCTTTTTCTGCTTATGTCGTGCTGAGGAATCGAACCCAGGGCCTCATGCATGCAAGGCAAGCACTCTAGCACTGAGCCACCTTCCCAGCCCCAAGAACCCAGATTCTTAAAGACTCACACCTAATCCTGCCATTTTACTTTTCCTAGGCATTCTGCCTCAAGCTACCATAACATATTACTTCTAAACTCAAGTAATGGCATGTAACACAACCTCCTTGTAATTTAGTCAGTTACACAGTATGATTTGTTCCTTACTCCATCTAAACCCTTGAGAGAAAGCTAGTCCCTTGCTCAATTTGGTCTACTCTGCAGGTCTAGCACAGCAACTGATGCATAGTAAGAATATTTAGTTGAAAAAGTATATGTTAGCATCCTTGAATATATTTTATCTTTATCTTCAACTGCCCTTTGTTATCTACAGTAACCACACTGAGCTAAGTAGATACTTAATCTTAGTCCTCTGAGGAAAACCACCAAAGAAACATTCTAAGTGACACCATCACATGCAGAGTTCTTACTGTATGGAAATTATTATGCGTGTGGCTCACATTTTCAGTCATTGGTACCACATGAAAAAAATCTATATTTGGAAAGGACATTGAACTATGTGGGGAACCAAATGCATGTCTCTTGTTAAAGCTTGGTTTGCTTCCTCAATGGTGTAGTAGTGGAATCCCGTCTCCAGTTCCCTATAATTTGCTTGTCCTGTTGCTACTCCCACACTGGGTTATGAGAGTTCTGCATTGTTAAAAGCTACATCAAAACATTGCAACTCTAATTCCGTGAGAGCACACACACCTCTAACAGTGACTCAGCATGGTAATGGTGCCCACGCTCCTGCTTTTGCTGATTGCTTCACCAGATCTGGTTTGGTGTGCACTGGAATTAATTAAGAACAAATTTTAGGTTTAGAGTTTGTTTGTCTACTGTTGTTTGATAATAGAATAAGCATAGTATTAGAAGGTAACATAGTCAGGCTTTCTCATTCCCTGGCCTGAATCCCAATTCCAGATGCATAACTTTGTATTTACCAGTAGGAAAAGAGCAGATGTTGGGTTTATTGTAGCCTGGAGCACTAAAAAGAAGCTTGCACCAACCTGTACTCTGCCATGGGCACGTTTAAGGAAACGTGAACAAATAATCCCATTGGTCTCTTCTTACTAACTGGTCTATAAACAGGTGAATAAGGTACTTTGAAGAGCACTTCATCCAACTCAATAGATTTGTTTGTTTGTTTGTTTTTCCTTTTATGTAATGGACAGTATAAAGCTAACCCATACATATCAACACCATTCATCTGTGAAAAGTTTGATTTGCTAAGGCAATCTAGAATGCTAAAAGGACAGAATTAAACATGCATTTACAAATCAAGTTTGATTCACATTTAATGGCTGACAACATCTCATGCTGGTCAACATTAGCTAAAATTCGTCTGTCCCTGAAACTATGCTGCCAGATTGTTTTTTAATGAAGCAAAGTTCAAATGATATCACTCATCTGTTTACTCCTCCTCACTTCCAACAATCTCAGTCTCATCTTCTGTGCTTACCTTTTTCCAAACCCTCCTCCTTCACACTACCACATTCCAGAAAACTGAACAACTCACTCTTCCCGTCATGTATCTTTGCTTCCACATATTTGAAATTAGGAAATTAGATGTGCCAGTTCACTGATCTCCCTTGCTCTCAAATCTCAGTTCAAATGTCAAATTCCCTGGCTCTCTTTTCTTCTGACCTACCATGTGCTTTCTCTGTACCTCTCATATAATCATCATTGCTTTTTACTTCGCATTTTGCTGTAATGGTGCTTATTTCTGCCTATCTTGATTTCTTCCGCTAAACATGTAAACTCCCTTAGTGCCAAAGAGAAGTTTTTTTCTTATATATTTAGAGCATATGCCAAGTTGGCATACGTATAGAAATCTATTAAAGCCGGGCGCTGGTGGCTCACGCCTGTAATCCTAGCTACTCAGGAGGCTGAGATCTGAGGATAGCGGTTCAAAGCCAGCCCGGGCAGGAGAGACCGTGAGACTCCTATCTCGAATAAAACCACCAGAAAACCGGAAGTGGCGCTGTAGCTCAAGTGGTAGAGCGCTCACCTTGAGCTGAAGAGCTAAGGGACAACGCCCAGGCCCAGAGTTCAAGCCCCACGACCGACAAAAAAAAAAAAAAAAAGAAATCTATTAATATCCTTTAGAATAAAAGTAAAAATATTTGCAAAGTTACAAAGGTGGATTAAAAGTCCTTGGTGCTTGTCAGGATCACCTTTAAGCTCTGCCATTGCAGATAGGATTTGCTTGACCTCTCGTGATTTTATTTCTGTATCTGCTCTATGACAAGCCACTCCACTGTCAGTGGTTGTTCTTTAATAAATATGAATTCATAACAGTTTCCATAAGCCATGTCAGAAATAAGCATGAAGCATATGTTTTTCAATTGCCATGAAAAAGAGCAAAACATTTTTTTTTCTAATCCAGTCAGTTTATAATAATCTATTCTTTCTTTCTTCGGCAATGCTAGCAATCCCGAAACAACTTTATCAACATCAAAGCCATGCATCATCATCATCTACAAGTTATTCAAATGCTTGGCTTCATACTAAGCCCTTGAATAAAAATAGAGGTCGATTGTTGAGAATTAGTGCCTACGTGCTTGGAATTTCCTTCAGTCAGATCACATTAGCGTGAACTGTCATTAATAAGTTACAAGGCTGAATTTTCAAAATGAATCAGAAGTTAAAATTTTAAGTAGTACCTTGAAAGGTAATGTAATTCAAATGGTGCTGGCATTGCCTAAGGATATTGTAGAATTCCTCTTTTAGACTTGTTTCTTTAAAACCAAAATTATTTGTCATATGTATAAAAGGCTTTTGTCCAATTTTATATTTACCAGATTTGTTCTGTTTTAACTTCAAATTGTCTTGATTACTCAATCCTGCCACTAAAAATTTTAAAAAGAAAAAAATAATCACATCCCTATTCAAAGAACAGGCCAGAGACCCTGAAGGCTACTCTAAAAATACTTGAACAATAAAAGCATTATTAGAATAAATGGATATGCTTATCAGGGAAGGAAGGAAACTTAGGCATATTAACTTTACAGTCATACTTATCATGTTTCCTAGTAAACTACAAATCATTTAAGGATTTTTTCATAAATAATTTCTCTTTTTCAGAAATAATTGACAAATAAAAATTGTGTATATTTTAGGTAAACAATATGATGTTTTTATATATGCGTACATTGAAAATCAATGAACATATCCATTAACTTACATGTTTGCTATTTTTTAATGTGAATGGTAAGACTTAATCTATTCTCTTAGCAAATGTCAAATATATAATATATTATTGATAAGAATAGTCACCATTAGGTCTCCTCAACTCATTCTTCCTAAAATTGAAAGTTTGGTCAAAGAGTGTGTATACTATCTTTTAAAGAAAATACTCAATTAAAAAGAATTTATCCTTCTACTGAAGATTAACTTAAGTAGGAACCAAAACAGGACAGCGCAGGCTGATCTAGACTGGACTCAGCTAAGCCTTCAGCTCCACCTCACAGCTGTGAGGTAGCTGGTGAAAAGCAGTTCACAAATTGCAGTTATTTCTTATGATCGTTTAACTTTTCTTTTAGGACTGTAGGATTGTTTTCTGTTTTTCCAAATAATGCTAAACTAAAACATCTTCTAAATTAGAGCCTCCAACACTCTGCAGACACTTTCCACACTCAGTGCTTAGGCACTGGAACTTTAGCTCCACTTAAGTTTCAGGACAGTAAGACAACAGAATCTAGAGATATCACAGAGCACAGATACAGCACAGCTGAGGCACAGACCCAGAGAGAAGCAGACTCCGCCCGCTGGATGACTTAAATACATACTTTGTAGGTGTTCTTTGTAATGAAAATCTTTCTTGGCCTCTCAACTACTTAATTGATATAATAGCATATAAGGAACCAACCTAAGACAATCAGATTAAGGTGTGAAAATGCTTAAGAAAAGTCCTAAAGTAAAACAATGTAATTAGAAATGTGATGAATTATTATAAATACCACTTTCCCACCCACAAAAGAATTCCTTGAAAAACACTTCCAGTATTCCAAAATCAATACATTCTTTGATGAAATGTTCTGAATCTAAATAATCATGTAATAATTATGTAACCTCTGATTACTGAGCACCTATTATGTACATATACTACATACTTACATGTAACTAGCTATTAACTGTCCCCTATCACTTGACAAGTGGAGCAAATGAACCTCAGGAGCAGATAGCTAGCAAATAGACAAGTGGAGCAAGGTATATGTTGTGTGATTAAATCCCAAAAGAAGTTTTCCCTGGAGCCTAACTTTTGTAAATCCATCTCAGTCCTCAGTATAATTTGAATAGCAATAAGAAGAAAATAGGACAGACAGACAGACAGAGAAAAAGGAAGGAAGGGAGGAAGGAAAGAAGGAAGGCAGGGAAAAGGGCAGGGAGGGAAGGAAGGAGGGAGGGAGAAAGGGAAATAGGGAGAGAAGGAAGGAGACTGAAACATGACATCCATAGCAGATACTACATTCATGCTTTCAATGATTTTCTATGCAAATTATTGCATCTGCATCTATATGCTATTAGTTCTCAATTGTTACTGAACCGCGGGGAATGCAGAGCCATTTGCCAAAGTGAGCAAGTGGCTAGTATAAGTACTAACTCCAAATATTATACACCCTGTGTCCTGCAGTTTATATTCTGCAAGAGAATATATCTACTTTCTCAGTAACATAGCCTCAGGCTTTGACAAAGTGCCCATCACAAACTGTGCCCAATAAACTTATGTTGCTGAAAGGTATGTGGTGATTCTCATAAATTGTCTCTCCAAGTACATGTGATAATGCATATGGAGTTAGAGGCAAATATGAAACCTAGTGCAGAATAATATGCATTGTTTTAAGTAAGATGTGGTTTACTCCAGTCCTTCACTGGTATCATAGGGAAAGTGATGACCTTTGGTTCATAAATTTTCAATCCTAACCCATGACCACAGGTATGCCGTGTCACAGCTTACTTATAATAATGTGTACCACACATAGTTATGGGGAGAAGATACCATTGGAAATGCTTTGTAAAATATAGAGTTCTGTCAAGATGTAGGGTCCGATACTTCTTTGAATAAACAGAATTATAAGAGTTATAAAAAATTGTTTCAATCCTAAATCCATCACTTCTAAGCTGTGTATATATAACATACATAATTATATATATATATATATAACATGTATATTGCTTCTGTTTCTTCCTTTTTAAATAAAGAGAATAATATCTTAGAGGTGTGTTTTGAGGATGAAACAAGCAAATGATCCAGGGGGAACTTCCTAGAAGATGGAAGTATTCAATAAATGTTAGCTACATTTCCCTTCCCACAGCAGTTTTAAATTCCCCTTTTTTCCTGAAGTTGAAGAATTTCCACCATTTTCTATTGCCTAATAACAGCCAACATGAATCATGACCATCAATGAAACAACAAAGCAGCAAGTCAATAATAAGACATACATCATGATGTTTTCCAGCCCAGTAATAATTTGTCATTGTGTTGGATCCTGCACTAACAAATTGGATCACATGCCAAATAAACAACCCAGAAAAGAGCATGAAGAAACCATAGGGGCGGGGGGGGGGGGGGGCGCCAAGGGTAAATGCACCTGGAAACCTACCATAAAACTATGAGGGCTAACCCTGGAAGAATCCTTACGTGCACTCCAAAGCTTAATTGCAAATTGCTTAGGCCAGCAAGGCATGCTTAACTCGATTCTGAAACTTTTATCAGACAAATGGTTTTGACTCTCTAAGACCTTGTGGTATCTTGGGCTCATTGCTATACAAGTTATTGTGTGATTTATTTGGGGTTGCTTCTCTCCACCAACAAGCAAAATGCATAATATTTTTTAAAGTGCATACTCTGCCACTAAGCTCTACCGTATGTTATTTCCTAATTAAGAATGCAGACAGGCTGTGCAGTAATGATGATTGATGTCTGCTGCAAGTCTTAGTGAGGAGCAAGGTGAGAATGAGTGTTAGTTGCAGCCCACAGGAGAAATGGGATAATTGCTATGGCTCACTGCACTGCAGAACACATCTCCTTAGAATTACAGAAGCAGCACTTAAGAAGAGAGAATTATCCTGCATAAAATTGGAGTTCTGCTCTTCCCAAGGAACAAGCCTGGCAGACTGTTTTTTGGTTTTGTATATAAATTAGTAGCAACGTAATTTTATCATTTCATTTCAGTTGGGTCATCACACCACCAGTAACAATAATCTTTCATTCTTGATTTTTTGACATGAGCCCTTTTTCATTGCTTGTATTTGAGACTTAATTTTGTGTATTGAGATTTATCAGTCTTCTAGTCTGTATTTATACTCACCAGCTTGCAATGAGCTTTTCAAAATGGTAACAACTGTCCTTGAAATAATGAGAAAGTGTTGATGAGAAAAGAGCAAGCTGGACAGCCAAATGGTGGCTCCTATTCCACTTCTATCAGCCTGTGGCTTGATCTCTCACTACCATGAAGCATTATAATTATCGCCAATTAAATGAATTGTAAGACATTCAATTATACCGGTTAACATGTAGATTTTACAATTCAGGAAAGCTGTGCCTGCAGATACTATACCTGCTATCTCAAGAAACACAAAAAGATAATAGCCCAAAGTTAATCTTATAAAGCAGACCCTCTATAGAATGGGTGGGGAAGGGTGGTCTATGTTCTCTGCTACATCTACCACATCAATTTTTTAAAAGTTGAAATGGTCATCAGTTAGCACACTGGTTCAATAAATTACAGCATATAGTGAATACACAAGGATCTTTATAGATCTACTTTATCTGTTTGTATTATATACATTTCTCATTGAATACTTATTTAACCTGAAAACAAATCAGGGGAAATTTGGGTCTATAGTTCTCCAACCTCTGTAAAATAATTTTTAGCCTATTTCTACATGAATCAGGAGCTACACCTCTGTTCGGATGCACATTCTGGGTGTGGCTTTTGTTTTTCTTCCCAATGAGTACATTGGTAAAGGGACACTGGGGCAAGAGACTTGACCATAACATGAAGTATGAAAAAGATGTCTAGATCACATTTTGATTTGACTTCCCCAACTTAGAGAGAACTAGCATCTGGATTTTTTTTAATTTATTTTATTGCAAAGATGCTGTACAGAGGGGTTATACTTACATGAGTAAGGCAATGAGTACATTTCTTGTTGAGCATTATTACCCCAGCATCTGGATTTTGTAAAAGACTCAGTAGTTTCTTTATGGTGGGACGGGGAGGAAGATAAACTGTCTACATCAGCAATGAAAGGGGACCTGAGTGAAATCAGTATTAACCTCAGATGAACTTGATCTTTAAAGGAGAATTTTGACCTACTGTGAAAGAAAATAAAAAATAAAAAGGAGAAAGTAAATCAGAGAAGTAGAGCTTAGTAGAGATGAAGAAATTGAGGCATTTGAAGCCATTTCATGCTCAAATCAATGCACAGTGTCATGAAAAAATGAATTCACAAACATATTTTTAAGAAGTGAAAAATCTAGGAACAAATCAAGCTAGGTGAGTCTCAGATCTAGCCTTCAGGACTTTGCTCCCTGATCAAGCACTATTATTCACCTGAGACAACTCAAGATAATAAACACAAAGCTGAGCAAGAATTAGAAAACCACTTTGGAACTTTGTTTAGAAGATCTCTCCCTTTGGCAGGCATAGCTATTAAGGACAATTGAGACCCATTGTTTGACTCATTCAGTGTACCTCCTTCTGCCTCTCCTTTAGTAGAGTTGTGTGAATGTGGAGCTGAACAACTCCCTCCATCTATATGTTCAGGTAGGCTGGGTGAGGAGAGCAGTAATCAGTTGTTAATACAGTGATTGGTCCTTAGAGTTATGATGCCCTTAGTCCTATGGCTAAGCTCTATATACAATATCAGTGGTCTCTCGTTATGAAGTGTCCTAAGGAGTTCCAAAATGAATGAACTGCTTATCCCTGAGGTGCTAATGGCAGACAATGGTCCAATGGTGTGTTTCATCAATAGCTTGGGCATTTATCTGATATTCCTGGAATAAAATACCTTAGCTGATGGGATCCAAACTCAAATGATGGAAATTATAGTGCTGCCCAGCAGCCTGTCACCAGTTCTTTGCCTGTTTATACTGAAGTTACACAGCCAGCAGTGTTGTTAGCAAACTTGAGTTTAATTGAGTTGGAGGTTTGGTGGCATGAGTTTCCGTAAGTGGCTCTAAATGTCAAGACTGCACAAAGTTCACAACTATTGGGGATTCCAACTAGTGTTTCCAACACTTTTTCAGAGTTAGTTCTATTATTTGGAAAGAAAATAAAAGTATTTTCAATCCCTAAAATATCATTTCAAACTCAAATGCCTAGAAAAATGTTTCAAAAAAATACAGAATATCAGCAGAAAAGATGCAGGCTTTGGATTTAGTGTTTTTCAAACAGAGCAGGCAGAAGCTATTTTGTTTTTCAAATAAAGGATTAAGAGTTTTTTATTTACATACAGTGTAAACTAACTAAATATTGACAATAGTTTTTACTATAATTAGAATTATATGTATGTGTGTGTGAAGTAATTAAGACAAGCCAGACAAAAGCAAAGCAAACTAAAGCATTTGCCTTTCTACCTATACTATAAGCAACAATGCATCAGTGTAAGGTATTATACAGATGAAATCTCCATTATTCTAAATAGGCAAAAATTACCCCAGATTTTCCCACTGTAATATATATATATATATATATTATATGTATGTATATTTATGTATATATACATATATTTTATGTATGTATGTATATATGCATATATACATATATATGTATGTATACATATAGATGAGGGAGTTTTTCAGCTCCACATTCACACAAGTTTACTAAAGGAGAGGCAGAAGGAGGTACACTGAATGAGTGTAACAATGGGTCTCAATTGTCCTTAATAGCTATGCCTGCCAAAGGGAGAGATCTTCTAAATTAAGTTCCAAAGTGGTTTTCTAATTCTTGCTCAGCTTTGTGTTTATTATCTATATATACATATACATATATATGTATGTATACATATATTATATATATATGTATACATACATATATATGTATATGTATATATAGATACACACACACACACATAAAGTCCTCTTCAGCTCACAATCTTCTCATCCTGCCTCCCAGAGAGGGATGAAAGTATGTGCTAGTTCATCAAACTCATTAACTGCAACGAATCAGTGACAATATGACTTTTACCTTGGGCAGTTCTTTTATGTCTTACCATATTAATAAAGCCCCTGGACTTAAATGAAAACCCAAATGGTTTAATTTGTAACTTAAGAAAAAGAACAAGTTATCTTTTCCTTATTAATAAGCCATTTATCTCAGAATAGCTAAGAACCTTTCCAGACCTCACATTGTTTTTACAGCATCCATTGTGTTGAAATTTATTGAGTAATGATTCAAGAAAAACACTGTCTTAGGGTGAATTTCCCAGTAGATCTCTGGTATTTAAGAAACAAGGAATATTGTTTGTGTTAAGCCTCCCCAAAGTAATGTGTAGATTCCCTTTCTAAGGATAAACCAAATCATTAATTCAGAGGATGGCATTCTTCTACTTGTTTTCCTCTTTTTCCTTCCTATCATGTTTGACCTCCAAATTAAAATTTGCATAGAATTAATTAAATTGGTTCTGGTAGACACTTTGGGGTCCAATACATATAAAAATGATCTGATTTGGAGCGGGGAGGAGTTGGGGAAGAGGGGAGGGAAGTGATGGTAGGGGAAAGATAAAGGAGGGGGTAACAATGCTCCATAGGAAATGTACTCATTACCTTACTCATGTAACTGTAACCCCTCTGTACAGTATCCTTACAATAAAAAATATATATTTTAAAAAAAGATCTGATTTTCCTAAGTAGGCTTTTCTCAAAATAAATGAAGAATTCTACTTTGTGTGCTAGGCACTAGTGGCTCAGTCCTGCAATCCTAGCTTCTCAAGAGGTTGAGATCTGAGGATTGCTGTTCAAAGCCATCCTAGACAGGAAAATCCATTAAGCTCTTATCTCCCATTAATCACTAGAAAACAGGAAGTAGAGCTATGATTCAAGTGGTAGAGTGCTAGCCTTGAGCAAAATTGCTCAGGGACAATACCGGGAGCCCTGAGTTTAAGCCCCAGGACCTCCACCAACAACAAAAATTCTACTGGGTTTGAGATACCTCTTAAATAATTAAAATGTACACATTAGGCAGAGGAAAACATCACCACTCCAAATTTTAGATTATAGGTATAATTATAATGCTAATTTAGGGAGGAGAACAGAAATTCTACAGATTCCTGAAAAGTTATATTTAAAAACATGGAATTGTTTTATCATTTGATTTTGGACCCACATTATTGTTTCCTGCCTAAGAAGGAGTATTATCTAAACAATGAAAATTAAACTAGAACCTTTCACTATATGCTTTGAGCATCAAATTAAGGCTGCCATTATAGTGTTCTTCCTCTCAGTAAATTGTCCCTTCTAAAGAATAAGTTGCCTAACTTTTCCTAATCCTTTGTAAATGCCTTTCATATATATAATACATGTATATATACTCATTTAATCTTAACCATAACCCCACCAAATAGAATATTATTCTAATTTTAAACAGTAAAAAACTAAGCCAAAGAGGATAAGCATATCCAAGCCCTTTTGACTCTGAACCCAGAAAATTTTCCACTAAACCAACTGCTCCAAATTTTCAGAAATGGTGAATTTCACATGGTACTAGTAAGTGGTAAAACATGGTTTTTTTGTTTTTTTTTTTTTTTGTCAGTCATGGGGCTTGAACTCTGGGCCTGGGCGCTGTCCCTCAGCTCTTCAGCTCAAGGCGAGCACTCTACCACTTGAGCTACAGCGCCACTTCCGGTTTTCTGGTGGTTTATTGGAGATAGGAGTCTCACGGTCTCTCCTGCCCGGGCTGGCTTTGAACCGCGATCCTCAGATCTCAGCCTCCTGAGTAGCTAGGATTACAGGCGTGAGCCACCAGCGCCCGGCCTGTAAAACATGGTTTTTAAGACCAGCAATTGCTAAGGGAAATTACCAGGTCTGAGTTCAGAGGGCATGATCATGCTTGTATATGTTTATCAAAGTCTAAACATCATACTGTCTCTTATAATACTGTGCCTGAGGTGGTGGGCTTTTTTTTATTATAAATATTGATTGAATTAATAAAATATAATTGAATGAGTACATGATTGATACTTACATGGTGCCTATTTTTCTCCCCCTAAAACAGTACTTTTCAAGATGTGAAACTTACAATAAAGTCCTAAAAGATGTTAACAGGTATAATATAGGAAAGGTGTCTAGGTTGGTGTGGCGGTGCACACCTGTAATCCTGGCTTCTGAGGAGTTTGAGGATAACCCAGAGAAAAATAGCAAGACTGTATCTCAGAAACAACAGGGCTAGGTGCATAACTCAAGTAGTAGTGTGTGTGCCTGGAGCCCTGGATTCAATCCCTAGGATGAGAGAAAGAGAAAGAGAGAGGTGACTACTTGTGAGTTTTGGAGATATTTATTTATTAAAGATGGAGAAATAATGCATATTAGCTTCCTATAAGTTTTGAGAGCTCCTATGTAAAGAATTTTGTTTACTTTTACTTAACCAATTTCTTCCTAAACATTTGTTCACAGAAACCACCCTTCTCTCTTTATTTTTATTTATTTATTTTTTTTTTGGGTCCGGTCGTGGGGCCTGAACTCTGGGCCTGGGCGCTGTCCTTCAGCTCTTCAGCTTAAGGCTAGCGCTCTACCACTTGAGCCACAGCTCCACTTCCGGCTTTTTTTCTTTTTGCTTATGTGGTGCTGAGGAATCGAACCCAGGGCCTCAGGCATGCAAGGCAAGCGCTTTACCACTGAGCCACCTTCCCAGCCCTCTCTCTTTATTTTAACACCCCTCTGCACATCAGCATTCTGTGAGATGGTTTCAAAAAGAAGCCTTTTAAACCAGTGTGATAGCATACATTTGTAATCCCAGCACTTGGAAAGCAGAAGGATCATGAGTTCAAGGACAGGCAGAGCTACATAGTAAGACCCTGTGATATAAGGCTTTAAAATAAAAGGCAAAGCTATACATAGTGGCCTATACATATAACATCAACTACTCAAGAGGCAGAGCTGGGGAGGATTGAGATTCAAGGCCAGTGAGGGCAAAAATTAGGGAGACTCCATCTCAACCAATAAGCAGAGTGTGGTGGCATATGCCTGTGATTGTGAGGGTGGCATAGATAAGAGGATCATGATCCACCTGGGCAAAACTCCAGACCTTACCTGAAAAAACAACAAAGCAAACAGAGCTATATATATATGGCACAAGTGGTAGAACACCTACCTGGCAAGCAGCAAGTAAGTTTTGAGTCCAAACTATTGAGTAATACTAATAAGAAAGACAATAGTGGCAGAATAATATCAGAAAAGAATATAGGGAATACAGATGTGGAAAAAGAAAAAAGGTCCATTGGCAAGACTTGAACTAGACCCCAAGAGTCAGAGAATCTAGGTTGAAATGACCCATTTTGTGGATAAAAATGTCTTGAGGCTGTTAGAGCTAGAGGCGCTGGGAAGAAGCCCAGACAAGGAAGGGGCCAACATCAGGCAGATTCAATGAATTCAGAAACTGGGTGGCAGAGATGGAGGTTGACAGCCATTAGAAACAGATATTAGTAAGCACCCTTGTTTCAAGAGCTTAGGAACACGTGATCAGTCCTCAGAGACTACTTACTTAAAGTAAGCTGGAACTCCAGCCTAGATAGTGCTGAATGCCAGGTCAGGGATATGGGAAAAAGAAAACAAGTTGGGATCCTAATGACTAGAAGCATCCTGTGCTTACAAGGTGTGATATCATAAATACAATTCACAAGAGGCCAACCCTACTACCAGAATCAAGCTTGGACTTCACGGAACTCTTACTTCTCCAGTCTAGTCCTCCCATAACTACTGCACTTTCAAACCGGTAAGGTGGGTCCTGGGCTTTGATCCCCTGAACAATAATCAGTGTGTAGGTCATATTTAGTGGTTTCCTGTTAAACAAAATTTCTTTCCACCACACTTGCCTCTTTCTTTCCTCTTGTTTGGAGAGCTTAATGACAGCTAGTTGCACAATACCTATCATCCGCCACAGAGAGCTAAACAGGTTGTGAGCTGCTTCAGGGGACACCACTAAAAGACACTAGCATCCCTGTTGTAAAAACACATGAGGCTCTGGTCGAACCACTACTAAATATCCCCATGCGCTGATCACATGTATGGTGTATATGTGTACACCGTTATATGTTATAGACTGTGATAGACAATTTGCTCCAGGAAAGTTAGAATGAACTTGTGACTTTAAATGAGCATCATTATTCCACAATACTGTGAAATTCGGGAAATTATGTAATCACTTAATCACAATTAAAAAAAAAAAAGAACCTCGGGGAAGGTAGGGAGGGAAGGGATGGTAGGGGGAAAACAATGGAGGGGGTAACAATGCTCAATAGGAAGTGTACTCATTACCTTGCTCATGTAACTGTAACCCTCTGTATAGTATCTTTACAATTAAAACACACACATACACACACACACACACACACACACACACACACACACACACACACACACACACACACACACACACACACACACACACACACACACACACACACACACACACACACACACACACACGAGGCTTCCAGAAGAGCAAAACCAAGAACAAAAACAAAAACGCTAGGATATCAGCCATGTCCACAAATTCTTCCAGGAAATCCTCTCACTCTTCCATATTTTTCTCCCCCCTCCAACCCCTACTGTGCCATCCCTGATACGCACCCCCCTTCCCCCCCCTTCCCCACCCCCGTTCCCCACCCACTCTCTGAGCCAAAGACTTAGCCTTCTATTTCCTAAAACACTGGTGAAGAACAAAAGGGAAGTCCCTCAGCTTGTGGCCACTCTGTTCTTTTACTCCTACACTTTCCTGTTGTTTCCCCTCCATCCCCAAGGCTAGAGTCTTTCCTGCTTTCTAAGGCTAGGCCCTCCTCTGATCTTCCCCTTTGTCTTACATTGGAGACATTCTTCCTTTCCAGTTGTAACCCTTCTCATCTTTTCTCTACTGGTTCTTTATCATCAACATTTTCATTGTACCAGACCTCTCCACTCAACTCTTATTTCTTCTAGTGCTAAATTTCTGAATTCCATTAGCCTCCCAAAGTCTCTATTCTCTTGAGTCTATCCTCCTGAGTTCTCTTCTGTCTCTCGGACTTAGTCTCTTCCAGTCCCTACCTCCAGTTTGCCCAGAGGCCATTGTAACCTAGCTTCTGCAATCAAACATCCCACTAACACTGGTCTGGCCAAAGTTCTCCTTATTGCAAAAGAGGCTGTTTTCATTCCTCTTGTTATACTATGCTGTCTCCGCAGCATTAGTCACTTTTGCTTGCTCCTTGCCTTCTGAAGTGACTTCCTTTGATTTACATGACACTAACACTTCTGGATTCTCTCTGCTTCTCTGGTTACTGCTCAATGTCCTTCAAGGGCCCTTCTGTTTCTTCAATGATGAAGGTACTTAGACTTTTACTCAACCTACTCAGCCCACTTGATGATCTTAACTGCACTCTAAGCCTTCAAGTTTCCTCTTAGTGCTGACTACATCTTACTTTTGTCTTCAGAACTAAATACCACCTGTTTGGGAAACCTTTGCATTAGCTTCCACAGATACCTCAAAAGCCACTTCTGAGCTTACCATTTTCCCAGCCCATCCTCTCACCTCCTCTCCCCCTTCCCCCCTCCCCTCCCCCCACTAGCATCCACTCAGTAGGGATGCTACTCAAGAAGCCTAACATCTGCCCCACAGTGCAACAGACAGAGCAGACTTTCCTCTAACCCCCTCCAAGCATATACATACACACACTGCAATAGGTTATCTGCTTATAGCAGCCATAAAGTCAATATTTATTCTGAGGGCAATAGGGACCCAGTGAGTGGTTTTAAAGTCCAAACTTCTTGTTCACTCCCTGGTTTTCATCTGATGCTGTAACTAAATAATAACCAACCTTTAGAATTATGTTATGCTGGGCACCATCCTAAACACTTTTACAAATTAGGTCCACTATTCCTCATAAAAGTAACCATAAAGCAGGTCCCTTCATTCCTCTTCTGCTCTAGATGAGGAAACCAAGGCAAAGAGCATCCTGACCAATGTCACAAAGCAACAGTCAAATCCAAACCAGGTGGTATGACTTTGAGCTCATGATGCCATGCACTGTTATACTGTTAAAGAGAGCTACTTATTAGAGTTCCTAGAAGGTGCTAGGCTCTGCTTATCCTTGTAGCACACACGCACACGCGCACACACACACACACACACACACACACACACACACACTTCTTTTCCCTATGTGCCCAGTTAATTCCTACTCAACCTTTAGATCTACTAAAGAAATCCACTCTTTTGAGATGTTTCTTGGACTGCCACCCCTCCCCCTTGCTCGCCCATGACATATGAGTACCTCTGCTGTGATTCTGGTTAACTTGCTCCCTTATCCTTCCAAACTAAAAGGCCTGCGAAGACTGTGTCTTATGTGCAGTGTCCGCAGAGCCTGGCGCTCCAAAAGGGAATGGTAGAGGATAGCAGCCCCTGAATAAATACAAGGTAAATGTAAAAATGCCATTGCAGGCAGTCTGACTTGAGGCTTAGCTGTCCAGAATGCAATCTTGGACTCTTTAAATTCTCCCAGATCTGACGGAGAGTAGTTCCCAAATATAAATATAGGGCTGAGCTTGTAAGGGAGGACTTTGGGATCCCAGCTGTTGGGACTAAAAGGAGGACATTGCAGAGAGCTAAACCTTTTAGTCACTGTAGGAGACAGAACCAGATCTTGTAAAAGGGCTTAAGATGTAAGAACAAATGAAAGTAGACAAACAGGAAGAGGGCAAAGGATTTAAAGGAGCCTGACTCTGGAAGGTTAAAAATCAAGGGGAAAGGGTGGAATTTGATACTTGGATAAAGGAGTTTGATCTAAATTTAAACTAAGCAGTTGAAAGTTCTCTGCCTGGAACAATTGACTTGGAAAATGCAGAGAGTAGTCCTCATGCGTTTAGATGAGATTGAGAGAGTGTTCTGGTAGTTTGTAACCATTCACTTTTTGTGAGTAGAGAGGAACAGACCCTGTATTTTCTGTTTCTTTTCCACTCTAAAGAGTAGTGTTAGAGTGAACATGGGAGAGGATGAAAGTCTTGCTCTAGTTGAAGGTCCATTAGCAAGCCTTTGATGTGCTTTCTGTATGAAGATTGATCATAGGCTATAATTACTCCATTCACCAACTCTTTTAATAGATGCCTAAGTCTAGGTCAGACACATTCATATTATGAAGAAGCACAGATGAAGACAAACATCTCTCTGAGAAAAATGCTGTGTTTGTGTATCTGTGTTCACTCATGAATGAATAAATAATGAATTTTGCAATTATTTCAAGCATCCTTTATTGATTTGATATGTAATAATAAGATTCACTCCCAATTCATTAATGTGAAACATGAAATATTCAGTCCTAGGTTTAATATAAAAAAAGAGTTTGCCTTTCAAAACTCACTATATTTTTCTTCTTATGAAAGTCTTGTACATCTTGGTGGTGATATTATTAGATGAATAATTTCAGTACATTTGCATCGGTACCTGGTTCAAAGAGAACACAGTACTAAATGCTGTGTTATCCTGGTACTAAAATCAGGATTCCATGAAAACATTTTACCTCCTTAACAGACTAAATTTTTTGTATTGTTCTGCACCTGTCCTGGGGCTTGAACTCAGGGCCTAGGTGCTGTCCCTGAACTTTTTTACTTAAGGCTAGCATTCTACTACTTGAGCCACAGCTATACTTCTGACATTTTTGTTGGCTAATTGAGGGCAAAAGTCTCACAGACTTTCCTGCCCCAGTTGGCTTTGAAATCAGATCTCAGCCTCCTGAGTATCTAGGATTAAAGACATGAGCCACAGGCACCTAACTAAGAATAATTGTTTTTAATGAAGATCTGAAAATCTGTATCCAATTGTTGCTGAGTGGGTATACTTTTCAATCATGCAAGATGAAAAAAAATTTACAGCTCTGTTGTACAATATGCAGATAGTTAACAATACTTTAATACACATTTAAAAATCATTAGGAGAATACATTTGTTATGCATTTTACCATAATTTTTAAATCTGTCCAAATGGTGCTGTTAATTGAAAGCAAGTCTATTTATTACATTAAGTCCAGCAGAATTTCTTCCTGGAAATTTCCAGTAAATGACAGTAACAAGAGAATGTGTATTATTAGAGTAATACTTGCTACTGTAATAAACTTTTATTGTCTCACAGCTATTACACATTTGAGGGCCTATTTTGCTCTCACATAAGTGACAGGCAGCTTTCTTCTAGATGGTAATTTGGAGACCCAGGTTCAAAGTATCTGTGGCTTAGTGTCTCCAGGACCCAGTTTTCATGTTTCCAGCCAGATAGAGGAAAAGAAAGAGATGAGAGAGATGAGTTTGCAGGTAGAAAAGACACAACCTTCTTAACAGTCTTCACATCACATAGCCACACCTAGATGCAAAGAATGCTGGGAAATCCAGGCCTTGACTCAGAAGCCATATTCTAGCAACAGCTCTAACCACATGAGGGAAAAAAATTTTTGACAAACCTAGCCATTTCTGACATACTACTTGAAACTAATGTCTATAAACATGCTTAATCAATTTCAGATTACTCTCATGTTGTCATTATCTTCAGTCCTTTAAATACAGTTTGATGGGAAAAACGCTACAAAATTGTTTTCAGATTCTCTTCTCTCAATACTTTACCACTTTACTTTTGATATATCTTTAATTTCTATATTGGAAACTTTTAAGCAGATTGAAAATTATTCTAGGATCACAAAATTCTCTTCTAGACTCTAAAAAGTAAGAAATACAGTGGGGCATGTTGACACATGCTTATAATCCTAACACTTGAGAGACTGAGGCAGGAGGATTGAACGTTCAAAGCCAATCTTAAATAGTCCAGGTTCTTTTTTCCTATAAGAAGAAGGAAGAGGACTGGGAAGGTGGCTCAGTGGTAGAATGCTTGCCTTGCATGAATGCGGCCCTCTGTTTGATTCCTTGGCACCACATAAGCAGAAAAAGACAGAAGTTGCTCTATGGCTCAAATGGTAGAGTGCTAGCCTTGAGCTAAAGAGCTGAGGGACAGCACCCAGGCCCAGAGTTCAGGCCCCATGACCGACACAAAAAGAAGGAGGAGGAGGAGGAGGAGGAGGAGGAGGAGGAGGAGGAGGAGGAGGAGGAGGAGGAGGAGGAGGAGGAGGAGGAGGGGGGGGGGAGGAGGAGGAGGAGGAGGAGGAGGAGGAGGAGGAGGAGGAGGAGGAGGAGGAGGAGGAGGAGGAGGAGGAGGAGGAGGAGGAAAAGCAGAAGCAGAAGAAGAGGAAGAAGAAAAATCAACTTCCGAGCTGGAGGTGTGGCTTAGATAGTAGAAAGCCTGCTTAGCAACTGCAAAGCCCTGAGTTCAGCCTTAATACCACCAAAAAGTGACTTCCAATATTAAGAAAACTTATTATTTTCCATCATGCCCGTGAAAGCGTATGTTGATTATACAGAAAGAAAAATAACACTAGTCAATTTGTCAATTTCGTATTTGTATGGTCATTATCATTGTCCCAATTAATAGAAATAGCAATTGATGATGAGTAATAGCTTACTCTATAGACCAGGAACTATTCTATCTGGAATGAAATTGCTTTTATGGTTTTATAGTGGTCAAGTTTAAATCACACACACATACACACACACACACACACGTGCATGTGTACACTACGCAGTTAAGACACGTGCACTGTGCAATTCAAAAGCAGTGTTCTTGAGTATAATAAATGGAATTAGACTTAGAATCCCTCCCCCCTTTAATCAGATTCTTCCAAGTCTTCCTCCACTATGTAGGCCTCTTTTATACCACATCCACTTCAAAGACCTACTAGTTTCCCCCAGTCAGTCACGTAGGCTAGTTAATGGATTGGCTTATTACAATGATATGAGTGGGTTCCAGTTAATGTTCCTCTTCAACAAGACATTTGTCTTTTATCTCTAATTGTTGATGAGAGTATTTGTCAAGGAAAAGAATTTCAGACATAATCAAGCAGATAAAATGTTCTTTGTGGAGAAAAGGAGATTCTGGAAAGGCCTGTGCAGTCTGAACAAAGAGTTAATTGTTCTCCTGCATGATAAGTATAGCAGGGTCCTCACTGAGATGAGCCATTATTCCTTTCCTTGAAGAAACAACAGTTTGAAACTGAGGAGTCCTCTCATAGGTGACAGACAAGGTTCTTCTATCCACTTTCTCAATTCCCCCTGAAAAAACCATCACTTCTATGTGGCTCCACATCAAGCCAGAAGCTCAAGGCTCCTTGTTTATCCTTGTTCCTGATCAGATTTATCGATGAGATCAACCATTTGGCCAATGGCTCACTGTTGGCTGAAAAAGATCTTGGGGAAATACTGTCTAGGAATTAAGACTGAAATATAGTAAGTCTTTTTTTTTTTTAAACAACAAATATGGCTCTATAAGGGACAAAGTGAGCCAACTGGGTCAAGAGTTCTAGAAACAAAACCTCAGGTCTTTGATTTTGTTGGACAGAGTTCATACCTCTGACTCTATGGGGTGGATGAATTCCTTCTGGATGGCACTTTGTATAAGTCAGTAGATCGGAGCTTTCTTTTGGTGGATCTAGAACTTTGAAACCAGAAATATCTCAAATCAGAAGAGTGATTATCTGTGTAAAATGGACCCCATCTGTCCTGAGGCCTCTCTGTCTCCTAGACCTTCATCACTACACTACTTCACTTCTCCAGCACAGGCTATGTCATCATCTCTTTACTGCTCTTTTTCCCAATACCATTGAATGTCTATCATGGACTCCCAAACTGTCTTTAGTTCCAGCTGTAATTTTTTTATTGAGATGTTAAATGTATTTCCTTATACCTCATATCTACAATAGCATTTCTGACTTTTCAAAATTATGATTTCAAGCATATTTTAATGGAATTCCTTTCTTTGCTAGTAAATATTATATCATATTATTGTTATTTTTCACAGGGCATCATAATTATTCATCCTGTTTGATCTCTCCACTGCCATTTTGGTAATGCAGATCATTCTCTGTGTGTGTGTGTGTGTGTGTGTGTGTGTGTGTGTGTGTGTGTGTGTGTGTGTGTGTGTATTACTAGAGATTACACCTAGGGCTTGTGCATGCTAGGTAAGTACCACAGATCAATTATTTTGTTTTGTTTTGTTTTGTTTTTTGCCAGTCCTGGGACTTGGACTCAGTGCCTGGGCAATGTCCCTGAGTTTCTTTTGCTCTAGATTAGAACTCTACCACTTGAGCCACAGCACCACTTCTGTTTTTTACTGTTTATGAGGTACTGAGGAATCGAACCCAGGGCTTCATGCATGCTAAGCAAGCACTCAACCACTAAGCCACATTCTCGGCCCAGATCAATTATTTTTGACAGACGTTTGAATAAACTCCTCAATGGGAAAACAAAATGTAGTTTCCCCAGAGCTTGGTTTATGGGATGAAGCATTATCCTGGAGCTTTCAAACAATGAGATAAAAATTTAAGAGGAATTTGACAATTAAAAAAAACAACAACAACAGACTTTGCTGTTTCTCTGCCCTCAAAATTCTCCATGCCTCAGCTACTTTCTATTTCTGGACACGGGGGATTTAAAGAAGGCTGAGAATCAGCTTTCTGCTGGTTATTTCTTTCTTGTAGTTTTCCTGGTCCCAATCTCTGACTCATGGTCTACTTCTCTTTTTCTTGCTCCACTTCAATATCTGTGTTCCTGTTCCCATCCCCTAATTTTTATGGAATTTTTACCTTGCTTCCTATTTTAATTAATCTGTTTGGTTGTAAGCAATAAAAATCCCAACAATGGCATAGTGAAAAAAGTGCTTTTGCTGCTGTTGTTGTTGTTAACATAACAGCCTGCCTACTGAAGAGACAGGCAATTCAAGATCGGAGCAATGACTACACAAATGTCAAAGTCTCAGTCTGATTCTCTCTTGCTGGCCCCATCAGAATCTATGGATGCAGTAAGCCACATGTTTGTGTTCAAGATTGGAAAATAAAAGGAATAGAAAAGGTTCTTGCCAATCATGCTTAACCCTACTTATTGGAAAAACAAAGCATTTCCCAAAAGCCTGTACCCCTTGCACTCAATATTTTTTCTTAAATCACATAGCCTTCCTTGACAGCCAGGAAGAAAGATGAGAAGATTCTGAATGACAAGTATTAGTATATTTTGTGGTTCCCATTCTGGATATTCTAGACCTAAGACCCACAGTGCTTTTGTCCTAGAAAATGGAATGATATCCAGAGTCCTAGTCCTATCCCAAGGCATACCTGGCCTCCCTACTACTCACCACCTTCTTGGCCTTCTATTCATAGCTATGCAATGACTACATGGCTGTTATTCTCAGGAGACTGCCTACCAGAATGGCTTCGCTGAATACACCCTGTCATCTGTAAGTTTTTGTTCTATATGACATTCTAGGAGCACATGTTTTTATGTGAAAAAAAAGTTCACATGTAGATATGAATTCTTTAGTTGCTATGCTGCTGAAAGAATGCTGGAGGGAAAAGCTTTTTCTCCTTCTTCTTAGAGCTTTAAGAAAAAACAAGCACATATCCTTATATTACACTGACAGCCAACAACCGTTTTTGTTTTCTTTCATTGTGATTCTATAAACCATAATATATAGACAGAGGTTAATCAATGGCAGATGGACATATCTTCTTCTCTAGAATGAATTTAAAGAAATGTGATCTAACTAAAGAATGAACAGCTTAAGCATAAACATGGAGATTTAACTAAAAGTCATTATTCCTTTAGATAATACTTAAAGAAAACCATTTTTGTTATACAAATAAAAGCATAAAATAAAAATAAGAAAAATGGCAAAAATATTCAGGAAAAAATATTTTACTTAGTCCAGAGGAGAACTTTGGCAAATTTTTTATTCTATATAGATGGACCTTAAATAGAAACATCTGAAGAACCCCTTGTGGTTTCTCAATATTTGTTGTGGTAACAGCCAAGAAGTCTCTGCAGTGTGTGTGTGCATGTGTGTGTTTTACTCATCCTACATTACCACAATATTCTAATTATAACTTCTACTTAAGCATTACTATCATATGCATAAATGTAGCCAAAACTGGAGGAGCAGAGGAACAGAGAATACAAAAAATCTCCAGACAAAATGGAAATTCCTATGTTTCCCTTTGCCAACTCATGAGCTTCTAGGAAAAGAAAAACAGTAATTATAGGGTGAAGGTTATTACAGAAGTTGCAAATATATCACTGAAACTAGAAACTACTGGTAGTGATTTGCCTTTCTCTTACCGAGTTGTTTTATAAATTGAAAAAAACAGAGAATATGAGTTAAATATAAATACATGTGAGACTTACTACAAATGACCGTGTGATTCTTCTTATAATTTTAACTTGCTGAATCACATTCTCATCAACATTGTGTAAGGGATAGTCAGCCTCTCCATGGACAGTCACAACTAGAATTTTCAACTGACCCAGATTTTAGATGCTCCTATTCCTATGCATTGTAGAATTTAGAGATGATGGTGATTTGACTCTTTTGCACTAAGTATTCGGGTTTAATATGCTCTTAGTAACTAAACTAAGCAAGCTGGGAAGGGTGACAGCAGGAGATGAAATGTTTGAGGAATGAAACTACATATTTGTGGCTCCTTTTGTGTCCTCTGTTTTTTCTTGTTTCTTATTCAGGAGGGAGTAGGTCCCGTGCTTCTTTGCTTGGAAGTATTAACGTGTCACAAGGAGCAAAGCAGAAGTGGCTTGCAAGTACTTCTCTTCTGGGTTTTTTTGTTTCCAACCTCCTCAACCCACAGAAAAGTCTCAGCTGGATCCTCTGGAAAGAAAAGAGAACTGGGTTTGCCAATGGGGAGAAGATGAGTGCACCTAGAATGTAAACCAGGGCTGCACAGCCCTGTTCTTTCTTGGGATTCTTTCCAGACACTGCCAAGAGTACTGGTGAGCATTTCTAGCTCACCAAAGGCTCCTATCCCATAATGAAAGCTTCAGAGTCCTTGGATCTGAGGAACTAAGAATAAGACAGGGAGAACTTCCACGGAACCCATGTGGGCAGATGACTGACAGAGGCATTGGTGCTCCCTTGGCAGGCAGTTCAGAACAAGAGAGAAAACCCAGGCAATGGCTAAGGTTGGATGTCTGGCTTACAGACTCCATCAAACTTAATTAATTAAGTAGGGCAGGACTGTGCATGCTCATCCTCCCAGCAAACAACAGATAGCAAAATAGGAGGATCTGGGGCCAGGCCAACAAGACCAGATTTCAAAAATAACCAGAGCAAGGGGGAAATGTGGTCAAGAATCTGATGTGTATCCTACAAAATTAGGAGTAAGAGAGGGTAAGAATGTTGAAAGAGGTGACATTGATCATGACGCACTGTTTTCATGAACTGTTGTATTAAATGAGAACTCCTTTTTCTTTTTTTTTTAACTTCAAAGAGACCTTTAATATAGATTTAATAAATAATTTTATAGATCCCTCACAATAATTCTTGGAATTTAGGGTTTTTTGATGATATTTCTTTTTTAAATTTTGTTGTAACAGTGATGTACAAAGGGGTTACAGTTACATAAGTCAGGTAATAAATACACTTCTTTTTGAACAGTATCACCTCCCCTCTCTCATTTACCCCTCTCCCCCATGGGAACTCCTTTGTGCAACTACATAAAGATTATATATATATAACTTAGCATACATAGACATATGTATATATGTATATAAATACATATTTATGCATAAATATAATATATATTATATAATAACTAGGGGGAAAAGAAGGTTGGTAGAATGGCTCAAGTGGTAGAACACCTGCTAGATAACATTGAAGCTCAGTACCAATAAAACAATTAAATTAATTCAAGTAAGCAGAGAAATAAGGTATTTTTCTCACACATGAGAGTTTAAGGATTGAGAATCATGCAGAACAAATGAAGACAAGTACTAGAAAGCACGGCAAATCTGCACCTCTTTCCTCTCTTAAAAAGAGATAGTCCTTTTCACTACCCACTGAGTCTTTTTATTTTTTGGGTCCAGATGTGGGGCCTGAACTCTGGGCCTGGGCGCTGTCCCTCAGCTCTTCAGCTCAAGGCTAGCGCTCTACCATTTGAGCCACAGTGCCAATCTGGCTTTTGTCTTTTTGCTTATGTGGTGCTGAGGAATCGAACCCAGGGCCTCAGGCATGCAAGGCAAGCGCTCTACCACTGAGCCATCTTCCCAGCCCCTACCCACTGAGTCTTTAGAAAGCATCTTTTCTGTTTTTTTTTTACTGTGAACCACATATAAAAGTTAGTTAAGCTTGAGAATGTGATTCTGGAAAATATATGATGCTTTCAGTTATATTATAGTACCGGTTACATTTAAATAGGCCATTGTTTATCATTCCTCCAGCCTCCCTTTCATTCTTCCATTCATTTGGCCCCTTGGATCACAGACAGCACTCATTCTCTGCCTCCATTTCCAGATATGTGCTCCCACATAACCTTTTTACTGCCTTTAATAATACTCAGTTTCTAACTTCCTCACTGGGCTATGAAGTCCATAAGAGAAGGGGCCTTCGAAGGATGTATTCTTTCTAAAGCACTGATCAATCCATTATTTGCTCAGGTTCTGAACAACTGTAACAATAAGAGCAGTGAATGGAAGTACTAACTGCTATCTATCATGATCAAAACTGATGCCTATTTTACCTTCCTCCCCACAATTAATGCCAAAAGGTTTACTGACTTACTGATGCAGAAATATAAGTAGAGAAGGAAAAAGGAAAGTTTGCCACAAGTACCCTCAGTTACTTATGGAGGGCAATTTGGTGTTCTCTCCAATATTGGTTCATAATTAGTAAGGAAAGTCACACAAAAGACAAAAACACAGAAAATAATGTCAAAGACAGAAATAGAGTTGTTTCTCCTTAGAGAGAAAGGATACACAGGCTACAAAAAGTTTTGAATTAATCCTTGTATGTATTTGGAATAGGAGAGTCTTTTCTTCATGGAGAAAATGATAAAAGCATCTGCATATGTGGCTGCAATAATTCAATGCTATTTAAATGATTTTCTTCCTTCTGTATAAGACTTATAAGATAGATTTTTAGGATTTGAAGTCTTTTTTTTGTGTGTATGATTGTCTTATTCAAATCCTTACTATAGGCAAAACCACCTTAATTTAATTACAAAAGATTTTTTGAGAACTACCATAAAGTATTTTAAATTCATTTCATTGTGTGACACCCCCATATAAAGACGCTTAATTTTCATTATGTGATTTTACATTTATCCCCCATCTCAATCTTAATTCTTAACAAGAAAGAACTGTATCTTCTGTATGGCAAGTTATCACAAATATGAAGAGTGTTTTTTTTCTCTCCCTTTTTCTCTCTTCTTACTGGTCACAAAGTCTAGCTTCTTCTTTTCTCATCAGGTCTTACTTCCCATTCTGAAATTGGCTTGATGGAAATGATGAGAATACCTGCAACATAAGGATTACAATTTAGTCTCAAAAAACTAGACTAAAACACCAGTCCACCATGCTTTTTTCTGCCGTAGTATTTCTAAACTTAACATGTGACGTAATCGATCAGCAAGCACAGTTAGCTCTAAGAGTGCAATTTGTAAGATATAGTATGGTTCCTGATGTCATACAGTAGCACATACCTGCAACCTTAACATACAAGAGGCCGAGACAGGATTATAAACTTGAGTCTAGCTTGAACTACATAGCAGACCCTGTCTCAAGTCAATAAACAAATGAGACTAAAAAGACACTTAGGCAAGGTACTGGTGGCACACACCTGTAATCCTAGCTACTCAGGAAGCTACGATCTGAGCTTCTAGCTCAAAGCTAGCCAGCAGGCAAGAAAATCTGTGGGATTCTTTTTTTTTGGGGGGGGGGTCCGGTCGTGGGGCCAGAACTCTGGGCCTGGGCACTGTCCCTCAGCTCTTCAGCTCAAGGCTAGCGCTCTACCACTTGAGCCACAATGCCACTTCCGGCTTTTTTCTTTTTGCTTATGTGGTGCTGAGGAATAGAACCCAGGGCCTCAGGCATGCAAGGGAAACGCTCTACCACTGAGCCACCTTCCCAGCCCCATCTATGAGATTATCTCAAATTAACTACTGAAAAAAAAATTTTTTTTAATCCAGAAATAGAGCTGTGGCTCAAGTGGTAGAACACTAGCTTGGAGCACAAAAGCTCAGGGACAGCATCCAGGCTGTCAAGCGCCAGGCATGTTCGCGTACACACACACACACAGACACACACACACAGACACACACACACACACACACACACACACACACACACGGAGGCACACGGTATTGTACCTTCGTGGGGTTGATAATTTCTTTGTAATGACTTCAAACTAAAAAACATAACACAGGTGTGGAATGTGGTAACTACCTGGCATGTTATGAGCATTCAGAAAAGGAAGTCTTCTATGAATGAGAGATTTTGAGGAAGTTTGGTAAAGCAGTACTGGAGGTAGTTAGCTGGCAAAATCAAACAGGATATGGATGGACAGGGAGGGGAGGAGAGATAGTCCAGACAAGGAAAACAAAAGCAAAGCCACAAAAAGAAACTCTACGAACTGAGAAAGAAGAGAAGGCCAGCCAGAGTGAAGTGGGGGCAGAGCAGTGGGGGTGCAGGCAGCTTTGAAGAAGAGCTAATTTGGGACAGTTAGAGGCAACAGGGAATTGTTACAGGCTTAAAAGATTCCTAACTATTTTAATCCTGTCCCTTTGTTGCAAATGATGGAAATAGCCAGTTTGGGCAGAAAGGGGAATCTATAGACATATATTCAAAACTAGGGAAGGATGGAAATATAGCTGGCCCTCAGATACCCTGAATCAAAGATGCAAATAATGCTAGTATTTGCTCTCTAAACCACATAGTTGTAGCATTTCTCATTTCTGCTTTGCTTTCATGGATTCTGTGATATTAAAATCATAGTCAGTAGCATTTTTTGGTTTGCATTTCCCTGAGAGTCTCATCAGAAAAACTCTGTTTAAAAAAGAAAGAAAGAATAGATTTCTGGGCATGCCTGTAATCCTCAGGAGGCTGAGATCTGAAGGTCGTGGTTTGAAGCCAGCCCAGGCAGGAAAGTCTGAGACTTTTATCTCCAATAAGTTACTTAGAAAAAGTCAGAAGTGGCACTGTGACTCATGTGGTAGGAGCACTAGCCTTGAGCAGAAAAGCTGAGGGACTAGGCCCAAGCCCTGAATTCAAGCCCCAAGACAAGCACAAAAAAAGGAAAGAAAAGAAGAGACTGAAATGCTTCTAGTTATCCCAGCAGGGTGGGGTGCATACTGTCCCTTCGGTTAGCACAAAGAAGTACCACAATTGGCAGCGGCAGCTAATACTACCCCAAGTTGAATTAGGGGCTGGACTGGGAAGAGCATTTCATAGCAAGGTCCCCTATAGGAATATTTATTAAATTGCTTTGTTTTTCTGACATCTCTATGAATCACTAAGAACACTAGTCAAACACAGAGTAAAACCATCTCAAATTCTTAATCTAGAGTAAATTGCCCTCCTAATACTAGATGTTCTTTCAAGTTTGTATTATTCTTTCTGTTTACTTGTTTGGTTTTTAACAAGCTCTCTCCATCTAGTCCAGGCTGGCCTAAACTCACACTTGTCCTCTCAAAAGCTTACATGCCATCATACCTGGCTTTCTTTCAGTTGTGTTTGTTTTGTGTGAGTGTGGGTGTAGGGAGATGTATGTTTTGGGGGAATATACCTAATAGTGCATTTGTGGGTATGGGAGAATACTTTAAAACCATTCATTCCAAATATATGAATATGCTATTTTATGTGTCAAAGGGAATTCTGTAGTCGTAATTAAGTCAAGGATCTGAAGACAAAAAGAATATCATTTTGAGCCAGGCCCCAGTGGCTCACACTTGTAATCCTTGCTACCCAGGAGGCTAAGATCTGAGGATCATGGTTCAAAGCCAGCTCAGGCAAGAAAGGCTGTGAGGCTCCTATCTCCAATAAATCACCAGAAAACCAGAGTGGCACTGTAGCTCAAGTGGTAGAGCACTAGCCTTGAGCTGAGGGACAGCACCCAGGCCCAGAGTTCAAGCTCAGTGACCGACAAAAAAAGAAAAAGAATGTCATTTTGTAGTGTATTGTGCTTCTGAAATAAAATCCCCAAGATTATGCAATTTATAATGAAAAGATTTAGTGGTTCACAGTTCTGGAGGCTTAGATGTCCAAGATCAAGACATTCTCATCTGGCAAGAGCTTTCCTGATGTGTCATCACATAATGGGAAGCAGAAGGGCAAGGAAAGCCAGAGAATGAACCCATCTCCAACAGCCCTTTTTACAGTGGTATTACCCTCATGATCTAAGCACCACCCATTAGGCCTTTCTTCCTAACACTGTTACATTGAGGAGAAAGGTTTTTAACCCTGGATTCTGGGGAATACATTCAACCATAGTTATTATCCTGAATTATTTAGCTGGGTCTAGTGTAAAAACAGAATAGGCAGGAATTAGAGTTAAATAGAGGAAGAAGATACCATACTGCTGATCATGAAGACAGAGAAAGCCAAGGAATGTAGGTAGCTCCTAAACACTAGAAGAGGCAAAGGAATGGATTTCCCCCCTAGAACCCCCAAAAAGAATTCAGCTCTGTCCACACCTTAATTTTAGCCCACTGAGACTGATGTGAGAGTTCTGACTTGACAATTGTAAGCAAATAATTCATATTATTTTGAGTACCTGGATTTATAGTAAGAGGAAATTACCATAGCAACAGAAAATCAATACTATGGGGGCTGGGAAGGTGGCTCAGTGGTAGAGTGCTTGCCTTGCATGCCTGAGGCCCTGGGTTCGATTCCTCAGCACCACATAAACAAAAAGAAAAAAGCCAGAAGTGGCATTGTGGCTCAAGTGGTAGAGCGCTAGCCTTGAGCTGAAGAGCTTAGGGACAGTGTCCAGGCCCAGAGTTCAGGCCCCACGACCGGACCCCCCCCCCCAAAAAAAGAAAATCAATACTATGGATATATATTCATTATTTTAAATAATATCAGAATCATGCAATTCATGATGTTTTGTGGTGTGCATTTTCAAATAAAACATTACATTTTTTTTGTTTTTTAATATAAAAAATGGCATAACAAAAGTGATCCTGGCAGTACCAGAAATTAGTTTTTTTTTTTCTTTTTCAATGTATTTCAAAGAAAAAAGAGAGCGATTTGTGGGAAAACAAGGCCAAAGACTTGTCCAAAAATGATAGGAATCACGGAAGGTTTCAAGACAGGTGGTAGCAAGGAAAACTGAATAAACGATAATAATATGAGACATTGAAAAAAGCAGAGCTGTGGAACTCAGTGACAGCACTTAGGTGATGTCATGCTCTTTGGCTTACTCTTACCTCAAAGCACAAAACTGACAAAGATTCTAGCAATACGTTGTCTATTTGCCTTTCCATGACACAGTTTTTTTCTCAGGCTGTTCAAAGAATTATACAAATATGACCATGAGGCAGTAAAAGGGAAAGAGAAATATGTTAACTCACACCTATAATCCTAGCTACTTGGAAGGCTGAGGTCTTAGAATCACAGTTCAAAGCCAGCATGGGCAGAGAAGTCTGTGAGACTTGTACCCAATAATTACTAAGGAACCAGAAGTGGTGCTATGTCTCAAGTCTTAGAGCACAAGCCTTGGGCAAAAAAGCTCAGTGGCAGTGCCCTGGGCCTTAAGTGCAAGCTTCAGTACTGGCATAGACAAAAAAAGTTGCATTTAGTAAAATAATGTGACTTTAAAAAAAGCCCCCAAACATATTTTTGTTTGTATGTTGCCTATATACACATATATACATATAATATATATATTGACCATGAAAACTGGAAACTAAGATAAAACTTAATTTTTTCTTTTTATAAAATTTTATTTTATTGTAAAGATGCTGTACAGACATGAGTAAAGTAATGAGTACACTTCTTGTTGAACATTGTTACCCCTTCTTTGTTTTTTTCCTACTATCCCTTCCCTCTCCCAATACTTCATTTTTTAAAGTTTAAACACCTTGGCTATTTTCAAGACACAGCGTGGGAGCAATATGTTCAATGAAAATACAAAATATAGATCATCTAAAGCCAAGAATTTCAGGTGGAAGTGCAGAGAGATTGGTGGAAAGACTATATTAATGTATCATATTTTTTGCAGTTTTGCACAGTGAATAATATATCAATGAGGAATAATGCATTAAACACTTCATTAAATATATCATGTATTGAAATACCAACAAATCATTTATTCTATATAATATAAATGTATATATATAGGAAATCTTTACTTGCCAGCTTTATAGTCTTTGTAGCTACTATGTATGTAACTAACTCTTAGACCTTGATTTCTTACCTTGAATTCCATCGCTTCAATTTGACAAATATTTACTGGGCAAAAAATATTCATAAGATGAATTGTATGCCCCTACCCCAAATATAGGAAAGCCCTTTAAATATGACTGTCTTTGGAGATAAAGACCTTAAAGAAGTAAATAAGTTAAAATGGAATCTTTAGGATGGATGCCAATCAAATATAACTAGTGCTCTTATAAAAAGAGATTGTACTGCAGAGTGATAGCAGATGTATGTGCACAGAGATATAACCACAGGAAGACTTGGGGAGATGACCATCCCTCAGACAATGAGGAAGGCTATCGAAGAAACTAAGCCTGTCTACACTTTGTCCTCCAAAAAAATGAATTCCTGTTGTTTGAACCACCCATTCTAGGAAGCTAATAAAGCTATTATGTCTTAGACACAGTGATTTTTGGATAGAGATTGATATTCAGCAATTTTAAAAAGCACATTTTCTAATCTTGATTCCTGATTTCCAGCAAAACAAAAAACAAAAACAGAAACAAAACACCATATCGAATGCAACTTGTTCAAAAGCAAAGTTGTGAACAAGCTTTACATTGAAAGATAATGATGGATTCTAACTCTTCTTGTGGCCTTCTGTCATTCAACATAATAGCTTGAACTTGACAATCCTCAGCTTGCACCATTTTTCCAGCCTATAAATTTGAGTGTTATCTTTGACTCTTGCTTCTTCTGTTCAATTTGTCACCCACATCTATCAGTTGTTTCAAATGTAATTCAGTTTTCCTCCTTTTTTAAAATTTTAATCACTTCATTTCTGGATTAATCCAGCATTGGATTAGTATAATTGCCTTCCCATTTTGATTCTCCTTATTCCAACCTATTCAAAGTGCTGTCAAACTTCTCTTAACCATAGCTTGTATCTTCCTGTGCTTCAATGGATATTGCTGAACTTTGCTATGTGCAAGACCCTGTGCAAAGTAATGGAAAAAATAAACCTATGATCTCCACTTTTTGGGGAAGTTGTGGTCATTTAGAAGATTCAGACACATGTACAAAAAGTTGCAATAGTCATAGTAGCTTTGGGGAACACATAGGGTATGGCAAATGGCTTTAACTAGAGCAATATGGGGAGAAAGGAAGAGAAAGTAATACTGTAATGAATAGGAGCAATCAGACAGCAAAGGGGAATGAGACATTCCAGACAAAGGGAATAATAATTGCAAAGGCCCAGAGATAGAGAAATGGCTGTAATATTCAAGAATGGACTTAACTCTTCCATATTGCTTCCAAGACTCTCTGCTTCATCTCTAATGGCGTTCATAATCGCTGTGCTACTTTCATGTCATATTACTCAACAGGCTTCTTCAACTCTAATAAAACCATTTTTCTGTTATCTAGTAAATATCACCCAGTGGATACATTTGCTACAATCCCCTCATCTGAAGTGCCTCTTTAGAGTGGCTAGTTCAGACCTAACAACATTCCCACTCTCAAGAAATACTTGAGGCAAACTCATCTTCTGTCCTGTCATTCCCATTGCAGACATTTTTGAGGTAGGCATAAACTTTTTAGTTCAATATTAGGCACTAAACACAAAATCATTTGCTCTGTCAGTTACTATGTGCAATAACAAATATTAGTTCTAGCTGTTATCACATTGCAAATTTGGCTTTAAAATAGTATTTTGTTACATGCATATAATCGGAGAATTGCTGAGTTCTCAGGTTGAATTAATTCATGGCCTGACTGGTATAAACATCAGAATAGTCACAGGGTTCAGGTTGTTGTGAAAACTGCTCTTGTGTAACAGTTCATATTTGTTCCAAGTAAATAGCTAGAAATGTCCAGTTCTACAGATTTTGCCCTGTCCAAAATGGCTACTCCTAAAAGAAACTAAAGAAGCTTCTTTAATACTACAAAGGATATGCAAGGCTCATGTTACAATGGGTACACAGATTCCACTTGTATGAAAGAAGCAGAGATATATTAAAAGGCAAAGGTCAAAGTATTCTGCAGTTGTTAATTAGGCTGTGAGGAAGGCTATGTCTTTGTGTGGCCCATGCCTCACCTTGCCCCAAACGCTGTTAACTCCCCTTTGCATTTACATTCTAAGTACCAAGTTTTACTTCTTCCATGAAGTTTTCTGAAATTCCTCACACCACAGGTGATTTTTCTCTTCTAAGACCTGTTGTACTTAGTCTCTATCAGGAATTAATATTGAGTTATTTTTCTGTTTGTTTTATAAGTTCTTATATCATAAATCAAATTTCTTGAAGAAATCCTCTTTTAAATTACAATTTACTATATTCTAAGAATTAAGTGCTTTGTGTGTTTAAATTTTTATTTTTATACATATGATTTAATTCATTTTTGCTTTATTTTTCAGAGAGGGTCTTACTTTTGACCCGGCTGGCTTTGAACTGTGATCCTCCTAACATCTGTCACCTGAGTAGTTTGGATTATAGATAGACATGTGCCACCAAGTCACATTTTTAAAAATAATCTCCTATGGTTGGACATTTAGGGGATTGATAGTTATTCGTCACTACCTCACAATATTGTAGGCCATATTTTCTTCTTACTCTTGTTAACATTTATTTCCAAGTTCTCCAGGAAAAAGTTGAAATGATTTAGTCCCACCTGCAGAATATGAGAGTCTCTTTCTTTCCAATAACAGGTGGTTTCATTTTTAAAGACTGGGGCATATTTCCTGCATTTCTGTAGTGGTTATAGACAGAGCTGGGAACATAGTAAACAGTAAACTATTTTTGAAAAGCGGATTAATAGTGTTTTTGTCCACTATTTATGACTACAAATATTTAAAGTAATTAAATCATTCACTCAACATATTCACCCCATATAAGATGGTCCTTGCTTTGCCTACTAAAAACAAAAACAGCATTTAGAAATTAAGCAAATACTTTTATGAATTATTGAAACACAGATTAAGATGCTGATAACTAATTTCAAATGTAAAATATAGAGAAGTTATTCTTAATAGTTGTCCAGAAGTCCTAAGGTGTCTCTTGGGAACAAACGATTTGTCTCATTTTTCTAAGAATAGGAAGTATTAAAACTTCTCCTCAGAGGATTAAGACTAAGACATTAGAATAAGAAAACCCTCCCATCCATTTCCTACTAGTATTTAGAATCAGAGGCTTAGCGCCAGAGAAGGCAAAATCTGGTACGGATTCTCATAGTGCCCGAGATTTTTTTTTTTTTAATATAAAGGGGCCAAACCAACACTCAAATTTCCAAGGAAAGTTTTAATGCTTCTATCCACTACCTGAGGGTATGGATGACTAGATGAATGTCTTGTTTAGCTTGATGATTAATTTTACAAGTCTCCTGTTCAATATCAGAAAGATCATACTTAGGTAATAATTAGTCCCACTTTTCCAATGTACAACTTATGTCATCTTATGTAAAGTAGTGATCATTAAAAAGCAGCATAGCCTTAAAAGTACTGATTTGAAACCTCATTTAAAGGGAAATATTCCATAATTCTTTTATAATGTTTCCTCCTCATGATTGGTAGAACATGCTGGAATGAGTTTGTAGCTCATTAAGCCATGTGTAGTAGAAAGATAATGTGACGGTTCAAAAGATATGGATTCTAGTCCAATTACCTGCCAGTAATATTTATCTTGAGCCGAATCACTTCATGACTTGGGGCTACAGTTTTCTGTACTGTAAACTAAAAATCTGGGCAAGGTTAGTATTTCCCTCAGTGTGTTCTGTGGAACACATGTCTTATGAGCTGTTTCACTGGAAAAAATATTTCATAGTTGAATACATTTGGGAAGAGTTTTATATAATATCTCAGAACTTCACAATGTACATTATTAAATCCACTGGAAACTTCTCTACTTGAGACACTCATTCAACTTTAAGCTAGCTCTTTTTCCCTTTCAATAATTTGATCAGAGGAGCTTTTACTACTTTTGGAATCACTCCAAAGTTCTGTGCAACCTGAGTTCTAAAAGAACACTCCGGAAAAGGATGAACTCCTAAGGTTCCTCTGAGATGCCTGGATTGGTGGCGTAATTTCTTATATAGATATATAGTTCTTTGAATTCTACTCCTCTTTCAGTTTCCCAAACCAGAATTCTGAGTTTTATCCTAGAGGCTTCTACCTCATGTACTCTCTCAGAGCCAATCTCATGTGAAATTCTGTAGTTTCTACCTTCTTAATATGTCTCCCATCTAGTTCCTTTCCCCATGCCACTACCTTTGCCTCTACACTTATAGCACTTTGGGATGTCTTCACTCCCTACTTGTCTCCTTCATTCTGTTCTCCATGGTCTCCAAATACCAACTCAGTTGTTCCAGAGGCTGAACCACTTCAATCTATTGTTTTTCCCAGATTGTTAAATTCAAACTCCTTGGTATAGAACATAGACCCTTTATTGATAAAGTCCTTCTCCCACATAATCTGGCTCCTTGTATTTTCTGACCAGACAAAATAGAATTACTTAGTTTCTTAGGCATGATACTGTTGTTAACTTTCACACTAGCACAGATATTGTTGCCTTTGTCCAAAATGACTGCCCACTCCTTCTTTGTCTGGTTAGCTCCTCCTTGTCATTAAACACAGTTTAACTTCCCACTGGGCAAGCTTTCCAGATCTGGGGATAGACTTTGTTTTCTAAGTGTGGCTTTCTCACCTCCTTTATCTGGCAGACTGTGTTTTTTGAGGGCAGGAAGCATCATGTCTTTTGTCTTTGTTTTCATTTTTAGACCTTATTTGGAGCTCAATAAACTCTTTCTGAATGAGTAGTTTCGTGGTTTAACAGAACTGATGAGAGCTTTTCTCAATGGCAAAAAGTGTTTTCTCAGATTAGCACTTAAAGAAGAGAGAGATGGCAAAGAGCAATCTTAAAAGCACTCCGTTGTCTTTTTAAGAGCATCTTTCTTGTAAGGTATAATACAGTCCCGTAATAATATTTGGTAGCAAGAGGTTATATATTGTTCGGCATCTAGGTGTGTTTAATCCCAGTAATCACAAAGGAAATGAAGTGGTTATAACACATTTGTATGAACTTATCAGTTAAGAAATGTTAAAGTATTTATTTATAAACTTTTTGTGCCAAGTAGTACCATACTAGACAGCTTAGAGACAGAAGACTGAATAGGTTTTTTGTAATACATTCATTTAGGGGAAAGCATAACTTACTGAAATAATTATAATTAGAAGTAAAGGAAAGGTAGAAAGCCTATGGCAACCAATCACCATTACCATTTTTCTTTATTAGATATATTATTGAAGCACCACTAAACTAAAATACAAAAATGCCGTTGTGCGACCTAAGAACAGCCATCTCAAGTGTGAACACAGTCTGCCATGTATTGTATGGCTCTAAAATTCTAAACACCATTTTGAAAAAGATTGTGTACTAGTTTGGAACAGATTGTGAAAAATTGAATTTCAAAACCACTTGAAAGTCCTCAGGAATATTAGGAAGCAAGGGTGCAATTAAACCAAACCAGGATTTGGCCCCAGGACAGAGAATTTTCCCAGGACAGAGAAATGCGCATTCCCATTCTTAGAAAGGGAGGCAGGATCTCAGAAATGTGCAGTCGATCTACTAGCATTCAAGATACAGAAACTATTAACCGGCAGATGAGACGGCATGGGAAAAAAATGCTGAAGGTTTATTGCAATCAATTTCAGGTCACACTTCCAATTCCTCAATTGTTTTAACGTTGTCAACAAAAGTGCTTTGTCTCTAGCCACCTAACAATAATTTAAATTCATGCCCCCCCATCTCTATCAACTTTAGGTGAAGGTCAGAATAAGGACACTATAAACTGAAACCTATGTCCGCCCCCAACCAAACCCGCACCAAAATGAACGGTGCGTCGTTCGGAGCTCGGTGGGGGGAGGAGAGCCAGGAAGAACGCAGAATAAACCGATTTCAGGGTTAAAAAGTAATGGAAGGTAAGTGACATGTCTAATTTCCAAAAGCTTCCCAATACCTGGCGTGAACCAGCCGAGTGCTGGGGGCCAGAATGGGATTTCCTAAGGAAGGGCGCCGTGATTTCAAGGAGCAGGGGCGTGTCGAGGGCGCGCACGCAGGGCTGGCACCCAGGCCGAGGCTGGACGGTCCAGCCCCGTCCACAGGTCGGCTCCGCACCGCCCGGTCTCCCCAGCCCTCGGCCCGCCCGCAGCCGCCGGGCCCGCTGCCCAGGAACCGCCACCGCGGAGGTGGGGCGGCACCGGGATTTTCCTCCCCACTCATTCATTCTCTGATTCATTCGTTCCTGGAGGCGGTTCACTGGGACGCGCGCGGAGGAAAGGCGGGGCCCGGAGAACGGCGCGGGCTGGGTGCGGTCCGGCGCCCGCGGGGGGGTGTGGGGTGGGGTCGGCGAGGCCGGGGCGCGCGGGGAGAGGACGCGCAGGGCGGGGGCGCGCGGAGCGGGGGCGAGAGGCGCGCGCGCGCCCGTCTGCGCCGGAAGTGAGCGCGGGCCGCGGGCGGCGGGCGGGGAGCGCGCAGCCGGCCGCGAGTCGGCCCGCCCGCCCTCGGGCCGCCCGGCCCTCAGCCCCGCCTCCTGCGCCGGGGCCGGACGCGGTGGCTCTCAGATCCACCGCCGCGGGGCGCTGCGGCGGCCCCGCCCCTGCCACCGCCGCCGCCGCCGCCGCCCGTTCGGCCTGTCCGGCCGTCTGTCCGTCAGTCAGTCCGTCACGGAGCGCGCGGCGCGGGAGCTGCCGGCGCTCGCGGCGTCTCCCGGGAAGGAGCGCCGCGCCTGGAAAGGAGGCGGCGGCGGCGGCTGCAGAAGCGCGAGCCCAGGCGCCGCCGGACCCGGGGCCGCCACGCCAGCCGGGGCCGCTGGAAGACCGAGCGGCGGCCGCGGTGAGTGCTCTGCCTCGCCATTGGGGTGCGGGGAGGCAGGCAGCCGGGCGCGGAGCCGGGAAGCGCTCCCACCTCCATTTTCCCGGCTCCCGGCCCCGTCACCCCGGCGCGTCGGAGCGGCCGCCACCTGGGGCGGGGTCGCCGGCCGGCTCCAGCCCGCTGGACCCGCGCCGCGAGCGGTGGCCGGTGGGTGGGTGGGGCTCGGCGGCGTTCAGCCTGCGCCCCGCGGCCCCGGGGGCTGCACCCGGGGAGACAATGAGGCGTGCGGCCGCCTGGGAGGGTGCGGCCGGGCTTCTCCTTCCCCGGCGCGGTGCCGGTCGCCCGGGATTGCGGGCGGGGTGGGGTGGGGTAGGGGACCCCCACACTCGCCGCAGGAACCGGCGACGGGATGCGGGAGTGCTGGGGCTTCGGCGCCCCCTGCCCCCAACACGCTTCAGAGACGAGTTCAGTGCCGAGATTGAGAAAGGCGGGGCGCCTTCTGTGTCCTCTAATTAAGCCTGCGAAGTAATTGCTCGGGAGCGTTCTAGCCCCGTGTCTGCTCTCCGTGCGCATTCCCGCCGGAAATCCAAACTGCCATTCAACGGGGGGGTGGGGGGGGGCGGCCAGGGAGGCGGCGGTGTCCCCGCGGTGTCCCCGCGGAGGTGCGGCTGCCGCCCTTCCAGGAAGGGTGCCCGCCTCGGACAGCCAGGGGCGGCCTCGCGCTGCCGGCGGCGGACGGCTCGAGCCCGGGAGCTTTGTGAGCGCGGAGACGTGACTCAGTGTGAAATGAGAGCCTTGGAGAACGGTCGGGTGCGCCGCACGCCCGAACATTTTGTATAGAAGCCCGGGGGGGGGGGCGGGGAGGGAGGGAGACGGAAAGGCCCTTCACTCCTCCGCCCAGTCAGGGGTTGGATGTTGTCTGCAGCCTGTCTCACGTGGAGAACCGCCTTAATGAAGTAGGTGAAAGGACCACTAAAGGTAGCGAGTGTGGTAAACGTAGGGGTCGGGTGTGATCGGATTATTAAAGGGTAGAGACTAAATCCAGCAAATAGTTGGGGGTTATCTACCCTGTCAGGAGACACGGAGTGAACCAGACCCCGCAACACGGGGTGTTTGGAAAGAGCACTTTGGAGCTGGGGAAACAGAACGTTCCAGAGGCAGTAGAATTGGCTGGCTAGCAACCTGGGAGTGGACAAGCTGTTGAACTCTGCACAGTAGTTCCTGTCAGTAAACAGAAATAACGCCACCTGTTTACCTCTCCAGATGTGTGTCAAGCAGGTTAAATGAGAGTCAGTGTAACTAACTCGGTAGCACTTTGCCTGGCATGGTGGGTCTAACAAGTGTTCGTTTCCTTCCTCCCTTTTCCCTCCTCTCTCGGGGAAATTTTTGGGAGAGGGCAGGTGAGAAATGAGTCATTGTAATACAGTCCATTCTGCGATGTGGAGGCAGAGGTGGAGAATAAAGGCAGTGAAGAAGAGATTAATGCTAGACTTGGGTCAGTGGAAGCTAGGGAAAGTCATGGAATCTTGGCATCTGAATAGAAGCTTTAAGGATGGGTAGGATTTCAACAGATGGAGGTGAGGAGAGGAGGACGTTCCACTGGAGGCAGTTCAGTCCTGGTGAGCTGAATTCAGAAGAAAGACAGTTGGGAGAGGACAAAATAAAAAGACACCCAAAAGCTTTTTTAAAACTCTTCTTCAAGAGTTTGACCTTGAAATTGTTATTTTGCTTTATGTTGTGTCATGAATTTCCCATAAACCAGATACAGCCCTGTTCAAGTAAGTACCAAATGCCTGCAGACCTTACTATATGATATTTTGCAGTAGATATTTTGTAGTGCTTGGGCTGCTGCTCTCTGTGTTTGATTTTCATAAAGAAGCATTTGTAGATGTTTCCTTGTGATCAGTGTTAGCTCTGTTTGGTAGAGGCAGTAGCAAAATCTTGAGACCCAAGTTTTGGTAAGAATTTAATAAGATAACTGAAAGTGGCACCTTTTTGTGTATGTTTTCATAATTCCTAATTCTTTGTTTTCTGAAGAGCTTTTTTTACACTTTTGTCCTTGAGGATAATTGCCCTGTAATCTCAGGACTTGGAGGATGAGGTAGAAGAATCCTGAATTTGAGGCCAGTCTGGGCTTATTGAGAACACATCTCCAAAAAGGAGAAAGTAAAAATTTTGAGGAATAACTTCAGAAGTTCTACAGAAGTATGTCCTGAGGTTTGTGAAAGGGGTCATAGCTCAGTAATAGAGTTCTTGTCTAACATTTCCAAAGGCCTGGATTCTGTACCTAGCACCACAGGAAACCTAATTTTAAACGTTTTTAAGCCTGGCATAGTGGTGCACACCAGAAGTCCCAAGACACAAGAGTCTGAAGCTAGAGGACCTAAAGTTCTGGGCCCAGCTTGGGCTACCCATTGAATCCTTGTTTCCAAAACCACACACACACACACACACACACACACATGCGCGCGCACGCGCACACTCACGCACACACACACACACTCATGCACACACATACGCACACGCAGGCAGAGTGCATATAGAGCTTGTCCCCAGACTGCATATAGAGCTGAAGTGTTTTAAAACCAGGAAGCCTAATCCTTTCTTCTTCTTTGGTGTAAGTATTGGAGCTTGAATTTAGAACCTTATGTTTTCAAATGGCTTTTCCACTCAAAGTTGGTGCTCTTCCATTTGAGCCACACTTCCACTTCTGACTTTTTTTGCTGGTTAATCGGAGATAAGAGTCTCATATTTCTTTGCCCAGTTAGCATTCAAATCTTGACCCTCAGATCTCAGCCTCCTGAGAAGCTAGTATTATAGGTGTGGGCCACTTGCACTCCTCAAGGAAGTTCAATTCTTAAGCTTGTGTGTGTGTATGTGTGTGAGATTTTGTTTTTGTTTTTCCTTGCAGTACTTGGGATTGAGCCTAGTACCTCCTGCATGCTAGGTACAACTTAAACTTCTAGCCCTTAAGCTTGCTTGCTTTTTTTTTTTTTTTTTTTTTTGGTCTAGTCATGGGGCCTGAACTCTGGGCCTGGGCGCTGTCCCTCAGCTCTTCAGCTCTAGGCTAGCGCTCTACCTCTTGAGCCACAGCACCACTTCCAGCTTTTTCTTTTTACTTATGTGGTGCTGAGGAATCGAACCCAGGGCCTCATGCATGCAAGGCAAGCGCTCTACCACTGAGCCACCTTCCTAGCCCAAACTTATTTTCTTAACCACACTCCTATGCTGCCACCTTAGTAAACAACTTACTTTAAAAAAGAAAGTATATATAACATAAAATTAATCATTTTTAACCATTACTAAGGGGTAATTTTTTTCAGTGACATTAAGTATACTCATACCTTGAGATACTGCTATCTCCACTGAAATTCTGACCAATAAACAATAACTGACTACCCACCCTACTATCCTGGTAACAACTATTTCTGCCTCTAAATATTACTACTCTCTGGGTTCTTCCTATAAATAGAATCTTAACATTTGTTCTTTTATGTCTGACTTATAATGTCTTCAAGAGTAATCTATGTTATAGCATGCATTTTTAAGGGCAAATAACATGATTATACCACATATATGAATATTTAAATTTTCTTTTTTTTGTCAATTGTGACTACAGCTTGTAGATATATATCTCCAGTGTTGTTGGTTTTTTTTCTCCAGTGTTCTTTTGGTTATTAACCTTGATATAAAACGACATTATATGGTAATTCTTTAATTTTTTTGAGAAGCTGCAATATTGTTTTCCACAATAGTGGTACCATTTTACATTCCCATGAACAATGAGCAAGGCTTAATTTCCCCATTTCTTTGTCAGTAGTTGTTTTCTGCCCTGTCTCCTACCCACTCGTACTGGGGATGGAATACAGAACTTTGCACATGCAGACATGGTCTATATACCACCAAGTTATATCTGCAGATGTACTATATAAATATACTATATAAGTATCAACTAATACATTGTGTAATATATATAATATATTCACATTACATATTACTTTAGTATTACATATTTAACATTAGCTATCCTCATGGGTATAAAATGGTATCTCATCATGATTTTGATTTTCATAATGATTAGTGATGTGAGAATCTTTTCAAGTGCTTCTTGGTCATTGGTATATACTTGGAGAAATCTCTGGAGACAATTTTTTTCAAGTCCGTCACCCATTTTAAATTGTTTTATTTAGTTGAATTTCTACTTGGAATATTAGTCGCCTATCAAATATATGATGTGCAAATACGCTCACCCATTTTGTGGACTGCCTTTTCACTGCTGTAGATAGAATCCTTTAACATGCAAAGGTTTTAATTTTAATGAAGTCTAGTTTCCTTTTTCTTTTTTGACTATGCTTTTGAGTCATGTCTAAGAATTCATTGCCAAATTCAGTGCATGAAGTTTTTCTTTTATTTTCTTGTGGAAGTTTTATAGTTTTAGTCTTTACATTTAGGTCTTTGATTCATGTTTTAATTAATTTTTATATGTTAAGTAAGACTTTAACTTCATTCTCTTGCATGTGGATATTCAGTATCCATAGCATCAGTTGTAGAAAGAACCAACCTTTTCCTATTGAATGGTCTTAGGATCTTCATATACTAACATATATCTATATGTATCTATGTTTATGTGTATATGCCTATATATATTTACATTTTTAGCAGTGAAGGCCTTGGTACTACATGGCTATATATAATTATGCAGAAACAGTCCTTAGAATAAAGCCTTTGTTACTTCTCTGTATCTACTTGTGAATTTTATATGGGTTATTGATAAGGAAACCTATGATTGAGGTAGGTTATATAAAAAATTAGTTATTATGTATGTCTGTTCATACAAAACTGTCTCAATATAGGTCTGTAGGATATGCACTATGCTAAGTTAAATAAGCAGGATTTGTACACAGTTCTTTGTAAGTGTACTACAACTACAGTTAAGTAACAATGAGTATCTTAACAGGTTGTGAAATCGTATTATAGCTTGTATGTTTTGGGTTTTTCTTATTTGCCCTGTGAGAGTTGTTAAATATTATTAGCAAGTCAATTTGGAAAGAAAGATTTTTTTTTTAACTTTTGGATCTATGTACTTGAGTATCATAAGACTGCAGAATGAACCATTAAATGCTGCTACTAAGCTAGGCAGGGTGGTGCACACATATAATTCCAGCACTTTTGGAGGATCTTGAGTCTAAGACCAGCCTGTGCTATATAATAAGACACTATCCGAATTGAAATGAAATGAAAAGATGTTTCCTAAACAAACCTAATTATTTCTACCTCCAACTATTTATCTCAGTAAAATCAAAACAAAATATTCCAAAAGTAAATATTATTTAGGTGGTCATAAGGCTATAACATTTCTAATTCACAATTTCTCTTTGAGTTTATAATAAATATAGTTGAAAACCAAACACTGTGTTAGATTTCATCTGGAAAAGTTTTGTTGTGAAATACTGCAAGTTTTCTCACTTTATATGATCTCCCAAAGCATCATCTCATGATCCAACTGCTATTAAAGTACATATTTATGCTGTTAGTAAAATGCATACTGGCCAGGTGCTGGTGGCTCACACCTATAATCCTAGCTACCCCGGAAGCTGAGATCTGAGGATCATGGTTAGAAGCCAGCCCAGGCAGGAAAGTCATTGAGACTATTGTCTCCAATAAGCAACCAGAAAACCAGAAGTCGTGTTATCGCTCAAAGTGATAGAGTACTAGTCTTAAGCACAAAAGCTCAGAGACAGCACCCAGGCCCTGAGTTGCAAGCCTCAGGACTGACCCCCCCCCCCAAAAAAAAAAGCGAGAAGTGGATCTGTGGTTCAAGTGGTTGAGTACTAGCCTTGAGAAAAAGAATCTCAGAGACAACACCCAGGTCCTGAGTTCAAGCCCTAGGACCAGCACAGAAAATAAATAAATGAATAAATAAATAAATAAAATACACTGTTTCTCTGTTAAGGCAGAGCTAGGCACGAAAGACATATTAAAGTGCTAGATGTTCTCTCTTTAAATAGAGAGGATGCCACTTTAAGTGTAAGGTACAAAGAATCAACAGAGAATGTAATTGAAGAAGCTGAATCCACAAAGAATCAGAAGGAATAATGAGTTGAAAATGAGTGAAGAGATTAGGAGGTTAGGGTTGGAAGTGGGAGACAATTCATTAAAGGAAGGGGAAAATAAGGTTAGTGAAACCCATGATTGATGTCAAAACATAATACTTAAAATTTAAGCAAAATTTAAGCCCTGGAAAATAATTGATATCTAGTGAAAATGTTTTATAACTATGAAAAAATGAATAACTTTTTAGGAAGATTTGAGTAAGTTTGAGATGTGAAGGAAAAGTATTAGTTAAGTCAATATAGCAAAATAACTAAAAGTATACCATGAAAGTAGGATGTGTTCTTTATGTCCTCCAAATTATGCACCCTCTGTGCACAATTCCTAAGCATGATTTGTTCTCCCTCATATTTTTTGGTCAAACTCATTCATCTTTTGAGACTTATCTCCATTGCTTTGTGAAGCTGTTAACACTCTAAACAGAACCATTCCTGTAGGCTTTATGTTGTAGATAATTATGAACTGTGTCATATTCTATGTTTTGTAGTATTGGACCTACTTTTACCTGAGAGGTACCACAATCCTTTAAGTAATAACATAATAGAAACAGTGATAATGTTTTAATGAAAACCTTTATTTGAGGATTTAAAAAATACTTGTTTTTGATGTTGGGAATTGAAATCCAGGGCTTCATACAAACTTAACAGGCACGCTACTATTGATTTATATGCATACTACATGTAGTTGATAGTTTTATTTTGAGACCATCTAGGTAACCCAGGCTGGCCTTGAGATAGTCCTGCTTCAACCATCAGAGCACTGGGATTATAGGTTTGGACAGCCACACACCTTATATAACTGGAAAAATTCATAAAAATTTACTTGTATTTATAAAGGATAATTATTTCTATTATTTCTTGGCTTATTTGACTTCATTGTAACAACATTGGATACTGGTGAATGAAATAATTGATTCCTCTCTTTCTGTGAGTAGTATACTTCACAAGTGTAAGCAATGATTTAGCACTGATTGAAAAAAACATTTTTGTTTGTCCAAGTTTTTAAAAAAAATAAACATGGCTATCTTAAAACAGAGGAGATGAACATGATGCATTTGGTTTGAAAATTTTTGGTTTTAGTACTTGGTAATGTATACATTCCAAGGGTTTGTATCTTAAATCTATGTATCTCTGATCCTTTTTTTTTTGGGGGGGGATACAGTATTAGGGTTTAAACTCATTGGCTTCCCATTTGCTAAACAGTTGCTCTACTGCCTATTCTTGTTTTCCTTTGCTTAGTTTTCAGATAATATCTAACTTTTTACACAGACTGGTCTGGACACCCATCTTCCTACTTACACTTCTCCAGTAGGTGGAATGGCAGGTATGAACTACCATGTTCACCTTTAAAGGTTGAGATGGTGCTGTCATGAACTTTTGCCTGGACTGACCTTGAATCATAAACTTTGATTCTTTACCTCCAGAATAGCTAGGATTATAGATATGAGCCACTGTGCCTGGCTTAATATTATTATTATTTTTTTATTTTTATTTTATTTTATTTTTTTTGCTGTCGGTCATGGGGCCTGAACTCTGGGCCTGGGCTCTGTCCCTGAGCTCTTCAGCTCAAGGCTAGTGCTCTACCACTTGAGCCACAGCACCACTTGCAGCCTTTTCTGCTTATACAGTGCTGAGGAATCAAACCCAGGGCCTCATGCATGCAAGGCAAGCACTGTACCACTGAGCCACCTTCCCAGCCATTAATATTTATTTTTAATACTTATCCAGAAGCTGTAAGGCAGCTTATGTAGGGACTTGCCCTCTCTTACCTCTTTGTTTAGAAAGCTGTACTTGCTTTTTTTATTTCTCCTTTTTCTTTTCTTTTTGGCCAGTCCTAGGGCTTGAACTCAGACCCTGGGCACCGTCTCTGCGCTTCATTTGCTCAAGGCTAACACTCTACCACTTGAGCCACTTCCAGCTTTTTCTGTTTATCTGGTACTGAGGAATTGAACCCAGGGCTTCATGCATGCTAGGCAAGCACTCTACTAGTAGGCCACATTCCCAGCCCTGAAAGCTGTACTTTCTAAACAGAGATGCTCATTATTAGATTTCTGTCCATCAGTTAATGCAGATTTGGCTAGTAGTTTTAGTTTTCCTATGTGTTTAGCAGTTCTTTCAATCGAATGTGAAGATTTATCTTTATCTTGTTTTTTAGTAATTGAGTTCAAAATGTATTGAAATTTACATTTGGAAGGGTGTGTGTGTGTGTGTGTGTGTGTGTGTGTGTGTGTGTGTGTGTGTGTGTGTGTGTGTGTGTGTGTGTGTGTGTGTGTGTGTGTGTGTGTGTGTGTGTGTGTGTGTGTGTGCGCGCGTGCGCGCACGTGCGCAAGCGTGTACTTGAACTCAGGGCCTGGGCACTGTCCCTGAGCTTCTTTGCTCAAGGCTAGCACTCTACCAATTGAGCTTCAGCTCCACTTCTGGCTTTTTACTTGTTAATTGGAAATTAGAGTCTCATGGACCTTTCCTTCCTAGGCTGTCTTCAAACCACAATCCTCAGATATCAACCTCCTGAATAGTTAGGATTACAAGTGTGAGATACTGCCACCTAGCTTTGGAAGGTATTTTTAAAAGTTAGAAATCATTTCTCTGAGATCTTGGCCAACTATACACCTGACAAGGGTCTAGTAACCAGATATACAAGGCACTTAAAAAACTAACCCCCCTCCCCTTCCCACCCTCAGCAAAGAATGGGCAGTTAATAAATGGGCATAGGAGCTAAATAGACACATCTTAAAAGAGGAAGTACAAATGGCCAGTAATTACAAGAAGAAATTCTCAGCATCCATGGCCATAAAGCAAATGCAAATCAAAACAACATTGAGATTTCATCTCCCATCTGAGTGACTGTCATTAAGCATATCAGCAACAGCATTGCACCAGTGGCTCACACATGTAATCCTAATTACTCAGGAGGCTGAGATCTGAGGATCAAGGTTTGAAGCCGGCCCAGACAGGAAAGTCCATGAGGCTCCTATCTCCAGTTAACCACCAGACTATCGGAAGTGGGCTGTGGCTCAAAGTGGAGGAGTTCTAGTCTCCAGTGAAAAAGCTCAGGGACAGCACCCAGACCCTGAGTTCAAGCCCCACGACCTACAAAAAATAAATAAAAGCAACATCAGATGCTGGTGAAGATACAGGGAAGAAGAGACCCTAAAACGCTGTTGGATTACAGGATGGAATAGGAGAAACCCTAGGTCTCCTTGGCTCAGGCCGAAATTTTTTAAACAGAGACCCGGAAACACAACAAATCAAAGAAAGGTTGGACAAATGGGATTGCATAAAGTTGCAGAGCTTCTGCAGGGCAAATGACATAGCTAGCAAGATCAATAGAAAGCCCACCGATTGGGAGAAGATCTTTACTAGCCATACAACGGACAAGGGTCTCATATCTAAAATATACTTGGAACTCAAAAAATTAAACCCCCCAACAACAAATCCTCAAAGAAACAACTGCCCAATAAATAAGTGGGCGAAAGACTTAAAGAGAAACTTCTCTGAAGAAGAAAGAAGGATGGCCAATAGACACATGAAGAAATGTTCAACATCCCTAGCCATAAAAGAAATGCAAATCAAAACAACATTGAGATATCACCTCACTCCAGTTAGAATGGCAAAAATCAAGAACTCTAACAACAACAGATGCTGGAGGGGATGTGGACAGAAAGGAACCTTACTTCATTGTTGGTGGGAATGTAAACTTGTTCAACCACTTTGGAAAGCAGTATGGAGGTTCCTCAAAAGACTTCACATAGATCTCCCCTATGACCCAGCAATCCCACTTTTGGGCATTTACCCAGATGTTTACAAACAAGACCACACTAAAGCTACCAGCACAACAATGTTTATTGCAGCATTATTTACCATAGCTAAGATATGGAACCAACCCAGATGTCCCTCAGCAGATGAATGGATCAAGAAAATGTGGTATATATACACAATGGAATTCTATGCCTCCATCAGAAAGAATGACATTGCCCCATTTGTTAGGAAATGGAAAAACTTGGAAAAAATTATATTAAGTGAAGTAAGCCAGGCCCAAAGAAACATAGGTCCCATGGTTTCCCTTATTTGCAATATCTAGTATAGGTATGAGTCAAGCGGAAAAGGTCAGATAATGTGAGGTCAGGAAAATGAACCCTTAGATATGTATTTTAATGTTTTTTTCTTTCAGGCATGTGTTTCTAACGCATTTATAAGATTATCTCTTTGTTGCTTTGTATGTCCCTCCCCCACAGTATAACCCCTGCTTTCACTATATTTGATGTCAGTATAACTTGTGGAGGAGATGGGGAAAAACCAGTTGTTTAAGGATACAGGTGGACCTGTTGCAACAATGAGAAGTACAAGTTGTCATGTCCAAAACAAGCTTTACAACATCGGTGCGGGGGGGGGGGGGGGGGGGGGGGGGGAGGGGAATGAGAAGGATTGGGATTGTGGGGGAGGGGGGAGGCTGGGAAGGGATGGGAAGGGTAAACAAAGGAGGAGGCTGCAATGCTTGGTAAGAAATGTACGCATTATCCTGCCCATGTAATTGTAACCCCTCTGTACAGTATGTTCACAAATAAAATAAAATTTAAAAAAAAAAAACGCTGTTGGTGGGAATGTAAATTTGTACAACCACTGTGGAAGTCAGTATGGAGATTCCTCAGAAAACTAAAAATAGAACTAGCTTGTGATCCTTGATATCAACTGCCTTTGGGCATTTATTTAGAAGTTTACAAGACAAGATACAATAAAGGAACCTGTGTTCATTGCATCACTGTTCACACTAACCAAACTTAAGAGGCAATCTAGATACCTAACAACCAACGAATGGACCAAGAAAATGTAGTATATATACACATATATTGAACTGTTAGTCATCCATTAGGAAGAATGAAATGTCATTTGCATGGAAATTGATGGATCTGGAAGAAAAAAAACTACTAAGTATATTAAACCAAGTCCAGAAAGAAAAAGCGTTCATATTTTCTCTCATGAGGGTCTTAGGCCTGTCGTATCTTTCATTAAATACATACATGGCCCTGTGCATATGTACACAATTAAGCTGATTAGTGTATGGTATGTGTAGGAGTGAAATTCTGTGGTGTAAACCTTTGAACAATTAACAGTTTAACAAAATAAATGTCAAGAAACTAAAATAATAGGGGGACTGCTAAAGGGAAGGAGTAGAAAATGGAGAAAGGAATGTACAAATGCAGTCATAATACACAATGTATACACATATGAAAGGAAGTAGGAGACTTGATATGACTGGTGGGGGAAGTAACAGGTGGGAGGGGGGAAAGGGATGGAAGGTGGTAGCTGATCAAGATACTCTGTACACGTAAGTGCACGTGTTGAATTGTAACTCCCCTAAACAGCCATTTGAAGAATACAAAGGAAAAGTAAGAAGTTGCTTCTCTGTTTTAGAGTGAGAGTGTTCAGTGTTCCTCCACCTTTCTGGATGGTGATTTTCTTAATTTACTAGGTTTTAGCATTTCATTTGCCATTAAGGGAAAGGTAGTTTAATCATGGTTCTGAAAACACTAAGTATCCTTATCACCACAGCTACTTATGATCATCAGGAAATTTAACTCTTATTTGTGTGAGATAATTGCTTAAATTATCTTTAAATTGGATAACTTTGTTTTTGGTGCCAGGGCTTGAACTCAGGGACTCACATTCTCATTCAGTTATTTTGCTTATGCCTAATGATCTTCCACTTGAGCTATGCTTCCATTTCCAGCTTTTTGTTAGTTAATTTGAGATTAGAGTCTTTTCAGATTTGTCTGCCTGGGCTTGCTTTGAACTCCAGTCCTCAAATCTCAGCTTCCTAAGTAGCTAGGGATTATAGTTGTGAGCCACTGATGCCTGCGTGATGACTTTTAAAATACATTGCTATGAGACAATCAGTAAACATGATGTTACAGAATACTAAGGTCAATGTTCAATCACATCAGTAATATATATCCTTTGGCTCCTTACTTTCATCAACTTCTCTTTTGCTGAACCAGTTGCTTTTGAAATTAAACATAATCTTCTCTTCCAGTTATTTTATTCAGGCCAAAGTAAGTGCTTCAAGAAAGCTTATATTTTTCATAAAAAAATTTTCTATTTAGGAAATAATTTACCATTGAGAATGAGTCTTCTCTGGAACAAAGATATCCTGATTCTCTTACTAGTTGGAAAGTAATGTTTGTGGAAAAAAATGTAGTATTTTGGTTCATAAGGCACATAATCTTCAAATGGCTCTCCAAAATGATAAAGGAATATATCTGTCTATCAAAAAGTTCCCATTGCTCTACATCCTCCTAGTTTTATCACACTTGTTTTGCCAACTTGATAAAGATGAAATGGGTATTCTTATTTATTTATTTATTTTTGTCTGTCATGGGTCTTGAACTCAAGGCCTAAATATTGTCCCTGAGCTCTTTTGCCCCAGGCTAGCTCTCTAACACTTTGAGCCACACTGCCATTTCCAGTTTTCTAGTGGTTGATTGGGCTAAGAGTCCTACATACTTTCCTGTCTGGAATGGCCTTGAACCTTGTTCCTCAGATCTCAGCCTCCTAAGTAGCCATCAGCACCCTGACTTTTATATTTTCTTTCTTTTTTTTTTTTTTTGTCGGTCGTGGGGCTTGAACTCTGAGCCTGGGTGCTGTCCCTCAGCTCTTCAGCTCAAGGCGAGCACTCTACCACTTGAGCTACAGCGCCACTTCCGGTTTTCTGGTGGTTTATTGGAGATAGGAGTCTCACAATCTCTCCTGCCCAGGCTGGCTTTGAACCGCGATCCTCAGATCTCAGCCTCCTGAGTAGCTAGGATTACAGGCGTGAGCCACCAGCGCCCGGCTATATTTTCTTAAACTAACATTCTTTAATATATTTCTGAAGGAATATTTAGGAGGATATAGGATTTCTATAGTATTTTTTAATCCTTGGAAAATATGTATTATTGCAGAAGTTTATTAAGAAATGGTTTCAATCACAAGTTGAAGCTTTCAAAAAAGTTTTGAATAAAAAGCATTATTTTTGTTTATACACAGTGGTATAAAAGTGTTTACTCTAAAGACATGTTAGCTGTTTTTACTGCAAGACTGTTTGATATTGGAGAAATGCCTAAAATGGATTAATTCCTATGTTGTGACATCTGTGCAAATAATTGAGATAATTATTTGGTTAACAGAACCTATGACTGCTTTTTACTTCCTTTGAGCTTTTTTAGGAGGAGCATATTTCTTTTTTTTTTTTTTTTGGAGGGGGGGTTCCAGTCGTGGGGCCTAAACTCTGGGCCTGGGCACTGTCCCTCAGCTCTTCAGCTCAAGACTAGCGCTCTACCACTTGAGCCACAGCGCCACTTCCGGCTTTTTTCTTTTTGCTTATGTGGTGCTGAGGAATCCAACCCAGGGCCTCAGGCATGCAAGGCAAGCGTTCTACCACTGAGCTACCTTCCCAGCCCAAGGAGGAGCATATTTCGTTCTTGGTAATCATACGTAGTCAAGTAAAAAAACATAATATCAATCATAGTTAGATATTTTATGTTTGAATTAAAAATTATTTTACTTGTGTGTGGTTGTTTCTTTTCTTAAACTTCAACTATCTAATGAGTAGAAATTTTCTGAGAATGTTGAATGAATCTTTTTTGTTCTTGTTGTTTTTTGGTGCCAGTTCTGGAGCTCAGGGTCTCAGAGCTGTTTCTGGACTTCTTTATTCAAGGCTAGCACTCTGCCTCTTGGGCCACAGCTCCACTTCCTGCTTTTTGGTGTCTCAGACTTTCCTGCCCATGAATGCTTCCAGCATTGATCCTCAGATCTTAGTCTCATGAGTAGGTAGGATTACAGGTGTGAGCCACTGGGTGGGTGGATCATACTTACATAACTTTAAAAAAAAAGTACAACTATCTTTCTTCCTTGTGTATATAATGAAGAATATTTCACATTGGAAAACATTGCAGCATGTAAGTGAATTCATTTTTCTTTTTTTCCTGGGACTTGAACTCAGGGCCTGGGCACTATCTCTTCTTTTTGCTCAAGGCTAGTGCTTTATCACTTGAGCCACAGTGCCACTTCCAGCCTTTCTTGGTAGTTTAATGGAGATAAGAGTTTCCTACCTTGCCTGGCTTTGAATGGCAACCTCAGCCTCCTGAGTAGCCACCAGTGCCCAGCTTGCATAGTTTTTCCCTTCTCTAACCTTACCTTCCTTTCCCCTTTCTTCCCCTCCTTTCATTTTTTCTGGTACCTGGGTTTGAGCTTAAACACTTGAGCTCTTTTGGGTTACTTGAGGCATTTGCTACTTGAGCCACACCGCATAACTAGTTTTTTGCTAGTTATTTTGGAGATAAGAGTCTTGTAGATTTCCTACCTGGTCAGTTTGGAACCAAAATCTTCTGGGTCTCAGCTTCTTGAATAATGAGAATTAGAGGTGTGAGCCACCAGTGTTTTAAAAATTGACTTTTGTGAACGACAATTTTGATGCATAGAAGACTAAGAGGAAGCTAGATAGATGTCTTCCATCTTCCTTACTCCACATAATGCATCACCTCCACGCGGTTTCCCCTATTCTCCTATCTGTTTCAGAGCATTATCTCTGATTGAATAGGGAACCACATTGAGACCTTGTAATTGCCTGCAGCCAGTTACATTAAACCAGACTGTTGATGCTGTGCATTTTTAATGTGGTCTAGACAAATGTATAGTGCTGTGTAGCCCTTATTACAATATCATACATAGTATTTTTACTTAAAGTCCTCTGCTCCTCACATTATTCATCCTCTAAATCCTGGAAGCATAGTTTTTCTTCTTCCAGAATGGCATATAGTTAGAACCATATAGTAGTACCCTTTTCTTCTTTCACGTAGTAATATGCATTTAAGGTTCCTCCATGTCTTTCAATGATTTGATAGCTCATTTGTTTTGTTTTAGTTTTTTACCTTCCCCTCTCAGGCTCCTGCTCATTTGTTTTTAGTTTTGAATATATTGTAATGTTTTCATGTATCATAGTTTATCCATTAACCTACTGAATAACATCCTAGTTGTACTTCCAAGTTCTGGTGTTATTGTGTGGATATACATTTCATCTCATTTGCATAAGTATCAAGGAATGCCACTGCTGAATTGTTTAGTAAAAGTATGTTTAGTTTTATAAGACCCTGTCTAACTGTTTTGGAAGTGGCTATATCATTTTCCATTACCACTATAAATAAAGGACAATTTTGCTTGTGCCACATTCTCCTCAGCATTTGGTGGTATGAGTATTTTGAATTAATATCTTGTTTTATTTTGCATTTCTCTGATGACAGATGATCATAGACTTATTTGTTGTTGTTGTTGTTGTTGTTTGTCCGTTTTTTTTTTGTCGGTCATGGGGCCTGAACTCTGGGCCTGGGCGCTGTCCCTCAGCTCTTCAGCTGTAGACTAGCACTCTACCACTCGAGCTTCAGCCCCACTTCCAGCTTTTTCTGCTTATGTGGTGCTGAGGAATCGAACTGAGGGCCTCATACATGCAAGGCAAGTACTCTACCACTGAGCCACCTTCCCAGCCCCGGTCATAGACTTATTTATCGTCTATATATCATATTTAATCTTAGGTGTTGGTTAAGGTCTTTGAATCATTTTTTTTATAGTTTGTCTTCTTAGTATTGTTTTAAGAGTTGTATTATTTTGTATATCCTCCTCTATGGATATGTCTTCTGCTTGGGTTCCAGACATGGCTTAGTTGGTAGAGCCCTAACTAATCAGGAAAAGGCACCAGGTACTGAGTTCGAGTCCTGGTCTTAGACCTAAATAAGAAAAGATATGACCTCTGCAATTTTTTTTCTTCTCCCAGTCTGGCTTATTCTTTTGGTACTCTTTCACAGAGTAGAAGTTGTAAATTTTAGTGAAGTAATTATTTATTTTATGGATCATACCTTTCTTGTATTTGAAATGTCATCACCAAACCCAATGTCCTCTAGGTTTTCTCCATGTTACTTTGCAGGTGTTTTATGATTTTCATTTTACATTTAGGTTTATGGTGTATTTTGAGTTTATTTTTTTGTGAAATACATATTGTCTGTCTACATATTGTTGTCTAAGTTCTTTTCTTTCTTTTGAATGTGGATGACTATTGGTTCTGAGAAAGTAGTAAAAGGCTATCTATGTTCCATTGGATTATTGTTTCTTCTTTTAGGAGTTGTTTAGTCCTCATTAAGATCAGTTGATTATGTGGATCTACTTTAGAGGTCTATTCTGTTCCATTGGTTGCCTTGTCCAATCTTTTGCCAATATCTTGATTACTGTAACATTGTACTTTATAATAAGTCTTGAAGTTGGGTAAAATGAGTGCTCCAGCTTTTACTTTTCTTGGATTTGTGTTTTTGTGTTAGTTATTAGTCTTTTGCTAGTCAATCTAAAGTTTAGATTTACTTTGTTGACATATATATATATATATATATATATATATAAAATGCTGAGATTTTAATTGGATTATATTGTCTCTGTAAATGAAGTTGAAAAGAACTGACATCTTGACAATATTGAATCTTCCTATTCACAAACATGAAAGAACTCCAGTTCTTTGATTTTGTTCATCAGTTTTGCAGTTTTTTTTTTTTTTAAATTTTAGGGCTTGTTAGATTTATATGTAAGTCTTTGATTCATTTTGGGGTAAATGATACTATGTTTCATGATTCACATTCTACTTTTTCATTAATTACATGTTAATTTTGACTCCTAAAACCTTGTTATAATTGTTTATTCTTTTGGATTTCTAAATAAACAATTATGTCATCTCCAAATAAAAGCATCTTATTTTTTTCACTCTATATTCTTTTTTAAATTTCTTGGTACTAGGTTTGAACCACTTTCTAGGCTGGCATCCTACCACTTGTACCATGTCTTCACCTTTGCTTTTTGCTGAATACTTTTGGAAATCGAGTCTAGCAAACTTATCTACTTGGACTAGCCTTAAACTATGAGCCACCAGATGTAAGATTTAAGTTTCTTGAGGAGCTAGGATTACAGGCATGACCCACCAGCTCCAGGTTTAATATGTGTTTCTTCATAGATATTTTGTTGTTTTCTTTTTGTAGTGTAGAGGCATTTCTCATGCAAGGTATGTGCTCTACTATTGGGCTACATCCCCTAACTTTGTTTTGATTACTCTGACAACACTTATCTTTTAAAAGTTGCATTTAGACCATTGAGCTTCAGAGTGATTAGTAATATAATTGGATTAGTATATACCATATTGTCAGTTTGATGTTTGTTCCCCTGGTTCCAGTTTTCATTTTTTCATTGTCTTGATTTCGATTTAGCATTTTTATGAACATTTTATCTCTTAAGTATACCAGTTCTGTTTCCTTTTCTACTGTTTTTTAATTGGGCCTGTAGGGTCTGCAATATACGTTTATAATTAATTGAAGTCCATTTTAAAATAACACTTCAAGGTATAAGGTGTGAACTTCGTAATAACAAGCAATTCTAACTCTTCTTCCTGTCCCTGTATCATTTCTGTCATTTATTTCACTTACATATAAATAATCATAGCAAATACATAATGTATTTGTCAGAATATAGTAGATAAGTATGTTGTTGCTGTTACCATTTTGAACAAGTTGTTAATCTTTTAGATCAGTTAAGAATAAGAAAAACAGATGCGCAGCATAGTGACATGTGCTTGTCATCTTAGCACTCGAGAGACTGAAGCAGGTGGCTAGTTTGAGGCCAGGGTCAACTACAGTAGCAAGACCATCTCAGAAAACAAAGTACACAGTGAAAAAAGAAAGAAAAAGAAAAAGGTTTTATTCATACCTTTACTTGTTCAATGACTTCCTATATTGTACTCCTTTTTTAAATATTTCTCAAAGGAATGTCTACTGGCAGTGAATTCTCTGTTATTTGCCTGAGAAAGACTCTTTCGTGTGTGCGTGCGTGCATGCGTGCGTGCTCAGAACTTTACATTCTCATTTGGATTTTTGCTCATGGCTCTACCACTTGAGCCATGCCTCCAGTTCTAGATTTTTTTGGTTATTTGGGGATAGAAGTCTCTTGGATTGTCTGTCTGAGACGGCTTCTAACTTTGAACCTCACATCTCAGCCTCCTGAGTAGCAATTTTAGAGGTATGAACCACCAGTGCAGTTTTTTTCTTCACTTTTTTTTTTCAATGATCATTTTACAGGATGTTACAGATTTTTTTGTTGTTGTTGTTGGTCGTGGGGCTTGAACTCTGGGCCTGGGTGCTGTCCCTCAGCTCTTCAGCTCAAGGCGAGCCCTCTACCACTTGAGCTACAGCGCCACTTCCGGTTTTCTGGTGGTATATTGGAGATAGGAGTCTCATGGTCTCTCCTGCCCGGGCTGTCTTTGAACCGCGATCCTCAGATCTCAGCCTCCTGAGTAGCTAGGATTACAGGCATGAGCCACCAGCGCCCAGCCTGTTACAGAATTTTAACGTGGTTCTCAGCACTAAATATTGCCTTCTTTCCTCATGATTTCTGAAGAGAAGGTGGATGGAATTCTTATCGTCATTTCTCTGTAGGCACATTCACAGAAACTCCTCAGTGTTTAAGGAGTTTCTAACAAAATTTATTTTTCTCATCTCGGAATGCATATGAAATAGTGGTATAATAATCACTAGTTTAAGTATGTATGCCTCTAGCCATCTGTGGAATGTTCTGTTAGAAACAGAATGTGTGTGCACATGGGTGCGTGCACATGTGTGTGTCTGTGTATGTATGTGTATTCTGGATATGAGACCAATCAAAAGCAGGGCACCAACCCTGACACTGTCTCATCATTGTTCTACCGAATTTGAAAGTGTAACAATCACTGATACACAATATAGTATCTCCCAGAACTTACAAGGGTTGAGCATTATTGCTTTGTTTTGTTGTGTTTTTATGTTCTAGAAAGATTCCTGAAGTTAGAGATTTTTATTTCAGTTTCGGCTGAAATTTTATTGAAGGGTTAATAATGGCAAGAGTAAGTATCTTATAAGATGTTTCTAATCTTTTCTTTTTCTGAGTCTCTTTGAGCTTGAATTTCTTCATAGTAAACTGGAAATGGTACTACTGCCTTATTCATTTTTAAAGAAGAGTACCACACTTCCCAAAGTGTGTATATGCATATGCACACAGGGTTCAGAGTTGAGGAGGGATCAGGAATGCAGAAGCTCTGAACAAATACCATAGTACTGTCTTGAAGCTTTTATTTTACTTGATTATAAGCAGTTTCAAACATTTTAAAATTCCAATTTGTATTGTAGAATAGAAGATATAATGATGTGGAGACCTGGAGATATGACTAAAGTAGTAGAGTATTTTACCCAGCAGGAGGTCCCCTGTGTTCATACTCCCAGTATGAGAGTGGGGAAGAGATATGAGGTTTTTTTAAAAAAAATTATTGAAATTAAGTAATTATATAAATTTCACAGAATTGTGGGATAGTGATACTTAGCTAAAGTCACAAACATATTTTAACCTTCACGAGGCACATTGTCATTATTGTGGTCTATAAAGCTTATGGACTCAACAAACTTTGACACTACAGGTATTTTTTCCAAATCCGAGCGATATGTACATTTCTTTCCTTTTGTTTAGTGTAAGCTGTTCCCTCTATCCCTCTCATTCCCTCCTCCCATCGCCTTCCTTGAGTTGCTTAGTTTGTTTTTGTCAATGTCCAGTGCAGCTGATGGGCCCCTCTGTTGTATGTTTTCCCCTGTTTCCCTCTGATTTTGTGTCCTCCTCCTAGTTTCCTTCAGATGTGCACATGTATATACCATATATGAGGTCAAGCATATGGACTCATCCAGAAATGATATGATAAATTAAAAAGAGGTCCTTTGTTTTTTGAGTGTTTACTGTGTCATATCCTTGCTTTTTTGGGGGGAGGGGAGTCAGTCATGGGGCTTGAACTCTGGGCCTGGGCGCTGTCCCTGAGGCTCTTCAGCTCAAGGCTAGCGCTCTACCACTTGAGCCACTGTACCACTTCCAGTTTTCTGGTGGTTAATTGGATATAAGAGTCTCACAGACTTTCCTGCCCAGGCTGGCTTTGAAATGTGATCCTTAGTTCTCAGCCTCCTGAGTAGCTAGAATTACAGGCGTGAGCCACCAGCACCTGCTCTCCTTGCATTTTGAATTTAACATCCACATATCAGGGAGATCATGTGCCACTTGTATTTTTGATCTTGCCTTACCTCACTCAACATGATTTATTCTAGTTCCATCCATTTCCCTGTGAATGCCATTATTTTGTCCTTTCTAATGGCTGTGTAATATTCCATTGTATATAGATACCACAATTTTTTGATCCATTCATCTGTAGTGGGACATCTGGGTTGTTTCTATATCTTGGTTATTGTGTGCAATGCAGCAATGAACATATAGGTGCATGTGTTGTTGTATCCTGGTTCCTGTTGGTCAGGGTAGATGGCTAGGAGTGGTATGGCTGGGTTGTAGGGAAGGTATATATTTAGTTTTCTGAGGAACCTCCAGACTGCTTTCTAGAGTGGTTGTATTAGTGTACATTCCCACCAGCAGCGCAGTAAAGTTCCTCTTTCTCCATATCCCTGCCAGCATTTGTTGTTGGCTAAATTTAGGATATGGGCCATTCTGACTAGGGCAAGGTGGTATCTCAGGGTTCTTTTTATTTGCATTTCCTTTACAACTGGGGATGATGAACATTTCCTCATGTGTTTCTTTGCCATTTTTGAGATATGGGTTTTTTAAATGGTTGAATAAGATCTGAGAATCCTTGTTCAAAGCCAGCTCAAGCAGACAAATCTGACTCTTACCTCCACTTAACCAGAAAAAAAGCCAGAAGTGGAAGTTTGGCTCAAATAGTAGAATGTCAGCCTTGAGCAAAAAGGAAGATCTCAAGGCTCTGAGCTTAAGCCTCAGTACCCATACCAAAAAAAGAAAAAGGAATGCACCTTTGAATCATCTTAAATGCTGTCAAATTTTGAGTTATCTTAAATTGGAAAAGTTTGGTTGAAAAAAAAGTTAAAGTTCAGATTTAGAAAAGATAGCTCTAGTGTGAAAAGGATTGCTCTAGTGTGAAAACTGAGTACTATATAGTCTTCTCTTTGCAGTGTTTGTAATCTGTTGGGTATGGAAGGTGATAAAGTAAGTACACAAATAACCTCTACATAATATAAGGTTGATTAACTATAAATACCACAGGAAGGTACAAAGTTCATAGGCCTCACAAAAGTAGTATGCTCTTTTGTTTAACATATCATTTGAATATTCAGTTTTTTAAACTGAAACAATACAAAAAACTTCTTTTTAAAACTGTATAATTCAGTGAGTTTTAGTATATTCACAAGGTTTTACAACTGTCTCCATTAGCTACTAACAAAATAAAGTTAAAAAAATTTTTTTTAAATGCTGTTAGCTAAACTATGCCCTCACAGTTCCCAGGCTCAATTATTCTCTCTCTCCCCCCCCCTCCCTCTCTCCCTCTCTCCCTCTCTCTCTCTCTCTCTGTACATGTATATATATATGTCAGGTATGTATTTAGGCTGCTTGACTCCTGCAGACATTTGAGCTTGCAACAAGAGGTTTTTTCCCCTAGTTTCCTTATCCCTGGAAAGAAATGACCAGATTACCCTCAAGAAGTTCCGTTGTATCAGTGTGCCCTCGTGAAGTACCAGGTCTGTTCTGCAAAGCATGCCTTTTCCCACATCTGTCCCTTTTCCTGCTGTAGTGTCTGACTTTTAAGAATGGTCCACAATGACCATTTCTGAAAAATGACTCCTATTGGAATTTCTTTAGAATGTGGCGTGGCTTTACTGCAAATGGGCCGTACTGTAATGGAAAAGTGAATCAAGCATTCATAGTACAGCAGTAAACACTACATCCTAAGCAGTGTGAATTTTCCTCCATGGAGGTCTCCTTGGAACCATGTACCCACGAATATCAAGGATCTACTGTAAACAATTATTTTCAGTATTCTTTTTCTTTTTCAGTCATGGGGCTTAAACTCTGAGCCTGGGTGCTGTCCCTCAGCTCTTAAGCTCAAGGCTAACATTCTACCACTTGAGCCACAGCACCAAGTCCAGTTTTCTGGTGGTTTATTGGAGATAAGAATCTCACAGACTTTCTTACCCGGGCTGGCTTTGAACTACCATCCTTAGATTTCAGCCTCCAGAATAGCTAGGATTATAGGCGTAAGCCACCAGCACTATATTCTATTTTCAGTGTTCACTGGTTAAAAACCAGTATTCACTGGTTAAATTTTTTTTTTAATGTCTAAGCTATACTTTTGTCTCTTAAATTTATTTCTGAGTTTTAAATGATCCATCTGTTGACTTGTTTGCTAACTAAACTACAACTGAAGTTTTCCTAGAATCAGTGTTTTTTTTTCTCTTTATTTTTCCTTCTGCTTCCTCCTCCTTCCTTAACTTATTTTAATGTAATTTCAGACTTAATGCTGTAAGATTATAAACAGTTCTCAACTGGGTACCTGTGTCTCACACCTGTAATCCTAGCTATTCAGGAGGCAAAAATCAGAAAGATTGTGGTTTGAGGCCAATTTAGGCAAAACATAGGATTTCCCCATCTCAACTAATAACTGAGCACAGTGATACACAACTGTTATCCCTGCTATTTGGGATGCAGAGATCAAGAGGACATTGATTTTAGGCTGACACTGGCCCAGAAGTTCACAGGACTCCATCTCAACAACAAAAAAGCCAAGAGTAATGTCACACATCTGTCATCTCAATTATGGTGGAAACTATAAAATAGGAAAATTGTGGTCCAAGCGAGCTTGGGCAAAAAATGAGAACTTACCTCAAATATAAGCAGCAAAAACGGCTTTAGGTAGAGCTCAGCAGCAAAAATGAAGCTGTGAGTTCAAACCTCAATACCAGCAACAACAACCAAAAAGATTGCGAACAATTCCTACATTCCCCAGATTCACCTAATACTTACAGTTTGCCAGTTTAACATTTCTGGATCCCTATCCCTATCATTCACACATATACATACTCTTCTCCCCCTCCCCCACATTTTTTCCTCAGACCTGAGAAGAAATAAGAAATATTGTGCCACTTTATGACAAAATTCCTTAGTGTATGTTCCCTCAGAATCAAATGTTTTCTAAAATACAATTTTGTTGTTATTTTAAGGTGTTGTATGGAGGGGTTACCATTTTATTAATCAGATAATGAATATAATTCTCTTTTTCAACAGTATCACCCTTTCCTCTACTTTTCTCCAATTTCCCCCTCCTGTCCCTGCCCACAAGTTGCATATGTAGATTAAAAAAATTTTTTTTGGTTGTGGGGCACAGAGGACTTTTAAGTAAAAATACTATGTATGATATTGTAATAAGGGCTACATAGCACTATACATTTGTCTAGACCACATAAAAATGCAATTTGTGGGGAGGTAATTTTAGAATATGTTGTCTCATCAAAGTTGTACATACTGCTTTAAGTTATGTTGATGCTTACTGTAAGGCTTGCACGTAAAAAATACATTGAATTTTTATTATTTTAAAAACTAGTCCATAGTTGTAACAGTGATTGTAAAAATGGGAGGTAATTTTAGAATATGTTGTCTCATCAAAGTTGTACATACTGCTTTAAGTTATGTTGATGCTTACTGGCTTGCACTTAAAAAATACATTGAATTTTTATTATTTTAAAAACTAGTCCATAGTTATATCAGTGATTGTAAAAATGGTGACTTTTCTGTCATTTACTCTACTGCTCTAGTATTAGTTGGCATTCTATGGAAGAACCTTTTTGTTTATTTCAGTATGAGTTCAGTTTGTTTTTGTCATAATTTATTTTGATGTTTAAACTGTTTCGGATTAGGTCCCTGAGACCAGCCTCAGGCTAGTTCCTATCTACATTTGGCCTGTACCCATCATTAACTGAGCACTTACTGGCACAGTAAGATATTTTAGGGACTCTTCTTATTTTGTCTTTACTCCAAGGATCTCGGATTACTTTTTGTGTAGTGTATGCATTTAGAAAACAAAAAATGGTAAGTGTGCCGATTGCCACTGGGGTATAACTGCTACTAGATCCTTGTAGTGAAAATATATGTGTGTTACACACATAGGAAATACCTACAACACACATACACATTTCCCTGTTTATTTCTATCCTGCCATTAACCCTTGTTTGAAATCTTGTGTTGATTCAAAGCAACACAGTAGTGTCCAAGCTGTAGGCTGCAGGTATCTGCCACTTTTCTTTCCCCTGAAAGTGTGAGTTGTCTTTAGAATTGGAATTGTTACCAAACATTTGGCTGCCTGGTAGGAGATAATGTAGTGAAAGTATAGAAAAACATGGCCTGCCTCTCGGCTTTCAAAAGTTCGGTTTTGTTTTGTTTGTTTGTTTTTTGTTGGTTGTGGGGCTTGAACTCAGGGGCTGGGCACTGTCTCTTTTTGCTTAAGACTAGTGCTTTACTACTTTGAGCCACGGCACCACTTCCTTTTTTTTTTTTTTTTTTTTGTGGTTAACTGGAGATAAGAATCTCATAAACTTTGCTGCCTCAGCTGGCTTTGAACAGGGATCCTCAGATCTCAGCAGCCTGAGTCACTGTGATTTACAGGCATGAGCCACCAGCACCCTGCAATCAAGAGTTTAAAGATAATTCCTCCTACTAGAGAATATGAGGTTGCTGCTGCTACATCTGGAGAAGCAAAAGAATGCATGTATAACATAAGCTGTGTGCAGAGATAACTACCTACCTACCTGTCATACAACTAGAAAGTCCAAGATGTGGAGATGAAGGAGAAAGATGAACTTGTACAGAGGCAGAAGTCCCATCTGCACATTTTTACATGTGTGTATGTGTATGTTTCTCTATGCTGGTCATTTGTGTAAATATATATACACATACATGTTCATATATATGTACATATGTATAAATATATATATATGACTGTTTCTTAGGGCTGCCATAATAAATTACCACACAGTGGGTGGATTAAAACAACAAAATTTACTCTGTCACAGCTCTTAAAATAGAAAAGCTAAAATATAACAATAGAATTATGTTTACCCTTTTTTTGTTGCTGTTTGTCTTCATTGTTTTTTAGCTCCTCTGTGGTTTTACATAATGATTGATTGCATGTTGTGTAGTAATCTGTAAGAATTGGTCCTTAGAATTTTTTTTATTAATAATGTTAAAAATTTCTTTATAAAACATTGAACTAAGATTGTTTTTACTAGTTTAGATAAAGAGTTGCTGTTCAGGGTTTAAGAGATTAAGAATAATTTTAGGAAAAGCTTGTATAAATAAAGGAATGCTTATTTTTTTCTCTTGATCTTTTTTACTATGAATTTTTTTATTGTAAAGATGCTGCACAGAGGGGTTACAGTTACATGAGTAAGGTAATGAGGACATTTCTTGTTGAAAATTGTTACCCGCTCTTTTGTTGTTCTCCCACTATCCTTTCCTATATGGCTCATTGTTTTGGAAAAATGAATTTCTGTTCTAAAGATGTATTTAAGTGCTTGGTAAATAAAAAAATTAGATAAATTGCCTTTGATTTGACTTATAGCTCTTAAGCATTACAACTTTTATAACAACTGTTAAAATACTTCTACGTTATTTGTGTGCTTTCTTATCTCTAATTACTTCACAGGGAATGTACATGATAATGAAGAGAATATGTTCACTTACAACCTAGGTTGACAGAAAACACATAAATAAAAGAGAAAGCTGGGGAATGCAAATCATTTCTGGTGTAGCACTTCTCTTTCTTCTTAATGAAAGATCTCAACTTGGCTGGTCCAGGAATAATACAGCTTTAGTTAAGAGGTTCACCTCCATGCGGAAACTTTGCAAAACTGTCAGCACTCCTGGAGAACCAGACTGTCTATACAATTTCCCTGGCGCCCAGTAAATTGTGGCTTGCTCCTGTGAGTAAGAGTACTGCTTCCTTCCTAGTCCCTTTGAACACTTGGAGACCATTAGCTTCCTTGGAAATGGTTACATGCTAGGTCTATAGAGAGAATTTTGTTAATCACTGTATCTTTGTTTATCATCCTTTCTTAAAGCCATGGAATTGCTTTTTTTTTTTGCCACACTTGCATATATGTGTGTGTATGTGTATACATACTATGTAGTTCCTACCATAATATTGTTTACAGGCAAAAGTACTTTTTTTTTTTTCCGGTCCGGTCCTGGGGCCTGAACTCTGTGCCTGGGCGCTGTCCCTCAGCTCTTCAGCTTAAGGCTAATGCTCTACCACTTGAGCCACAGCGCCAATTATGGCTTTTTTCTTTTTGCTTATGTGGTGCTGAGGAGTCGAACCCAGGGTCTCATGCATGCAAGGCAAGTGCTGTACCACTGAGCCACCTTCCCAGTCCCGCAAAAGTACTTTTTAATGTTTAATCCTGAGTAGAACATGGAACCTCTATGTTAAATACCACTAATCTGAAGAGGAAATTTTAGTGATATATTGCAAAACCAACTTTTGATCTCTTTAAAATTAAATTCATTTGATTTATAAATTACAAAAAGCTATAAAATGGTGATTATTTAACAAAAGGTACAAAGCTAAAATGCTCAGAAAATCTGGTATATGCATAGAACACAATTTTTTTAAACAACAAACAGGGACAAAAAAGTGTTAAATTGGGGGGAGGGCAATCAACTTTTAAAACTTAAAAGACTATTAAATTCCCAGTTTCTATTTTCATAGCAGAACTGAAGATCCAGGGTTAAAGGAATAATAGTTGTACATCAAGCGACAAACCAAACATTCCAGATATCATTACATACCTGTATATAGTTAATAGCCTGCCATTCCTGATTCTCAGTCCATTTTACATTGTGTTGTATCCTATTTCTTTTCTGCTCTCACTTCCTCACTCTTCCCTGTGAGGGGTCTTCTTCCTCGTTTTATGCATTACTAAATATAACACAGGTTTTTATTGTTTCTTTTGTCTGATTTTGGTTTCCTTCCTCTTGCTTTTATAATGCAATAGTTGTATGTTGCACAGTTGGGAGAACTCCTTGAACATGAAAGTCTACATATAAAACCTTTTTTTCTACTGAGTGTTTTTCTTTAGAATTATTTATCATATTACAGCAGTATAGGAGGTATTAAAAAACATTTTGGGGTCTGAAAATGTGGCTCAGTGGTAGAGTGCTTGCCTAGCATGCATGAAGCTCTGGATTTGATTCCTCAGCACCACATACGTAGAAGAAGCCAGAAGTAGTGCTGTGGTTCAACTGGTAGAGTGCTTTCCTTGAGCAAAAGAAAAAGAAGCTCAAGGACAGTACCGAGTGCAAGTCCCAGGACTGGAAAAAAAAAAAATTTGGAAGGGATAAAGTTACTGAAACATAACTGAAAATAACTAAGATTTATTGAATAATTGAGAAAAATAATGGGGTTTTAGTAATGAATGAGTAATTGGGGTATGTTAATTTTGGAATCAAAATGCCTGATTTCTTCATGATTTGCAGGAATATTTCTCATTCTCATTTCTTCTGCCTCTAACCTAATTGGTCATACAAAACTACATTACTTTTTGCCTTAAAAATCTACCCAGTAATTGCAACAAAACAAATCTATTTCTTCTTTAGTTTTCAAACTAGTGAACCTAAGTAGTACAGAGGTGAATTTATTAAAAATTTCTCATCCCCTTAACATTAGTATTTAGTAGATCCTAATCAGGCCATTTAAAAACTTTTAAAGAATGTTTCAGGTAGTTTTGATACATATCAATTGGTAGACCATAGATGGAAAAGAATACTGCTCTACAGGATAAAGCCCAGCTTTTCATTATGATTTATAATTTTACTTCTCCCCATCTCTCTAAACTCCTTTTCCCAGAGTTTATATCACCTTCAGAAACACTAAGCCACTTGGAGTTCTCAACATGTGCCTTATTTTCTCATACTTTTATACACTCGCACACACTGCTTGCCCCATGTGAAATATCCTTGTCCTCTCTCCTTACCCTTCCCATGTCTACTGAAACATCATCCTTTCTCCTTTTCAGATTGAATTAAACAACACTCATTTAACATAAAATCTGTTATGATGCTTGAAGGCCTACAGAAAGAACTTTGCTAATCACTGTTTCATTGGTTTCCTACTTAACACAGCATTTCATCATTATTGGTTTCCTTTCTAGATCATATAGAATGCAACAACAGAGGCCATTGTGTGCATCTGTTCCTCTCATAGCTGACACATAGAAGACACATCATAAATGTTTAATGAAATGGAAGATTTTCATGTCTTTTTGGAACAGTGAGCACACTAGAGAAATCTCTAGGAGCAACTCTGCTGTCTGTATTTTGAGAATTTTCATGTGGTTTTAAGTATAAGACACTTGTAAAAAGCAACTCTGCTGTCTGTATTTTGAGAATTTTCATGTGGTTTTAAGTATAAGACACTTGTAAAAAGCAATTTTCTTTTCATTAAAAGGGCAAAAAGAGCTGTTGTTATAAGGCATCTTACTATATATATGCCATGAGTTTTTCTGTACTTATGTAAATTGGTTTTCCTCCTAGGAATTCCATTTCCCAATATTAAGTTATAGTTAATATTATATATAATTATATATATTTATATATTATAATTATATATTGTATTATTGTGTTATAGTTAACATATATTAACATAATATAATAAATATAACATCATATTTATTATATTTATATAGTGGTCAGTTTAAAAAACTTACAGCCACCCTGTCCTCTGATTAAAGTACTATTCTGGCCATTCCTCCTCTTCACTTCCATATTTAAGAAACTAATGACCTGCACAGTAGGGGTGAGGGAATACAAGGCCCCATAATGTTGGCTTTCCAGGCTTTACATGAATAGGGTCCTACTTTGATCATTAACTGTAGGGTCTTACTCTCCCTTCTTGTTTTATTTGTCTTGGTCTCATGATGTTGTCTCAAACACATCTTCCTTCTTTGCTCTTTTTATCTGTTCTTCCAGGAAATGTTTAAAATTCTTAAGCCTAATCTAAGGTCGACCTTATTGATGGAGAAACCTCATCCCCTTCACAAACAGAGTAGTAAATATTTCCTGAAAGGAAGATTCATAAGCAAAAACTTAGCTGTACCATTTTCAGTCTATAATAACAGTAACTGAGCTCAATATTTTTATTGGTAAGATAAAATCAGCCAACATAACAGCAATAGTAGATCACACAGCCATTATTTTCGTTTCTACTTCATGAATAAAATAAATGTAATTTAATTTAAAATATTAGTTAAATCATTATTAGGTGTATTCTGTTATTTTTCTGTAATAAGCATGATTTTGAAATACTACTCAGGTGATTAAATTTAGCCTTTTCATTACCTGAGTCTGTATTTCCTCATTGTTTTTCTAATTGGATGTTTAATCCAGCCTTTAAAAAAATAATCTACCTCCCCCACCCAGTATCATTTCCCTCTCAGTTGTTGAAACCACAAATTTAGAAATTATCTTTTATTTTTCCATACATCACCCTTTCCTACTCCAGATCAGTTCTTTTGACTTTGCTCATTACTTTTCTAAGTATTTTTAGTTTGACTACATTATTTCATTTAATCTCACAGAAGTAGAGTATTTTACAATAGTTAAGAGCATGGGCCTGATTTGAATTCTAGCTATGTAGGAGGGCTTTAGGGAAACTGTACCTTTTTTGTTTGTTTTGACAGTATAGATGAGTAATTTTATCTATTTTATATGATTATTCCAAGGATTTTGTGAACTAATAAATATAAAATGAGTAAATAGCAAACACTTGGAATTGTGCATAGTCCATATTTACATATTCATTGTTCATCTCTAACCAGTAGTTGAGGCCTTACAAACTTCTCTCCCATACCATCGCAGCAGCCTACTGGCATTCATTCTGCGTTCCCCCCGCCCCCCACCCCCAATAGCAGTTATCCTGCTTACAAGATACTGCTTATAATTAGAATAAAACAAGGAGGATTTTACTCTAAGTATAGGTATCCTAGTAGTTTACTAAACTTAAAAGGCCATAGGTGCTCTGAGCACCTTCTTGCTTCTTACCTAGAATAATGTCTGACATGTAGAAGTTACTTAGTAAATATTTGTTGAGTGAATGAATAAAAATTTTTACTTTTTATTTTACCTTTCTCAAATTCATCTCTTTATCTGGTGGCCACTAAAAGCACCTCTTTGGTAGGCAGTTTGAAATCTAGGATACAACTTAAATCATACACATTTGGCTTCAAATTCTCACACTCATTTACATGTGAGCCTTGGGGAAAGTTACCAAGAAGTAACCACATTTCAGAATGTAACTGAAGTTTATTAGGAGTAACTGGGGGTGGGGGGGGAAGGAGAGGGGGTTACATAAGAGTAACTGAAAATCAGAGTATCTAAATTATTCTTTGCCTAATTTTCTTTATGTGCAAATGAGTTTGTGTAAAATTATATAAAGAGTTTCTTATAAAATGCCTAGTCCTGAAGACTTAACGAAGTTCTTCTAGTACCATTTGGTCCTTTATTACTTATGTTGTTGTTGTTGTTGTTGTTGTGTATGTGTGTGTGTGTGTGTGTGTGTGTGCGCGCGCGCGCGCGCGCGCGAGAGAGAGAGAGAGAGAGAGAGAGAGAGAGAGAGAGAGAGAGAGAGAGAGAGAGAGAGAGAGAGACTAAGTGAGAAAGTGAGTGAGTTGGCCTTAATCAAGCTCTTAGGGATCATTTTAAAAGTTTGCATCTAGGCCTCAGTGGCTTGCACCTGTAATCCCAGCTCCTCAAATGGGTGAGATCTGAGGATTGAGATTCAAAGCCAACCCAGCTGACAACAAATTGAAGACACTTATCTCCAGTTAATTTAGCCAGAAGTGGTGGTGTGGCTTAAATAGCACCAGCCTGGGGGGAGGGGAGGTGGGGAGGAGGTGGGGGGAGGGGAAGGAGAAGAAGGGAAGGCCAAGCAACGGTTTAGAGCCCTGAGTTCAAGCCCTAGGACTGGCATGTATACATACACAAATTTTTACCTTTTATATATGTATATACCACACAGATCTTAAAAATTGGTTTGCAAAGTAATAAACTAAAAATAATTAAAATTATGTAATTCAAAATTGTCTATTGAAGATTGACTTTTAAGAGTTGCCGCATATGAGGCTGGGAAGGTGGCTCAGTGGTAGAGTGCTTGCCTTGCATACATATGGCATGGGTTCAATTCCTCAGCACCACTTAAGCAGAAAAAGCCAGAAATAGTACTGTGGCTCAAGTGGTAGAGCGCTAGCCTTAAGCTGAAGAGCTGAGGGACAGAGCCCAGGCCCAGAGTTCAAGCCGCACAATAGACAAAAAAAAAAAAGTTGCCGCATATATCAGAGCATATACTACACATATACTACATAATTTTCCAAATTAACTTTGTAACTAATCATTCACCATAAATGCTTTTTTTTCAGATGGAGCAACTATCAGATGAAGAAATTGATCATGGTGCTGAAGAAGATAGTGATAAGGAAGATCAAGACCTGGACAAAATGTTTGGAGCATGGCTTGGGGAGCTAGACAAACTAACTCAGGTTAGAAGTGGTACTTGAAACATTGGTTGAGGATTTGAAGTCATCACTGCATTTAAACAATTTCATTTGCACAAGTAAGGATATGCATGTAGGCTAAGTTTAAAAATACTGCTAAGGGCTGGGAAGGTGGCTCAGTGGTAGAGCGCTTGCCTTGCATGCATGAGGCCCTGGGTTCTATTCCTTAGCACCACATAAGCAAAAAGAAAAAAGCCGGAAGTGGCTTTGTGGCTCAAGTGGTAGAGTGCTAGCCTTGAGCTGAAGAGCTGAGGGACAGTGCCCAGACCCAGAGTTCAGGCCCCACGACCAGACACCCCCTCCCCCCAAATACTGCTAAGCTAGAAACGTGACCAAAACACTAAAGATTAAATATAATAACTGTAACAGTAGATAGTATCTTCTATGGTTATTCTAAAGACTTTATTACCATGTATTGTACAAAGCAATGGGTTTCATTGTGCATGTGTATAATATATTTTGATCATAGCCACTCATTATTTATTTTTGTTTCCCTTTTTCATCTTACCTGCTCTTGCTTGTTTCCTTTCTCTTCCTAAACAGTTGCTCTTCTACTTTCATGTCTTTCAAAGAAAAAAAGTTAGATTTCACAAGAGAAAATATGTAATATTTCTCTGATGATCTCTAGTTCCTTTTATCATGTAAATATATCTTAGATTTAAACCTGTGTAGTGTGACAATGCTATTATACTGCTTTTCAGTATTTTGGAAATTTTTAAGAAATACATGACTGATCTAAATGGCTAGAAATTCAAATGTCATGTTTGTTTCATTACTTTAATTCCTACATGGTGTTACTTGGCACATTAAAGTTAATGGTGCGTTCAGCTTTATATTTGATCAAATTTAGGTTATAATCCTCGTTGTTTTACATATAATCCTCAAGTTATTTTATAGATACTTTCTATTCTCCAATTCTACTGTGAGGAGAATTAGACTTAAGTTGCTGCAGTAGAGTTAGGATTGAGGTTAAAGGAAAGTTTCTTGACTGTTCTGTGAAACTTTGAAATAGGGCACTAAAGAGATTGTGGATGTTCATTTGGAAACTTTAAAATTAGGACAGATACACTATATTCATCTTATTTTGAAATAAATGAATAGAAAAGATAACATTCTAATCTAATGCCATGGTTCTACAAATAGAATATTTAACATTCTTTTAAAATTGAAATTTATTCAAATAATAATGCTTAGTAATACTAAACTATACTTAATTTGGATAGAAATCAAAGTTTTAAAAGAACAATTGTAAGCTTAGCAAATTTTTTGTAGCTTTTTTTTTTCCCAGGACTGAGGACCAACGAACCCAGGGCCTTGCGCGTGCTGGGCTAAACCCCCAGCCCCAAGCTTAGCTAATTTATTTACACAATGAAGTGAATTTCTTTTCCTTGTTTTCTTGAATTTCTCTGTTGTACCTTTATTTTTTATTGTATGGGGGGAAAGGTATCATTTACGTGAATGGTAAGGACTGGAAACATTTAGATCAGTTAGTGTGTGCTTGCTGTGCACAAGGCCATTGATTAAATCTTTAGCATCACAAAAATAAACAAGTAAAAGTTTTAATTAAAAAGAAGATGGTAGATAACTTGTAAGTCACTTATACCTGAATGTAGGTCTAATTAATTTTGTCACAGATAATACAGTAGGGTTATGGTTTGCCTTCATCCTGAGATCTTGATAGGACTATTCTATTACTTTTCGACTTTTTTTTTTTGCCAGTCCTGGGGCCTAGGCACTGTCATTGTCCCTGAGCTTGTTTTAGCTCAAGGATAGCACTCTACCACTTGAGCCATAGTGCCACTTCCAGACTTTTCTGTTTATGTGGTACTGAAGAATGGAACCCAGGGCTTCATGAATGGTAGGCAAGCACTCTACCACTGAGCCACATTCCAAGCCCTCTATTACTTTTTGAAATGGTGATTGTTCTCTTTGCTAAGGTTTTAGGTCTCACTAACTTTTAGCCCAGGACTGTCCCTTATCTTCAGGTTACTTTATGCCAGTGAGATTATGCTGGAACAAAACCATATCCCCCAAGGAAGGAGTTATCAGAATTCTGAATGTTTCTTTTCCATTTGTCATACCTATATTCATGTTTCTAGTTTATTTGATAGCAGAATTATGTGAGAAGAGAGGTCAGTCGCTAGGATGTATTGGAAAAACAAAAAACTTAACTCCAAGAGCTAGAGTTGTGGTTCAAGTGGTATACCACCTGCAAACCAAGAAGGAAGCCTCAAGTTCAAATCAGTAATACCAGAGAGAGAGAGAGAGGGAGTGGGAGTGGGAGAGGGAGAGAGAGCACGCGAGCGACCACGTATACACACACATGAGCTGGGTGCTGGTGGCTTACACCTGTAATCCTAGCTACTCAGGAGGCTGAGAGCTGAGGATCATGGTTCAAAGCCAGCCCAGGCAGGAAAGTTTGTGAGACTCTTATCTCCAATAAACCACTCAGAAAAGCTGGAAGTGGTAGCTGGAAGCAGTGCTGTGGCTCAAGTGATAGAGTGCTAGCCTTGAGCACAAAGAAGTTCAGGGACAGTGCCCAGGCCTTGAGTTCAAGCTCCAGGACCAGGAAAAAAATTTTTAAAAAGATAGAGGAAGAAGAAGAAAAGAAATTTATTCTGAACTGTGACAGACAGTGTCAAGCCTCAGGTTCTAGAGCATATACCTAAAAATTGAAATAAATGAAAATAATGTGAAAACCAATTATGCTTTACCTTAAGATTTTCGATTTGATTATTATATTGGCAGTTCACTTAATCATAGGGCAAACTTCATCCTTTTTGTATAAAGACTTGACTTGAATATAACTTTTGAATCTTTTTTTTTTTTTTAAAGAGTTTGGATTCTGACAAGCCTGCAGAACCAGTAAAAAGGTCTCCTCTTCGCCAGGAAACAAACATGGCCAATTTTTCTTACCGATTCTCCATATACAACTTGAATGGTAAGATGTAATTAGTGTAATGTATAAGGTAAATAATGATAAGTATATATTAATGTAGGAATAATGTAGCTGCAGTTTCAAATACAAGACTCAATATAAAAACAATATGCAGGCTGAGCGCCCGTGGCTCACACCTGTAATCCTAGCTACTCAGGCCGCTGAGATCCGAGGATCACCATTGAAAGCCAGCCTGGAAAACTCTTATCTCCACCAGGAAGTGGCTCAAGTAGTAGAGCGCTTGCCTTGAGCTGATGAGCTCAGGAACAGCACGCAAGCCCAGAGTTCAAGCCCTATGACCAACAAAAAAAAAAGCCTATACATATAACCTAGTACTTTTTTTGATTTGTGCATAATACTAAGTAGATTATCTTAGAAAAGAGCAACTGAAACATATTTTCCTTATTAGTAAGTGACAAAGTACATACATAGGAGGAATCTCACAGAAAATTTGATAATTTCATTGTTGTTCTGTCACTGGATTAAAATCCAAGGAATTTATTATTTCTTTTGTGTGTGTGGTCCTAGGATTTGAACTGCCACTTGTATTCACCCAGCTCTCTTTTCCTTTTTTGTTTTTTTTTTTTTAATGTAGGGTCTTGTGGCTTGTTGTCTGTGTATGTCTGTTGCCCATGGCGTGACTTACTTGTGGCCCCCTGCAGAGCTGGGATTATAGACATACAATCTTGAGGTCTTGCTAAACCCTCCCCTGTTTCCACCCAGGCTACTTGTCTATGATCCTTTTAATCACCTCTACAGTAGCTAGGATTAGAGCTGTAAACCCCATGGTTGTTACTAATTTTAATAACATTTCTCATAAATTTAGTGTACTCTACCTAAGCAACTCTATTGTTTAGAATTGACTTTTTAAACTTTACTTTTATTGGACTTTCCATTTATTTTTTCATGCCTCAGCTGTTTTGATAACATCTTTGTTGGATACTGACTGTATTAATAGCTTATTACAAACTGTGGTTTAAAAGTTACATGAAAAGTTGGAGTTGTGGCTCAGTTGGTAGAGTGTTAGCTAGTGAGCAAAAGTGGCAGGTGCTGAGTTCAAGCCCCTGTCTCAGACCTAAAAAAAAGAAAAAAGAAAAAGTTAATGAGGGATGTGGCTAAAGCTATTAAATAATATGTTTTGCACTATTTTGTTTGAATGCATACCTTTATTCTTTTTTTTCTTTTTCCTTTTTCTTTCTTTCTTTTTTTTTTTTTTTTTTTTTTTTTTGACGGTCATGGGGCTTGAACCATGATTCTCTCAGCTTCCTTGAACTCTGGGCCTGGGTGCTGTCCCTCAGCTCTTCAGCTCAAGGCAAGCGCTCTACCACTTGAGCCACAGTGCCACTTCCAGTTTTCTGAATGGTTTATTGGAGATAAGAGTTGCACAGACTTTCGTGCCTGGGCTGGCTTTGAACTATGATCCTCAGATCTCAGACTCCCGCGTAGCTAGGATTACAGGTGTGAGCCACTGGGCATCGGGCCCCATACCTTTATTCTTAATTATTAGAGATTGTAAAAGTGCTTCTGAAAATTTTCTGGGAATTAAAAAGAAAACCTATTTAATACTTCCATTTGACTGACTATATTCCCAATGGAATGCATTCTTTTGCATCCCCTACCATTTCCATATTTAACTGATTTAGAATAGAATGTATGAATTCTGATTGGTTCTGGAAACTTGTGTGTTGTTTTGCAGAAGCTCTGAATCAGGGAGAAACGGTGGATCTGGATGCCCTGATGGCTGATCTTTGCTCTATAGAGCAGGAGCTAAGCAGTATTGGTTCAGGAAGTAGTAAGCGTCAAGTCACAGAACTGAAAAGTACTCAGAAATTACCTGCCAGCCGACATACCTCCAAACATGGCACATTGAAAGGATTATCTTCTTCATCTAATAGGATACCTAAGCCTTCCCATGCTAACTACTCCCTGGATGACATCACTGCACAATTAGAACAGGCTTCCTTGAGCATGGATGAGGCTGCTCAGCAATCGGTACTAGAAGATACTAAGCCTTTAGGAACTAATCAGCACAGAAGAACTGCCTCAGCAGGCACTGTGAGCGATGCTGAAGTCCGCTCTATTAGTAACTCCTCTCGTTCTAGCATGACTTCTGCAGCCTCCAGCATGGATTCTTTGGATATTGACAAAGTAACACGCCCTCAAGAACTAGATTTGACCTATCAGGGACAGCCAATTACTGAGGTAAATATATTTTTCTCCTAGCATTTTAGTATTAAAATAAAGGGTAAGTAATTTTTAAAGTGTAGCTTGAATTAACTTTCTTAATTCTCCTATATTGAAAGTTTGTAAAAAATCTCAGGCCTGGGTACAGTTGTACTTTATAATCCCTGCTTAGTAAGAGGCTGAGATAGGAGGATCAAAGAATGAGACCTTATCTGGAAAAAAAGCTAATACTCAGATGAAATATATTGCTCAAAGTAAACATTACGGAAATGATTTAGAAATTTTTATTCTTTTGATTTTGGAAGCCCTTGAATTAATGTCATTTATTTCATGATTAAAAACTTGAAGCCAAGAATGATAGTTCAAGCCAATAATTCCAGGTACTCAGGAGACTAAAAGGAGGATCAGAAGTTTGAAGCTAGATCTGGCAAATATCAAGACTCAATAAAATCCCCAGTACTGGAAAAAAAAAAAATTGAAATGTGATTTGCAAAGCCATTAGTAATTATCAGCCTTTGTTTTTTTTGGTTTTTTTGGGTCCAGTCATGGGGCCTGAACTCTGGGCCTGGGCGCTGTCCCTCAGCTCTTCAGCTCAAGGCTAGCTCTACCACTTGAGCCACAGTGCCAACTCCGGCTTTTTTCTTTTTGCTTATGTGGTGCTGAGGAATCGAACCCAGGGCCTCAGGCATGCAAGGCAAGCGCTCTACCACTGAGCCACCTTCCTACTCCTGTTTTTTTTGAGGGAGGAGTGCCAGTACTGGGGCTTACACTCAAGGCCTTGAACTCTTTCTTGGATTTTCCACTCCAGATGGATGCTGTACCACTTGAGCCACACCTCTACTTCCAACTTTTTTTTTTTTTTTTGCTAGTTAATTGGAGATATGAGGCTCATGGACTTTTCTAGTCTTAACTTCAAACCTCAGTCCTCAGATCTTAGCCTCTTGGGTAGCTAGGATTACAGGTATGAACCTTTAGTGCCTGGCATCAGATTGCTTTTTAGTGTGTTTCAAAATAACATAAGAAACCTACTTACAGTTTTCAAAATCTGCTCCATTTTATTCAAGTCAGTATGAGGTAATAAGAAAGAGCTACTGAGCTCAGAAAACTTGGAATTTAGTTATATCTTGCTATATTAATGAGACTTAAGAAAGAATTCATCCTCTCTGAACATCAGTTTCTTATAAGAAAAAATGGAATTAGTTCTACTTGGTCTACCATCCTCATAGAAATTGAGAATCAAAAGTGATAGATATGAACAAATCTTTTATGTAAGTTTAACTGAAGCTGGATTTTGTTGGTGAAAGGATTCTTGGTGAAAGATTTCTTTTAATCTGAAGATGGCATTTGGGTTGTAGCATTGTAGCAAGAAAGAAGAAAATCAGTGTGGCTAAATAAAATCAGCCTTTTGTTTGTCTACTGTAATACAGAGTAAGAGAATGTTTATGTATAATCAATACAAATGTAAAACCCTATGGACCATTGTTTAAGGAACTAGAGAAATTTGAAATTTATACTGTTGACATTTTTCTTTCCAATTTATTTACATTAATCTAAACTTGGCATTCAATAGTGTGCCTAATTTTTATTTTAGGTAATATGAAACAAACATGAATCATCAAGTTAGTTTAGAAATAAACTTGAGTTTTATTGCAAAGAAAATTAGCAAATTATATCAGTCTAAATAATAAAGTTTAATTAGCTTAAAATAAATATGATCTACCTGTTATATGTTTTGCCATATCTTTTCCATCTCAATTAATGGCTACTCTATCTTCAAGTTCATCAAGCAAATGTCCTGGGGTCTAGCCATTTTTTATCCATCTCTCTTCCAGGGTGTTAGAAAATTCTCTTGGCTTTACCTTCAGAAATAGCCAGGATCTTGATCATTTCTCAAGATCTTCACTACCAAGTCAACATCATCTTGATCTAGTTCTTTATAATAGTTTTCTAGCTTGTCTTTCTACATTGCAGTCTTAGTGATCTGCTTAAAAGTAAGCCAGATCATCTCTTTTCAGACTTAAAGGCATTGTATCTTACTCAGAGTAAAGCCAAAATTCCTAAAGTGGTTTATGTGGCCTTAACCTGATCTGCTTTCCCTGATCTATTTATCCCATTTTTTCTTCCTTCCCTTGCTCTGCATACACCATTGTCTCCTACTTGTCCTTGCCGGCTATCAGTGACTGCTTTAGAGCCTTTGTATTTGTTTCCCTGCCTAGGTGCCCTTTCCCAGTAATCTAAGGATATAATCCTTTCCACCTTCAGGGATTTGTTTAAATGTCACTTTCTCAGTAAGGTCTTCTTTTATGGTGGTATTTAAAAATCAAGCTCTTCTAAATGCCCTGTGACTACAAGTTATTTCCCTTTTCCACTTAATTTTGCCCTTCAGTGCCAACTACCAAACATGCTATGCATTTTTATTTTGTTTATCTTTTCCCAAGTGACTATAAACTTCATGAGGAGAGGATTTTTCATTGTTTTGATTTCTTTCAGTTTCCTTAATGCCTAAAACAGTATTTGGCTCATAGAAGCATGATATTTGAGCAAATGTAAGCACATATTTAGTCAACAGTCCTTTTTTAAAAAATTCTTCAGTAGTTGTACAAAGGGGTTACCATTCAATATGTCAGTTGATAAGTAAAATGCATCTTAATTGATATTACCCTGTTCATCTTTTTCTCCATCCCTTCCAACCCTACCACTCCCATCAATTCAATTCTGCTTCATTATTAGTATTAAAGAAATTCCTAATGCATCCTCTTCAGATACTCTCCAATTGTTTATTAATTTGTCCGTATTTAAGATTTTGTACAAAGATTAGTTATCCTAATCTTGACAATTTGTCATTTTGCCTGGTGAGTTAGCATATTGACTGTTGGTACATGAATACAAATTTTCAATTTTCAGTGTGCTTACTTGAAAAAAATGCATCATAAATTAGCTGAAACTTAATGCACTTTTTTTTCTAGTTTTGAACAAATGCTTTGGAGGTATCTGGGTTTTTTCTGTTGTTATTATAAAGATGGTGGGTTCCAGTTACGTAAGTCAGGTAATGAGTATATTTCTTTTGAACAGTGTAACCCCTTCCCTCCTCTTCTATTTTTCCCTCCCAACCTCCCCACAGGTTGTATAGTTCATTTTCAAAATAGTATCCCTTGAGTATTACTGCTGCATTTGTTTACCCTTTGTTCTACCATTTTTGTCCTCCCACCTTAACCTCTCAAAAACAGATACACTTACATATGAGACAGAAGATAAGAAAGCAAAAACAGTGACAGAGGAAGAAAAAAATAACCAAAAAAAACTCTTGTTTCCATTTCTTGGGAGTTCATTTTGATAAATACCATTTTATATGATCATATGCACATAGCTGTTGAGCCTTTGTGATCCTCTCAAGAATATTCTCCTTTTAGCCGGGCGCTGGTGGCTCACGCCTGTAATCCTAGCTAACTCAGGAGGCTGAGATCTGAGGATCACGGTTCAAATCCAGCCCCGGCAGGAAAGTCCATGAGACTCTTAGCTCCAATTAACCACTAGAAAACCAAAAGTGGCGCTGTGGCTCAAGCGGTAGAGCACTCGCCTTGAGCTGAAGAGCTGAGGGACAGCGCCCAAGCCCAGAGTTCAAGCCCCACGACTGACCAAAAAAAAAAAAAAAAAAAATTCTCCTTTGGTCTCACTGTGTGAATGTCTACAGTCCTGTAAAATTTATCATATCCAAGTGTATTTTTTGCCTTTTACCACCCAGTGTATTTACTTGTTGATTTATAGCCTCATTCTAGTTACAACAAATGAGGGAAAACAGGCAACCTATGTTTCTTTGGGTCTGGCTTACTTCACTATAATTTTTTCTAAATCCTTCCATTTCCTTGCAAATGGTACAATGTCAGTCCACTGTCTTAATCTAAATGTCTGTACTCTGAAATAAACATCAGTTGTTTTCCTTCAAAATGGCCAGTGGAGTGCCACAGTGAAGAAACATGAAAACTCCTGTAATAATGATACAAATACAAGTGGAAAGAATCAATTCAAAGCAATATTGCGCTTTCTTTTTTCTATCTCCTTTCTAAAAGCAAGGATAAGCACAGTATAGTATAATTCCACATCACAAAGAGTGTGTTTTTTTCCTCTGACTTTTTCTTCCTTGGATTTTTGTCAAAATACTGTATTTGCAAGTACTTCATTTATGTTACCTAGTTTATGCCTCATATTAGCCCTTTGGTAAGTGCATTATTCCAACCACACCAAGGCTGAAGAAATTAAATAATTGAGAATTTGACCTTCAAAGTCATAATGTCTTCCTTACATTCTTAAAATCTTAAAGCGTGATTAATAGTTAAAATGAGTATTTCCTGGGTGTTTAAGAATATTTTCTTATTAAAAATATTCCATGGATGTATATAACAATGACTTATAATTAGTTAATATTCTGTCAAAATCCTTCAATAATTATCACTATTAAGTTGTTTAAAGAGGTTTCAATGCCAGAATTCAGGTTATAAATGCAATGCTTCTTGACCAGTGTCACTCCTCCCATTTCCATCTTTCCTCAGGCCATCCCTACACTCAAGTTACTATGACTTATTATTTATTTATTAATAAGTGTTGGTCCTGGGGCTTGAACTCAGGGCCTGGGCACTGTCCCTAAGCTTTTTTTCTCAAGGCTTGTATTATATCACCAGTAAGACAACAGCTTGGAAATTTAAGTGGTAATTGTATGTTATAAATTGTTTATGAAATAGGGCTTAAGAAATAAAAAACAAGTCTAAAATATACCTTTAATGTTTTCTTCTGGTGAGATTTAACCATTAGCAGGTCTTTAGAATTTTATATATAAAAGTGTATTTTTTAAATAATACTTTTAAGCTATTACTATACTTCATAGCAGATTCAATTGGTTTTTCTAAATTTTAAGAAAATTTGAAACTGGGTGTTACGTGCTTGTAATCCCAGCTACTCATAAGGTTGATCAAAGCCAGCCTGGGCAGACAAACCTGTGAGGCTCTTATCTCCAATTAACCAGCAAAAAGCTTGGCAGGAGGAATGGCTCAAATGGTAGATTACTGACTGAGCAAGAGTACAATGACCTAGCCATAAGGTCAGACAAAAAAAGGTTGATTAATGAAAATTGTCTGGTATGTGAGTTACTAACTTTCAAATTTTAGGAATTTTTCTCATGTGAAAGGCTTTTCAATGAAACTTTGTTTTGACAATATTGGAGCTTGAACTTAATGCCCTGTGCTTGTTAGGCAAGCCCTTTACCAGTTGAGCCACACCTACAGCCCTCACTGACTCATTTATTCATAATATATATGACATATTATGTCAGTAGCCCACACCAAAAAAAAAAAAAGTCTCCTGAGTAACTAGGATTATAGGCATGAGCCACTGCTTCCTAACCCCCAGCCCTTTTTTGCTTTAGTTATTTTTCTCACATTTTTTTCTGGAGCTATCCTTGAATCATGATCTTCCTACTTGTTCCTCCTGTTATAGAAATGAATTACCTCTGGTTTGTTGTTGAGATGGGGTCTAGATTAAGTAAGTTGTTGCACAGTCTAGTCCCAAACTACAATTCTCCTAACAGCATATCCTAATTTCAATGCAATTTTTCTACTTCTTCCAAGTTCTAGAACTATTTCAAGAAATTTGTTCAAAAAGTTTGAAACACTGGGGAAAATACAGTAATTGTGTTTATAGCATGTGGGGTGTGACCCCACTACCAGCAAAATCCCAAATTATTCTTAGCAAACCTAACCTCTTACCTCTAAAGAATTAAATAGTGGGGCTGGGAAGGTGGCTCAGTGGTAGAGCACTTGCCTTGCATGCTCGAGGCCCTGGGTTCGTTTCCTCAGCACCACATAAGCAAAAAGAAAAAAGCCGGAAGTGGCGCTGTGGCTCAAGTGGTAGAATGCTAGCCTTGAGCTGAAGAGCTGAGGGACAGCGCCCAGGCCCAGAGTTCAGGCCCCACGACCGGACCCTCCCCCCCCCCCCCAAAAAAAAAAGAATTAAATGGTTAGTAGAGAGCACAGGACTTTCTGAAATCTTTAAGTCCTACATAAACTGTTGAAGGAATGGAGTTACAGTTGATTTTTCACTTATTGAAATTAACTTTCTTATTCCAGTGGCCTTTATTTTACACTGAAATTTATTTATGTGTACTGTTTTATTCCAGATCTCACTGGCTTAATGATGTTTAGTAGCAGTAGGAAATAGCTATCAGGTGAAAAAGTGGCTGATGGTCTGGTGAAAGCTTGGTGCAATGTCTAGTTCACATAAATTATTTCTCAATTAACCCCAATTTCCATGTCAACACTGTCATTACTACCTTGTTTCACAATGGAAGGAACTGGGGCAAAGAGCAACTCTATAACCTGCCCAAGGATTTGAACCCAACCTTACCATACTACTTCATCACAGAACTGAAGATTCCCTTCAACACCAACAGTAGACTGGCCAGTGTCCACAAAGCTCAACCTAGAGATTCAAAAGGAGACATGGGCAGGAGAAAAACAAGTAAAGAGATTCATGTAGTAACACCCCCATCTTGTGGCATTGTGGTATATATTGTTTAAGTATTTTAATATTGTAGGTAAAAATTTAGCAATTCTAAATTTAGGCTTAAGTAAAATTGTGATGAGGGCTATAGTTTCTTGTTTTTAAAATAATATAGTGCATACTCAATTATTCATAGAAGCCTATGGAGATAAATGCTAACTTTATATAACAAAATAAAAAGGTTAAGAAACCTAACCATCACATTGTTAGTAAATGGACAAGCTGGGGCTTCATCCCAGATATTCCACTGTCAGGGTTTGTATTCTTTTCCACAATTGTGTTATACTTATTTCTAAGTATATTTGTGAAAAATGCATACACATATCAGTTAAAGAGGAATGTGCAACTATTTTAGTTGAAGAGTGAATGGATGCATAATCCTCCACTTCCTTTCTGTAGTTATACATAATCTAAATTGCTAGCTATGATGGGAAGTGTTTTATTTGTAAACATTACGTTGGGATAAGGCCATTTCTTGATAGTTGTTTGGCACTGGTGTTTAGATCAGTGTTTTCCAAAGTATGTCCTCCCACTTCCACTGCCAGGATTCTGGCTAGCAGATCATACTTCATTTTAACAGTTACAAATTTAGTTCAAGAAAGTGGCAACCAGGAGCTGAGAGTGTGGCTCAAGTGGTGGTAAAGGCCTGCTGCCTTGCAAGCAGGAGGCCTCAGCTCAAATCCTAGTGCTGGGATTAAGAAAATGCAATCTTGGTCTGCAGATTTGTGGAGAATTTTTGAAAGATTGAGAATTTGATTATTTAACATAAATAAAAGGTTTTAGAACTTAGGTTAGAGCAAAATTTATGTGGCTAATTGATTAATTCATTTTTAAAGCAGAGCTTTAATATTTATGTAAATAATGATAAAGAGTAGGTAAAGATCAGATTGGAGTAGATAATTATTTGTAAGAAAATATTTACTTTGTGGAAATGGAACCTAGTCCTGAACCTAGCCTAGAATCTAGTCTTGATCTGCCAAGCATGTGGATAAAGGCCAAACAGAAATAGTTATCTCTCTATTCCATAAATATTTGAGTCCCTAAGCATCTCACTGTACTATAAGGGATAAAACTGTCATAGTACACAATGTCCACTACACATACAAATGTACAAGGGGAAGGGATATAGAGTGTAGACAACCAAACAAGCATTTGCAGCACATTGTAGCCAGTACTACAGTAGGCAGACATAAAACCTCTTTAATAGAAAAGTCATGGTTATCTTTGAGAATGAATGACATTATAATTAAAAATATAAAACCTTTGGGGGAAAAGATTGCAGGGAGTTAGGAATTGATGTGTGTTTAGGAAGTAGCAATTCTGAATAGCATGAATTCAGGACATTTGTCAGTTCGGAGGAGAAAATAATACCACAAGAGGAAAGTAAAGAATTGAACGCTTTTCTGCTACTTTACCCCTAGGCTGGCCTGATTATCAGACTAGAGATATTGGAGAAGGAATGAATGGGATCTGGGACGTGCTTAGCGTTGGAGGGGTTGAAGAGGATTATTTATTCCTATAAAACCAGAGAGAAGTGAGAAAGAATTTGCATTTAAGCTAGCACAATAGTCTAGGAGGTATGGCAGAAGACTGCAAGTTTGAGGGTAGCCTGGGCAAAGACCCTGCCTGATAAAAACCAACCAGCCATAGCCAGGTGCCAGTGGCTCATGACTTTAATCCTACCTACTCAGAAGGCTGAGATCTAAGGATCACAGTTTGAAGCCAGCTCAGGTAGGAAAGTCTGTGAAACTTATCTCCAGTTAACCACAAAAGAGCCAGAAGTGTAGCTCAAGTGGTACAATGCTAGCCTTGAGCAAAAGAAGCTCAAGGACAGTGCTTAGGCCCTAAGTTCAAGCCCTAGGACCAATACCAGAAAAACCCAAAGAACAAAAACCGGTCAAAGAAACAAAACCAGGCTGGGGCATAATTCAACTTTTAGAGTACTTGCCTCGCATGTGTAAGGCATATTATTTAAATACACATACATATATACACACACGTGTGTGTGTGTGTGTGTGTGTGTGTGTGTGTGTGTATATATATTTAGTTACAGGATATCTTCAGTGATAAAATCTTTATGGTGATGTAGTTTTGGGGGGGGGGTGTAGGGAAGTCATGTGAAGAGGAAGAAGAGAAGCTAAAAGCCTGAAGAAATGGAGACTTACTTAGAAAAAGCTTTGGAGAAATTATTTAATGAGTAAAGAGAGAAAATTGAGAGTACAGTGTTCAAGAACAAGTGAAAGTTTCTTAGCATGAATTGGTACTGGGTACAGTATGTTGTGTAGTTCTTCCATTCAGCTATACTGTTCAGAAGTAGAATGAAGTAGTTTTTGTGAAGGATTAAGTTCATGTGGTTCTCACCTTTCTGAGTTCCATAAAAGAATGAAATATGATTTCATGCTCCTTTTCATTACTGTTTCATTACTCTCTTGTTTCATTTCAGTGATCTTTTTCTCTTCCTGCATGATGAAGAGAGCTGCCCTTTACACCTCTGTTACCTATCATTTTCTTCCTTCCTCCATTTTTCACAGCATGCTATTTCTCTGAGATGTCCCAGCAAGCAGGCCAAGCATCATACTGACTTCACAGAAGAGCAGGCTGAGCTGACACCTGTAAGTTCTGTAAACATGTCATGCAAGTATTTAAAAGTAGATGAAGAAGAATGCACTTGTTAGACTCCAAATGATGAAACCTTGTCATATAGCCTCAATTTTCTGTAAGATTGAAACAAACCTAAAAGTAAATGAGCAAACCAAATAAATACACACAACAAACTTTATGATATGGTATCATTGATTATGGTACACATAGAAGGTAGCCTACCTGATACAGTTTTTGTATTGAAATCTAAAACCACCTGTTAAAAAAAATTAGAATGTTTTCTTTAGAATGAAGTTTCTAGTGAATGACTCCCCTGTACAAATGCTTATCTGAAAATCCAAGTTTTATTTCCTCAAATACGAATTCTCCGGTCAATGGTTGACAAATCTTGATACTTCAGTGCTTCACAGTTCCCATATAGTTGCCACTAACCACATGTTAGTGGCTATTAAGTACTTAAATGTGGCTAATCTAAATTGAAATGGGCTGAAAGATAAAATAGACACAATTTCAAAGGCTTGTATGAATAAAAAATGTTTCATTATTACTGGTTGAGATGTTATTTGGGTATTTTAGGTTAAATACAAGCTATGAGTACTTTAATATTTTCTTTTTATATGTGTATGTGCGTGTACTCTTGTATGTGTACGGATATGAGTCCTGGAGTTTGGCCGCTGTCCCTGAGCTTTTTTGCTCAAGGCTAGCACCCTATCAGTTGAGCCACAGCTCTACATTTGGCTTTTTTGGAGATAAGTGTCTCATGGACTTTCCTGCCAGGGCTGGTTTCAACTGTGATTCTCTGATCTCAGCATCCTGAGTAGCTAGGATTACAGGCATGAGCTACCAGTGGCCAGTGTGACAAGAGCAGAAGTTTTTTGTTGTTTTGTTTTTATCAGGTACAGGAAAAAGAACAAATATAAGTGGGCACTAAAATTAAGATGCATTAGGATAATAGCAAATATGACATTTTTATATCATAAGAGAAAAATGGGAAGTAACCTTAACTGAAGTAGGGATAATGTACTAAGACAATTTATAGGCAATGTAGGGATAGTGATAAAGTACAAAATTCTAACAAATGACATAGATTTTATGGTTTAGTTTTTGTTGTTGACAGTCTTATTACTATGTGGCCCTAAGCTGGCCTCAAATTAGTCTTCCTGTTAGCCTCCAGAATATAGGCATTGTAGAAATGCATCTTATTTTTGAGATTAATTTTATTTATAATTACAGTGATAAAAATTATATGAGATTAGATCATTATGAAATGATTTTGATAATTGATTGTGCTACAAATATTCTAAACAAAGCAAAGTAATAGAAATATTTTTAAACATTTGGTCCTAATGAAGCTCCGAAATTCCAATACTTCATATTTTTATTAATATTATTTAGTTTATAAATCTGTTCAAAGGAATTTTAAATCTCTCCCATTTGTTTCTATATAACAGGGCACAAATACAGTAGTGTCAGTTCTTTCTTCAAATTCAGCTTCCATTGCTGAGTGATTTCCTAACATTATGAGCAACTCTTCATGAATTTTGAACAAAAAAAGAAAGCCAGTGGCTCATGCCTATAATCCTAGCTATTCAGGAACCTACGGTCTGAGGACCAGATTCAAAGACAGCTCACGCAAGAACATATATGAGACACTTATCTCCAATTAACCAACAAAAAGCTAGAAATAGAGCTGTGGCTCAAATGGTAGAGTGCCAGCATTGAGCAAAGAAAGCTAAAGAACAGCACCTAGGCCCTAAGTTTAAGCCTTACTATAGGTACAAAATAACAATTAAAAAGAAAGCACAAGTTCTCTCAATCTGCTTTATAGGATAAAGGCACTCCTTAAAACAGTGAAAATTAAGCTGGATGTTGGTAACACCTGTAATCCTAGCTACTCAGGAGGCTGAGATCTGAGGATTACAGTTGGAAGCCAGCCTAGGCGGGAAAGTCCTTGAGACTGTTTCCAGTAAACTACTCTGAAAAAGCCAGAAGTGGCGCTGTGGCTCATAGTGGTAGAGTGCTAGCCTTGCCTTGAGAAGGAAGAGGCTCATGAACAGCACTCAGGCTGAGTTCAAGCTCCAGGACTAGCCGAAAAAAGAAGTGAAAATTAAAAGTATAAAAATCATTGGTGTTTCTATGTAAAATAGAGTTAATTGTAATAAATAGGGTTGCCTATCTGTGTGTTTTTTCCATGTAAGGTCATTAAAATACCATATGAACTGTGATGCTGATTTTTGTTATGTGACATAGTTCCTTGTTTGTAGGGCATCTAGCATCTCTGATTTACTATAAATGCTTGTAATTCTTCTTTTCTTCTTTACTCTTAAAGCCCCAAATGCCCTCACCATTTGCCTACTGAAAGACAACACTACCCTCTTTGAGAACCACTTGTGTCTAATATTTGCTTTCTATTTCCCCAACCCTAACCCAGACTTGTAGCTGCTTACTTATCCTTTAGAAATATAAGCCAGGACTTAATTCTGGCATAAGTCCTTATCTCCTTTGTGTTCCTATACCACCACACAATGTATTGTACTTGCCACACACACACAAACATATATACAAAAGAGCAATTACAGGTTTTCAGTTTAATTATCTAAAACCTTCATATAGGGCTTCAAGGGGTTTTTTGCCAGGGCCAGCATGGACTGGTATCCTCCTAGTAAGCTTTCTGCATAACTAGAATGACAGCAAACCATTTTGTTGAGATGGGGGTCTTAATAAACTTTCTACCTGATTAGTTCTTAAATGATCCTATCTGGCTACTCTGCCTTTTAAGTGGCTAGGATTACAGACATGCATTAACATGACTGACCATCCCTATTCATTTTTTCTTATTTACACATAATGAGGAAAATATTCTTATATTGGTATTCGTATATTGGTTTATGTAAAACTGTATATTTCAGGATAAAATTCTTGAAAACATACTATTTATTTTACAAACTTACTCATTTTTTTCAGAAAAATAAAGATCCCTATTTCTGACTTGCATAACTGTACTCCTTTGTGCATCACCTTTACAATAAATTTTTTAAAACCCCAAATGAATAGAATTTTCAAGTAATTGCACTTCAAATTTTACAAGATAAAATCTGCCTCCCACCATCAAAACAAAAACTATGAGTTGAATGCTAGTGGCTCATGCCTGTAATCCTAACTACTGTGGAGGCTGAGATCTGAGCATCAAGGTTCAAAGATAGCTGGCCCAAGAGATACTGATACCACTCACAAATGCTCCCAAGACTCCTTGCTCTTCAGCAAAGAGGAGGGATTGGCTAGAAGAATGCAAAGGTCTGAGTAGAGGACTGAGAAGGGAAGACTCGTTTGACACACCATCTACTGAGCTAGCTGTCAGTCTTGGCACCTGTTGATAGTTTACCAAAATACTTACAGCTACATATAAATAAGGTCTTATTTTCTTTTAGTCACCACTACAGTTGTTTGCTTTTCCATTTCCCTCTTTCTTTCATGTATTCAACTAGTTTGGAGGTCTGTTACCTCCTTCCTTTTTTTTTCTTTTCTTTTTTTTTTCTTTATGGACATACTTTGCTCAGTTTACAAAAAAAAAGAGATAATTATAAAGAATCATTCTTCGTCTGCTTTATATTTATATTTTAAACACATGAAACCTCCACTGACTTCTGTTATTGCCTTTTTGTTTTTGTTTTTGTTTCTCTCTTTTCCTGTACAAGCACTCCTATCTGGACAGGGAAACCTCACTTCTTCTGAGAAACATTGCAGGAAAACCTTCTCATTTGCTGACCAAGGTGATACTACTGCTTTCCACGTGCATGTAACTATTTATTGCCTTTGAGATAGAATTTAATTTCTAGTTTTGATTGTGTTCTCAGATTATTGCTTTATGTCAGCTAATTTAGTGGGGTACTTTAGCTACCTGATCTTCATGTCTATTAGATGGTATTGAGAATAGAAAATATTTTCAATCGTTTAATTTTTTAAAACTTTCATAAACTTATTTGACTTACATGTATATTGCACTTTTCTAGTTCAATATTGCATTTGAAAGTCTAAAAAGTTGCTTGTATTTGAACTTTATTACTACTAATGGTTTCATGCTATGAGTTGAGTTTCTTCAGCACGCTTTACAATTCTTGTTTACATTATCGCCTCCTGGTTTAATTAAAACACTTGTATAGGAAGACTATATTAGTCAATAATAATATTAGTCATATTGGAATAGAAGACTACAATTTTAATTTCTCAGTTCTCCATTCTCAAAGAGTGTTTAAATCATTCCAGCATAAATTCATTGGGCTAGTATTTTACAACAACTTAAAAATCTTTTAGCAGTTATCATTAACCAGGAAATGATGCAAGGAGGAAGCTGAATTGCTTTCTATCTGTTTTCAGGTCATTTCATGCTCTTTCTTTTCCTTTCTCCCTCCCTCCCTCTCACTATTTCTCCCTTCCCCCTCTTTCTCTCTCTTTTTCTCTTTCTCTCTTTCTCTCTTTTTCTCTTTCTTTTTCTTTCTCTCTCTTTCTCTCTTTCTCTTCCTTTCTTTTTCTCTTTCTTTCTTTCTTTCTCTTTCTCTCTTTTTTCTTTCTTTCTCTTTCTTTCTTTCTCTCTTTCTCTCTCTTTCTCTCTTTTTTCTTTCTCTCTTTTCTTTCTTTCTTTTTCTTTCTTTCCCTTCCTTCCTTCCTTCCTTCCTTCCTTCCTTCCTTCCTTCCTTCCTTTCTTTCTTCCTTTCTTCCTTTCCTTCCTTCCTTCCTTCCTTCCTTCCTTCCTTCCTTCCTTCCTTCCTTCCTTCCTTCTTTCCTTCTTCCTTTCTTCCTTTCTTCCTTTCTTCCTTTCTTCCTTTCTTTCTTTCTTCTTTCTTTCTTCTTTCTTTCTTTCTTTCTTTCTTTCTTTCTTTCTTTCTTTCTTTCTTTCTTTCTTTCTTTCTTTCTTTCTTTCTTTCTTTCTTTCTTTCTTTCTTTCTCTCTCTCTCTCTCTCTCTCTCTCTCTCTCTCTCTCTCTCTCTCTCTCTGGTCCTGGGCCCCAAACTCAGGGCCTGAGCACTGTCCCTGAGCTTTTCTATGCTCAAGGCTAGCACTCTACCACTTGGGCTATAGCATCACTTTTTGTGAGTAGTTTATTGGAGAGAAGAGTCTCAAGGACTTTTCCTGCCCAGGCTGGCTTCAAACTGCAATCCTTAGATCTAGGATTACAGGCCTGAGCCACTGGCATAACACTTTTTATTATCTTATTTAAATAGTATAAAGTTAAAATTTAAAGTATTGCTTTTGGTTTCTGAAGAATACATATAATAATTATATGTAAGTTACTGTATCTGAGATTTTTTTTTTAATTTCTTCCTAATACTGTAAAATATACATTGGCTCTCCTTGTCTGTCTATGCTCTCTCCCATACTTCCCATTTCCAGATCACTAATAGCTGACAGGGTTTCCTAAAAGATTACCAACATCTTTGTAGAAATTAAATCTCACAAGTGTGTAGCCTCCTCACCCATTTTCTCCCTGGAGCTGCACAGTTTATTTACATCTTTGTAAATGTCTGCTTCCATGCAGGATATTGCCATTCTCTCAACAATTCAGGTTGAGCCCTCTGATCCTCTGGGCACAGTTCTTCTCACTATATATCTCAAATCTGTAATAAAGCCTGTTGTAATTTGAATTTGCTAATCCATTTTATTTCTGTTGCCTCTACCCAATAACAGGCTCTTGTCTCTTATCCAAGTAATTATGTATCCTAACTTTTACTTGTCCACCTCCTTACCCATTTCTTACATTGCTATATGTTTTACCATTTCTGTGGTTTACTTATTCAGTAATATTTGTTGGGCCATAGCCTATATAGGTTGCTAGGATACAACACTGTATAAAATAGACATATTCCCCATTCTTAGGAGCTCAGTCTAAAGGGGAAGGTTGATATAAACCCAAAAACAAGCATGTTCAAGTAAATATTATAAAAGAAGTAAGGTAAAAAAGTAGAAAATACATAGAGGATTTGAGATCTATTTCAGGTGGTAAGAACAGAAAAGATCCTTCTAAAGGTCTTTCTAAAGCCTTTAGGATGAAAATAAACCAATTTGTAGGAGAAGGGAGTGTATTATGCAGATAGACTGAGGGAAAATGAGCTTGATATGTTTGAGAAGCTGAACAGTGAACTAATGGCTAGAGCCGCCAAGGAGGAGTGAATGTCCAAGTGTCGACTTGGATTTGGAAGAGCCACATCATTCAAGCTGTGCCATAGGCACTTGGATTTTTCTCTAAATCAAATGGTGAAGTATTGAAAAGACTAACTTCATCAATTCAGCTGATATTTACAGAGTAACCTCAGTGTTCATAGTCTTGGAATACAGCAGTAAATGAAATAAAGTCCCTCTCACAGGGAGCTTTTATGGGCAAATTTTGGATAACAGTGTCAACAACTTATCCCCTTTGCCCAATAGAGAACAATACTGACTGTTATCAGGGCCATTCCTGTCCTCATGTCTTCCTCCATTGCAAAAGTGGTAGCATTGGCATATTTGGCTACCATTTACAGTAATACCACTGTACAATAACAAATTTGAGGAGCAAAGTTCAGTAGAGTAGAATCTGAACATTTTGCATAGGCTTGGGATGGAGCCATGGAAAAGATGGCAGAAATTGCAGGAACCCCAACCACTGGGGCCTCTCAAATAGCCCTAGTGCTGATGTCAGTGCCTTTCTAATGGGGACCTGGCTGCTGTGAAGCTGAACTGAGTGTATGATCTCCTCCTCTCTCTTTTCTTGGTACTTAGGTTATGCACAGCATGTGGTTTATTAGTGAGCTACACCCCCAGTCCTATATATGTGCATCTTAACATACCACTTGAGGGCAGTTTGTCTCCCCCTGAGGTCCCAGTTCTAATCCCTTCTCTGAGAAGTCTGTCAAAGAAATGCTCTATTGTTAGCCATGTTCTTGCTTTAACTCTCTTAATGTGTTACGTAACTGAACACCTTTTACTTATTAACAAATACTTTTTATTTATTGGTATCCCAGAAGCTTCAGCTGTGACCTTTTGGACAATAAAATCTATAACATTATGGTGGAAGAAAGAAGTAGTCATTTGATAAATACCTCATGATCTTGGAAGATAACAGTCTTAGTATAGTAATAAAAATAGTCTTGTATTTTTGTAGATACATGAGATACCATGTATAATATGTCTCATAGTATGGCAAATTTTGAGTACTTAGTTCTCTTAGAGTCTATCAATTTCATGACTTACTTAGATGAAATAAACTACTTGTACTATTACTATTTTGGTTCTAAGCAGTGTTGTAGCTGGAGCATTTAATAAATATTAAATTGTATATCATTCCAAGTTCTCATTTTAGGTAACCTTTCTTTGGTATTGAAGTTTGAATTCAGGACCTCAAACTTGCTAGGCAAGGATCTACTACTTAAATGAACACCCCCCAGCCCTTTTTGCTTTAATTTTTTGATAGTATCTTCTGATTTTGTTCAGAGGCAACCTCAGACCTTTGTTCCTCCTACTCTAACTTCCCTCCTCCCGCTCTGCTAGGATTATATGAATGTGTGCCAGCATCCCTAGCCCTGTGTAACTTTTAGATTGTTGTAATTTGTACAGTATACTAACTTCCAAAGAAACTGCTAAAAACTGTTTAGCTTATTTTAATTAGATTTGTTCTGAATCCATATAGCCTTGATTTCCCAGATAAAGACATTCACTAGCCCTCTTTTAATGGCTATAACTAACTGTATTTTTCTAGTACAAGTATTCTAACTTTTATACCACAGAGGATGTTCATACACTTTGCAACTGCAGTGTTGGTTTTCATTTAATCATAAGATCTTCACCCAGTTTCTGTCTCCTATGTAAATTTGAGGAGGCTTGACATTTGATGGTTATTGATAGCCACAGAGGAGTTTTCAATAGAAAATGGGTTGTCTCTTGCTCTTTTAAGAGAAAAGGTTAGAAGAGAAAGTTTCGTTTTATATGTGTGAGGTATTTATGTTTAGTATAGTTGTGAGACAACATGAAGAAAGATAAAGAACAGCAGACCTGAGTTGGTCAGCAGAACATAATATGAAGAAAGCTTTGTCCTTTGTATTGATCTTCATAAATAAACTATTGGAAATCATTTAAATAAATTATCTGAACACATCAGCAAAGATTTATTGATCTGTCCTGTTAGCACAACACTTAAAAAACTTGATGACAATTTCATTTTTCCCAAATTGTGTTACGGTTAAAAGATATGATGAGCCGGGCGCTGGTGGCTCACGCCTGTAATCCTAGCTACTCAGGAGGCTGAGATCTGAGGATCGCGGTTCAAAGCCAGCCCGGGCAGGAGAGACCGTGAGACTCCTATCTCCAATAAACCACCAGAAAACCGGAAGTGGCGCTGTAGCTCAAGTGGTAGAGTGCTCGCCTTGAGCTGAAGAGCTGAGGGACAGCGCTCAGGCCCAGAGTTCAAGCCCCACGACCGACAAAAAAAAAAAAAAAGATATGATGAGTCAGGCTACAGTGGCGCATCCTTGTAATCCTAGCTACTTAGGAGACTGAGGCCTGGAGGATCAGTTTATTTTTTTAAATTTTAAATGTATATTTTTTATTGTAAAGATACTGTACAGAGGAGTTACAGTTATGAGGATCACAGTTTAAAATCAGCCCAGACTCTCATCTCCAATTATTCAGTTAAATGCTACACTCGAGGCATTCCTCTAGTGTGTGGTAGAGCATCATCCATGAGCAGGAAAGATGAGTAAGATCTTGGAAGCCTGATTTTAAGCCCCAGTACTAACACAAAAAGAATTTTTAAAAGATTATGGCTTAACTAGTAGATAAAAAATAGAACCCCCCTAAGAATCATGTGAATCACACAGTTTGATTTCCTTTTTTAATTTAGCTTACATTAGATTGGGAGGTATTGAAGCTAGGCAGATATAAAAGAACATTTCACGGACATATGCATATAAAATATAAATAAGTATATAGATAAACGGAAGAGAGTAAATCTGAAATAGATCGCAAGTATATATGAAAACAGCATAGAGAAATTTAATGGAAGCTGTTGATCAAAAGGGGGATGCGTGAGAGGGAAATCAAAAGAGATTGGGGGATACTAGTGGGAAGGAGGGTGTTGAATACTGTCATAGTAGATTCTTTACTATGAAAATAGAGCCATTAAACCTGATGAAATTGTTTTGAGAAGGGGGACTGTTTTGATAGAGGGGTGAGATTGATTAGAATACATTGTAAATGTGTGGAAATGTAACCATTACCAAGAAGGTTTTTGGGCTTTGGTTTTTTTGTGTAGGCACTGGGGCTTATACTCAGGACCTGGGCACTGTCCCTTAGCTTTGTTGCTCAAGACTAGCACTCTACCACTTTGCCTTTTTTGGTAGATTAGTGTCTCCTGGAGCCAGGTGCTGGTGGCTCACACCTAGCGACTTACGAGGCTGCGATCTGAGACTGGAGGTTCAAAACTAACCTGGGCAGAGACTTTTTATCTCCAGTTCCATCAGAAAACTGGAATTGGCACTGAGGCTCAAAGTGGTAGAACACTAGCCTTGAGCAAAAAGAGCTCAGGAACAGCGCCCAGGTAAACCCCAGGACCACCCTCCCCCCCCCACACTCCCTCCCCCCCCACACACACACAAAAAGGTGTCATGGATTTGCATGTTTGAGCTAGCTTTGAATTGTTATCTTCAGATCTCAGACTCTTAGATTGATAGGATTTATAAGTGTGAGCGCCCAGTGATTAACTATGTAGAGGTATTTTGATCAATTCTGCTTCCTCAAAAAGCTTGTAGCAAAGATTATCCTTACAAGAGCTTGCAAAAAATAAAGTAATATTTGCGTATGATGAAATTTAAAAGACTAGCTCTTAAATTTGAACTTGATAGTTTTTTTCATAGTCTGATTGTTGTAATTACATAAATTATTCATGAAAAGTAGCTTTTGAGCTAATGGAGTGTAGCTAAATTTGAATTTGTTAAAATAGCCCCATCTAGCTGCTTTACATGAAAATGTGTTAATTGGTTGCTCTGGCCTCTTTACTTAATCCTTACTTAGAGCTGTGTGGAGCAGGCACTGAAGTTTAAGTTTATATATGCAAAGCCTATAATTGAATGACTTTTTGCAGCAGTGCTTCAAAAGATAACACTGTTGTGTTGTATTTGACAGATAGTATACTAAAATAAAATGGGTGCATACCAATACTGCTTTTGTATTTGTAACTGATATATGTAAATTTTTGTTATTTAATTTTTTTACAATGATCAAGATATTCATAAACTCTATTCATAAACTGCTTTGTTAAATAGTTAAAAAATACTTTTTAAGGTTTTGATCCTGTGTCCATTGTAATTTCTTTTTTGTTTGTTTGCTTTTTTGTTTGTTTGTTTGTTTTTGAGGTTCCGGTCGTGGGGCCTGAACTCTGGGCCTAGGCGCTGTCCCTCAGCTCTTTCAACTCAAGGCTAGCGCTCTACCACTTGAGCCACAGCGCCACTTCCAGCTTTTTCTTTTTGCTTATGTGGTGCTGAGGAATCAAACCTAGGGCCTCATGCATTGAAGGCAAGCGCTCTACCATGAGCCCCCTTCCCAGCCCCATTGTAATTTCTTATATAATGGTTTCATTGCCCCTTGCATCCTCTGTATTTTTTCTATTCACACTTCTTTCTTCCTTACCCCTGGTTTACCACTCATCTTTTTACTGCCTCTTTTGTTTTGTCTTTTTCAGAGTAGAATTAAAGAGTATGTAGTATTTTCAGATTGACTTCTTTCACTTAGTAATTATTCATTTAAGAGTCCTGCATGCCATTTGATGGCTTGGTTGATGGTTCATTTCTTTTCCATGCTAAATAATATTTTATCATCAGGATGCACCACAGTTTATTCACTATCTGGAGATTATCTTAGATGCTTTCAAGTTTTAACAATGGTGACGAATCTGCTTCTTTTTTTTTTTTCTTTTTTCTTTTTTGTCAGTCATGGGGCTTGAACTCTGGGCTTGGGTGCTATCCCTGCCCTCTTCAGCTCAAGGCGAGTGCTCTACTGCTTGAGCCACAGTGCCACATCTGGTTTTGTAGTGGTTTATTGGAGATAAGAGTCTCACGGACTTTCCTGCCAGGGCTGGCTTTGAACCGAGATCCTCAGATCTCAGCCTCCTGAGTAGCTAGGATTATAGGCGTGAGCCACCAGCACCGGGCTGACCCTTAGCTTTTTCACTTCAGGAATTCTACCACTTTGGCCATACCTCCTTATCAGGCCTTTTGGTTGTTAATTGGAAATAAAAGTCTCCTGAATTTCCCTCCCTTGGCTGGCTTTGAGCCATGATTCTTATATCTCTGCCTCCTGAGTAGCTAAGATTACAGGCATGAAACACTTGTGGCCAGCTAATCTGTTCTTTAAAATCAGGTTTCACTATGTAACCCAGACTGGCCAAGAACTCAGGTGGAATACTTCTGTCTCATCCGCCAAAGTGCTGGTATTACAGGAATTTGCTACCACTTTGATTTACTTTGTTTTAAAGATCAAGGCATTCATTTTTTTGAATATTAAAAGTTCTTTTCTGTATTTTGGATCATACTCCCTTTACCAGGTGTGTCTTTTGCAGATGTTTTTCCTCCAAGTCGATGCTCTTTCCTGATAATTCCTTTTTTTTGGAGGGTGGGGAGGGGCGGGGGACCTCTTCTAAATTTTTTATGTCTGAAGATTAACAATAATATAAAAAACTAGTCCATTTACAAGTTCATATTTTAAATACACAAACTTTGGTTGATTCAATGTATTGGTTTTCCTCATCAGACTTTGAATTTATGTCAGCTACACTGACATGAAGTGAAATATGGAAATAAACTTTGGTAAATTTTTTTCTCAATAACAATTACTTGATAACTTAAAGTATTTCAAATCCCACTATATAACTCATAAAAAATACATATAAAGTTGGTAATTTACCAAATTATTATTTTATTTTTCTAATACTCAGTTCTAAAGAGTTCTAGTGATAGTGGTTTAGTTTGCTTTTGTAGCTACTTTTAAAAAGAAAACAGAATTACTTTGTGTTAAAATATAGTAAACATTTTATGGTTCTATTTGTTTATTTGCAAAGGATGAGAAAATAGAGTAGGAGGGATAGAATGATTTAATTTTTTTCTTTTTTATATTAGTCTCTTAATTGTACAAAAAGGCTTTATTGTGATATTTCCATATGTACATATATTTTGATCAGATTTACCTATTATTCTTTATTTCCCTTTCTCTTTTCAATTGGTTTCATTATTATCATACATTATTTGTAGCACTTCCACTCTTTTTCATGATTTAATCTTTTAGTTAAAGGAATATATTTAAATAGTATAAGAACTTAGTCTCACCTTACTCTTCTCCATCAGTCAAAAGACAGTTTCTTTGTTCTCTGCTTAATTGGGTTTACGGATAGAATTTCCAGACCTTGGTTATTATGCTAATTTACTGGCTCCAGTCATTGAAAGGGATCAGATTTCTGGCAAATAAGCTCACTGCCTCCCCTAACCACAGTTTCTCTGTTCCAAGGAGTAGTAAAATAAGCTTGAAATGAGAGAGAGGCAACCTGGAGTACCAAATAGAAGAGAAGCAGTTTGTAAACAGGAAAGCCATCAGAATTTAGGTGAACAGAAAATAAATCTCTTAAATGAGTTGAGCTTCTGGTTTTTAGCCCAAGAAGTTTTAGTTTTTTACAAAGAAAAATACATGTGCTGTAGGTTTTAACAACAGTCTAGTCAGGGTCAAAATTTACTTATGTAGTCTTTTTTTCAAGTGGTGATAATTTCAAGTGGTGTATTATGGCCTATTGCTGGAAATTACAAGTAAGTACAGGTATTAGTGTACTACTACTTGCTGTTTTAGGAAAAAAAATAGGCAAATGGTTTACTTTTAGTTCTTTATCATTTTCACTACTATTTGTAGTCTAGGACATCTAAAGTAGAAGTTACTAAAAATTATTTGGAAAATTATATTTGGTATTTAAAATTTTTATCAATGAATTGGTAGAAAATTTGAATTTATTAACATGATTATGTTGTATGATTCTATAGCAAAGTAAAACTTAGGATATAAAACAGCTTCTTGTGTTTGTATTAGTATATTAGTGAAGAGTACCTACATTTTTTTATTAGGGAATTTTTTTATAGTTGCAAATAATTGGTTTTTGCTTTTGCTGTACGTATGTTGCGATAGTGTTATATTGCTGTTTGTGATATTGATACTAAATGAAATCCATTAATAGGCAAAAGCTTTCCATACTTCAAAGGACATATAAATTTATAATTGAGTTAGGTAAGTTAAATAAATAGGCAGCCCCACAGATGTCTATTATGCATGCATGTTTCCTAGTTACAGACTTTGAAATTTACCTGTTTTTTATCAGTAGAGTAACTTATTAAATATTATATCAAGGTTTCTTTCTTTCCCTTGGAAATATGGCCTCTAGTCTTATAAGACATTTAAGACTAAATCTGTAAAAATACTCCTTTAAAAAAAAAAAAGGTCAGATTTTTTGAACAGTGTTTTTTTAAAAAAATATACTATATGTAAGTTAAGTATATTATATTAATGAAATTCAATGTTAAGAACTTCCCTAAAGTTGGAAAGACTTTTCAGATATTCTCATTATCGTAGCATTAGTTTTATCTGAAATGTTTTATGTCCATAGGAAGAACAGGCAGCAAAATTGAAAGCTGAGAAGATCAGAGTTGCTCTAGAGAAAATTAAAGAGGCACAAGTGAAAAAGGTAATATTTGTCCTATTGAATGTTGGAATTTTTATCCATTTTTTGAAGAATTACCTTATTTATATGTTTCCCTCATCTATGGAGAGGAGGGGTAGTATTTTTTCTTTTTTTTCCACGTGTAGTATGTTTTAAACACTTGTTTCTAATTCTCCTAAAAAAAGATAAAGGAATAATTGTAACAGAATAACACATTATTACAAATTTAAAAATCTTTACATTGATCTAGATAGGTTGCTTGATACTTAATTTCAGCCTTTTTCATGATTTAGTCATTATTTATGTTTTAATTTATATTTAAATACACTAATCTATTTGGTATTGAAAAATACCTTTCTCTAGAATGCCATTTTTTGGTTTTCATCTAATTTCAGTCTTAACTATTACAGCTGGTGATTAGAGTCCATATGTCTGATGATAGTTCTAAAACAATGATGGTGGATGAGAGGCAGTCAGTGAGACAAGTGCTGGATAACCTTATGGATAAGTCCCACTGCGGTTACAGCTTAGATTGGTCACTAGTGGAAACCATTTCTGAATTACAAATGGGTGAGTAAGGTCATTGCTTAAATTGCTTATTAACTTCCAAGTAATTCCAACAACTTCGTGTCAGTTGGAGCATTTTGAGGCACCTTTATATTTTTTCCTATAAATTTTTATGGTAATATTTTATTATTTGCCCTTTCTATATATTATTTTTAAGAAAGGACTTCTTTTAGTAAGACAGGTTACAATAGGGAAAAATAGAGAAGCTTTCAAAATTGTTGAAGCTGAGTAGTTTTTTTAAGGTATCAAAATACTTCTTCAAAGAAGAATGGTATAAATATTCACATTTATTAGTACTAGTACTTGTACTGAAGTTTTTATATTAGCACTTAACTTTCAGGGAAAACAAAAAAACATCAATTTCAGAGAGCAAATATCTAGAATATATTCTTCAGCATATGCTCAGTACTAATTTGGAAATTAGTAAATATACATACATTTAAAATCAGGTAATATTTCTGGATCATGGAAGAAATCATCTTGCAAATTTTTTAATGCTGAGAACCAAATGCTATTGGAAATGCTTGATATCAAAGTAAATAAAATGCAAGTTATGTTTAATTTTTAAGGATAGAATGGGAAAAAAAAGCTAAAGGCTGAATAATGATATAACTTAGAAGACTTCATATATCCATTGTGTGGCCTTTGTAAAGTCATGTCACATCACTAGGACATGTTCCTTGTTTTCAAAAATGAGAGAAAACCAGGTAATCTGTACAGGTCAAAATAATAATTTCAAAATAATGAAGTATTGATATTTTGGGGACAGAGAGAATCTTCGAAGATCATGAAAACTTGGTTGAAAATCTTCTCAATTGGACAAGAGATAGCCAAAACAAGCTTATATTTATGGAGCGCATAGAAAAATATGCACTTTTCAAAAACCCACAGGTGAGACGAATGACTTACAGATGTCAGGGTTTTTTAAATGGATCTTATCAATAACAGCTAAGTTTATAGAGTTACAAAACTGGTATCATCTGATTAGAGCATAATACTGGAAATCCCCATAGGAAAATTAATTACTACTACTGAGGTAGAAAGTAAGCTGGGGTTCAGGAGATTCCCAATCCCACAAAGCCAAGTGAGGCGACCCCTGGGGAACTCTAGGGTTTACACTCTGTAAATCTAGAGCTGTGTTGAACCCAATTGCTTATATGATGTGTTTGTCATCTGATTTATTTGTCATCTTTCTTTATTCCAATGTTGGAGTTGTTACTTCCAAACACTTAGACATTTAATCAAAATGACTAGGTAGCAAAAGCCACAAATTCCACATTAAAAATGGTAGTAAGAAGAACAGCAGCAATGTTATAGTGATTAACCTTCAGCCTTGATTATCCTATTTTTTCCTGTGAAGAACACATATATTTTTATAGAGAACTGAAAAACAATCATAATGATCACAGTTTAGGTTTTAGTATGCCAAGCAAATGAGATTATTATAGTCTTACTGAATTTGGAATTTCTCAAAACATCAGAGCATAAATTAAAAATATGCTGAACCCTGCTTTAAAAATATGCTGGTTCAGATTTTTAAAGGACGTTTCCTTTTTATCCCTGTTAATTTGTAAACTTGTACAAACTTTCAATGTATCCTTCATTAAATATGGCAAATATTTGTCATCTGTTGCATATAATAATGTCGCCTCAGGATTTGGAAGAAGACAGTTTGTGGAGTAAATGATAAGTATTTAAGGAAAGGCTGGTGTTGAACATTGTAATGATAATTTATCCGAACAGTAGGAGCTTTTTTGAAGGTATAGTTCCCTTACTCCATGCTGGCACAGATACCTAGAGTTTTTATTCCTCTAAAAGCAATAATATATGCACACATGTCTAAATAAAGAGTTTGTCCTTTAACTTTAATTTCATTGTGTTTCCAGAATTACCTTCTAGGAAAAAAGGAAACAGCTGAGATGGCCGATAGAAACAAAGAAGTGCTATTAGAGGTATAAGTCCTCTGTTCTTTTTTTGATATATTTTGAAATTAAACCAGTAAGCATCTTTTGAAACCCACTGTGTCAGTGCTCCATATTTCTAATCATAAATGTAAATGGAGAAGCCTGTGTTCTTGATAGCATGATAGAGCTCAATGTTGGAAGCATGTTAGGCCTTAATTATTTATTTATTTATTTTTGGATCAGTTGTGGATCTTGAACTCAGGGGCCTGGATGCTGTCCTTAAGCTCTTTTGCTCAAGGCTAGCTAGCGATCTACCACTTTGAACCACATCACCACTTCTGGTTTTCTGATGGTTAATTGGAAATAAGAGTCTCACAGAATTTCCTGCCTGGGCTGGCTTTGTGTACTTCGATCCTTAGATCTCAGCCTCCTGAGCAGCGAGGATTATAGCTGTGAATCACCAGCACCAGGCTACATGGTTGTCTTTTAATATACTAGATTTTTTCCTAAGTGAAAGCAGTAGAATTTAAAATGTAAGTTTATTTATATGTCTTTCAGCATTTAGTATTAAATATTTTAAAATAAGGACTGGGAGTGTGGCTTAAGGTTAGAGTATCTGCCTGATATGTGTAAGGACATGGGTTGAATTCTCAGCACTATAAATGTAAAAATGAAAAACATACACGAAATTCTCTTTGACCAAATAAATTGGTATTTTTGTAAATTGCTATTAATCATCAGTTACCATGTTGCTGTTTGGCTCTATTCCTTTTTCTTGACAATCTAATGTGATTTAGAAAAAATAGGATAGGGACTGGGAAGGTGGCTCAGTGGTAGAGTGCTTGCCTTGCATGCATGAGGCCCTGGGTTCAATTCCTCAGCACCACATAAGCATAAAAAGCCAGAAGTTGTGCTGTGGCTCAAGTGGTAAAATGCTAGCCTTGAGCTGAAGACCTGAGGGACAGCGACCAGGCCCAGAGTTCAGAGTTCAGTCCCACAACTGCCAAAAAAAAATAGTGCCAAAAAAAAAAAATAGTCTAATACTAGCTCTGACATTTTTATTAATGCTGTTTAGAAGTATAATTAAATACTATTATATAATTCATTTTAATTCAGTTTTTATACAAAACAATATTAAGCAAAAATTCATGGGTAAAAATTCATTGTGTTTATGATGGATTTTTTTACATATTAAGCATTTTTAGGATTGTCACAATAGTTCAAAATAAACTCATGTGTTTAAAATGGAAAGTTCTAATTCAGATAAAAGCAACATGGCTCTAATACAAGACCATGTTGATGGAGTAGAGTGTGATACAACTTAAAGGTTTGCATATATAACTTTTGTCCCCAAAAATCCAAGGATCATAAATCTTTTCTAATCATCTACTTACTTTTTTAAAGGAATGTTTTTGTGGAAGTTCTGTAACTGTACCAGAAATTGAAGGAGTCCTTTGGTTGAAAGATGATGGCAAAAAGTCTTGGAAAAAGCGTTACTTTCTCTTGCGAGCATCTGGCATCTACTATGTCCCTAAAGGAAAAGCAAAGGTGTGTCCTTCTGTAAGCTGATGAGCCTCCTTTGTTGTGCTTGTTCCTTCCTTCCTTGCTTTTTTCCCTCCCTCCCTTCCTTCCTTCCTTCCTCTCTGTCTGTCTGTCTGTCTCTGTCTGTCTCTGTCTCTCTCTCTTTCCTTTTTTCCGCCACTCCTGAGGCTTTAACTCAGGGCCTGGGGGCCATCTGTTAGCTCCTTTTACTCAAGGCTAGCATTCTACTACTGGAGCTACAGCACCACTTCTGGCTTTTTCTGTGATTTAATTGGAGATAATAGTCTTATCGACTTTCCTGCCCTAGTTGGCTTCAAACTGTAATCCTTAGATCTTAGCCTCCTGAGTAGCTAGGAATATAGGCAGAGCCTCCGGAGCTGGGCTGGAAGTTACCATCAGCCTGTAGTTTCAGTGCAGGCCAGGCAGACTGAAAGCCTTTGTTACTATCTATTGTAAAGAAGAGGAAACTTGAAAATTTTCACTTCTGTGATCACTGAACTAGCTATCTCAGTTTACTTACCAAATTTAAATTGTAGTTGTATTTATTTTTAGAACTTTTACCAGAGTAGTTTTATTGTTTTTTGTTTAGGGAGAATTATTTCCTGGGATTATAGTCATATCAACCTCAAATAGTACGTTTGGTTTGGTTTGGCTTTTTATCAGTACCCAGATTTGAGCTGTAGGCCTTGTATTTGTTCAGTAGGCACTGTACTTGAACACACTTCCAGCCTGGCTTTTAGCTGGTTACTTTGGAGCTAGAATCTCAAAGTCTTTTGTCCTTGCTGGCTTCAAACTGAAGGCATCTCAGCCTTCTGAGTAGCCAGGATTATATAGGCATAAGCCTGTCTATAATATGAGTCATATGTTTTAGCTATCACTTTTATATTTATTCCAGGCCAGAACTATGTTAAGAATTTCAGAGTACGGTCTTACAATACCTGATGGGCATAAATTATACTCCCCCTCCTTTTTTTTCTTTTTTCTTTTTTTGGCCAGTCCTGGGACTTAAACCCAGGGCCTGGTCACTGTCCCTGAGCCTGTCTGTGCTCAAGGCTATCGCTCTGGCTGCAGCACCACTTCCGGCTTTTTCTGTTTATGTGATACTGAGCAATCAAACCCAGGGCCTCATGCATGCTAGGTATTCCCAGCCACTATTTTCCCCTGTTAACCAATAAGAAAATTCTTAGTTGAGAATTGAACTATATTGTAGGTCCTAATCTCCTTGACGTTTTCCAGTTCTTTCCAGAGAGCTCTGTGTTGCATTTAATATAGTATCTTTAAAGTATGATTAAAAATGTCAACATTTTTAAATAAGTCAGCATTCATTATATGTGGCAAAACAGTAAGAAAAATGGTCTGGCCTTTTTATTTCATCATGGACTAAAGAAGAAACCTTTATACAGAATTATACTGTCTTCTGCTAATTAGGAGTAATTTCTACTTAGTGAAATTTTAATTCTCAACCACAAACTACTGCCAGGTATGATATTTTCTTTGTTGTGCATTACTGTTAATTCAGTCTTTTGGGTATTTTTGCCTCAGGTGTCTCGGGACCTGGTGTGCTTTCTCCAGCTGGATCATGTCAATGTTTATTATGGTCAGGACTATCGGAACAAATATAAAGCACCTACAGACTATTGTCTGGTACTAAAGGTAAATGCATACATCTCTTTAGGAATTTTAATTGATGTCAGATATAGGTTATTGCACATTTAAGAATAGTTTGGATCCCTATCATGTATACTATTTTTTCTTTATCCTATAGATTGAAAAAGGAACAGTATGAGTGGGCATGTAGCTTAGATAGCTCTTGCCAAATCCCTGGGTTGGCTCCCCATCACCAAGAGGGGAAAGTGGGAAAAGGATATAAAGGGTGGTAAGGAAAAAACAATATGCTATTCCATAGCTAACTGTGAGCCCGTTAGCCCTAATTGTATTAGTACAATTATATTACGCAATTAAGGAGTAGATATTGATTATAAACTTAAGCCATAAGGCATAAGATATATTTAATTATAACTGTAAAACTCTAGTTCAATAGTAGGCTTTTTTTAGACAAACTCAGCGCTGCATGAGGACACATAATTCTGTTTGGGTTATTTTTCTGTTCTTGCTTAGCAGAGCCATCAGAGGGCACTGTACTCCACCAAGTTCAAAGTCAACTGTCATCTAATCCAGAAATAATCCTTATTTCACCCAACTATTAGTCCATGGTAACTGAGCAATTATTAGAAAGTTTTCTTCTCCTTTAATCCAATTTTTGATCTTCTACAACTTATATCTGTACTTTTTGAGAAGACATTTTCACTTTTTTTGTTGTTGTTTTGGGCTGGTTCTGAGTCTTCAACTCAGGGCCTAGTCACTGCCTCTCAGCTTTTTATGAAGTTCTAAAATGAAATTTTGTTTATTTTTATACTGGTACTAGGGTTTGAACTCAGAGGCTTATACCTCACTTGGCTTTTTTACTCAAGGCTGGAGCCTTATCACTTAAGCCACAGCTCCACCTTTGGCTTTTAGGATACAGATCTCACCGATTTATCTGTTTGATGTGGCTTTGAATTAGAATTTTCCGATCTCAACCTCCTAAATAGCAAGAACTAACAGGTATTAGCCACCAGTGCCCAGCTCTACAGTGAACTTTAAATTAGCAAGCAGTCAGATATGTGATTTGCAGATACTGAAATAATTTTAGTACATTTCAGGATATTATCTGGAATCCCAAGTTAGACAAGTAAGTGAGAAGGTAAAGGATTATTTGTCTCGAGTTGTCCTGATGTGTTAATAAAAATAAAAATAATCTTTTCATGTAGAAAATGAACAGAAGCAGCATGGAGATTCAGGAGGTCAGTTGCTATCATTGGACAAACACCCACTCAATCCATGGAGTTGAGAATAGTTGTAACATGCCCAGAAGATCTGGGCATGATGGTGCATATCTGTAGTCCCAGCACTTGAACACTAAGGCAGTTTAAGGGGCAGCCTGTACTATATGGTGAGACTTTGTCTCAAAAACAAAACAGATCAAGAATAGAAGGCGAGTATTATAAAAACTGCTGAGAATAATCATGTGGGAGTGTCCTTCAGAAGCAGAACAATCTTCCCAGCCTTAGTTGGCAACATTAAGCTCCAGTTGAATCACCCAGTTTTATCTTCTGCATATATTGTGGCTTCTTTAAGACCAAAGAGCTTTTCACTGAATTATAAAACCTAGTTGAAGCATGTAACAAATATTTCTTGGGAGATAAATATTTGGTGAATGAATAAAAATGAGGTGAAATTCCTCTTCCATTTGTAGAAAAGTATATACTCCTGTACCTATTGACTTAGGTCTTTCAAGATTGCTATGGCCTTTTATAAGAGTGAAATTTAATAGTATGGAAAAGGAATATGTTCTAAGAGGGGACTTACATTTCCAGGAAGGAAAACTATTGGTATTGTTTTACTAACTGTTTGTTGTTGAAAGTGTTATTATTTAAAATTTTGAAAGTTGGCTGGGGGATTCAATGGTCTGGCCCAAATGGTAGCCTGCTTTCCTAAGTGCAAGGCACTGTGAACAATTCCAAGTACTGCCAAGAAGGGAGAGAGACAGCAAGTAAGTTGGCCTTGGTGAACATGGTGCTATAATAAGGAGCTAACTTTTGTAAGGTACTGAATAAAATACAATAAGTGATTTACATTGCTTTCTCTCACTACAGACCAGAGTGACTGGTCTGTAACTGTAAACACAAAATGTATATAAGTGGCCATCTGTTTCCACTGCACTGAGAACACACCCAGATTGCTTATTTTATTCTCATGAGGTTCCGCAACCAATAAATTGTGATTAGGAAGTTTTGGAAAAGCTAAAATCTTTTAAAATATCTTTCTTATAATTGAACATATATTTAAACATTTTATCAAGTAAAATATAGTCTTTTTATGACTGAAAAGAGAAGTAATAATCATAAATCTTTACCCTGAAACCCAGCATGATTTAGGACATTTTTTTCCTAAGGAGCTAGTGAGTTAGGCCCAGTGTAATTAAAATAGCTTAAATCTGTTCTTAACACTTGAGTTTATACTGAAGGTTACAGGATTCACCCCATTCATCCCTCAGCTGACAAGTACAGTGGGTCCTGAAAAGCAGCTTGCCCAACACAAGCGTGCATGCCCTCCTGTTTGTTTGGCAGAGGGAATCCTATAAAGGAATTTCTCAGTTCCCCGCTATAGCATCAGGTGTGGCCATGGACTCCTATCCCAGGTGCTAATTTGTACGTTGCTGTGGGCAACTCAGGTGAGAAACATTGGAAGCTTCCTTGCTGGCCCCATGGAGTTTCCTGAAGCCATTATTTCAGAAGGTTCAAAATAAAAAACATTCCTTCCCCTTTTCATAGTCTAACAGTCTTAGTTTTGATAGACTATTATTGGATATTTGGGGATTTCTCATGATGCAGGGGTTACTTTAACTTAGACATCTTGCCCTAAAATTTAACACGTTTTACTTCGCAAAACTATGTGTAGGATATTTTGTTTGGTCTTATGACTATGTAAGAAGTAGATCTTAGTTGGCCATTATGGGACTATAACTTACTATACTATATTTAAGCTTTGCTAGAGTTCTGATTTCTTTAGTTCTCCAAGAGACTTGGTTGAATTTTGCCGTTAATTTTACAGCACCCACAGATTCAGAAGAAATCTCAGTATATCAAATACCTTTGTTGTGACGACGTGAGGACACTGCATCAGTGGGTCAATGGGATCCGCATTGCAAAGGTATGTTTTTTGTGTGGTTTGATAATAGCGTAGTGAGGTGTTCAAATGGGCATGTTTGTCACAACAGTTTAGATTTTTTTATGCTCATAATTTTGCCATTGTCCAGTTTTCTTAAATCCAACTTTCATGTTTGTTTGTTTAAAAAAAAAAACAACCTGAGGGCTGTGTGCTTGCTAAATAGGCTGTTCTACCAACTACCAGCCCTGGTTTTTTTCAGGTAGGATCTGGTGGGTTTTTGCCAGGGCCTTCTGGGGTGACAGGTACACACATTGTCCAGTTTGTTAAGATAGGGTCTTGACAAACCTACGCTGGCCTTAAACCACGATTGTCCCAATCTCTGCCTACCAAGTAACTAGGATTACTAGATAACTAAATTGTCTTTCTTTTTTTTTTTTTAAATTTTTTTTTTTGTCAATCGTAGGGCCTGAACTCTGGGCCTGGGCGCTGTCCCTCAGCTCTTCAACTCAAGGCTAGCACTCTACTGTTTGAGCCACAATGCCACTTTTGGCTTTTTCTGCTTATGTAGCACTGAGGAATGGAACCCAGTGCCTCATGCATGCAAGACAAGCACTCTACCATTGAGTCACCTGCCCAGCCCTCAGTTTTATTTCTTAAATGTCTTTTGTCCCTAGTGAGAGATAAAATAAACTTTTTAATCCATTGGTATCCATGGAAAAATACTGCTGGTAAAAGCTTTTGCAGCTCAAAGTATTTTGGCTTGAGAGAATGTATTATATTCTATGTAAATAGCGAAAGTAAATGCAAGCAAAAAAGAAAAAAATTTCAATGCTATATTTAAACTCAGAGCATCAGGAACATGATAGGCAAGTAATCTACCCCAGAGTCACACTGCCATTCTACAAGTAATCTACTTCAGAGTCACACCGCCATTCTAAAAGTAAATATATGTAAAATTAAATGAACTATGGAACACTGATTAACCAGATTCAGAGTAACATCCTAAATAGTGCTGAGATTCTGACCTAATGAAGAATTTTGGAGGAAATACATATCTATATATAATGAACATGACCAAAACAACCATTAGTTTCCTGCTGCTCTTCTACAAGTGAATAATAAGAGCAGATTTATTAAGAGACTTTTGGAGTATTTCAGGTATTAGTTCAAACTGAGTCAATATATAGAAATGTGGTCCTTTCCCATCTCATCCTTCCATATTGTACCTAGTAAAGCTCAAATGTCATCATTTACGCCTCTGTTCAGTATGGGAAGCAACTCTACATGAACTATCAAGAAGCCTGGAAGAGGACAGAGTCAGCCTATGATTGGACTTCTTTATCCAGCTCCAGCATTAAATCAGGTTCCAGTTCTTCTAGCATCCCAGGTAGTTATAAATACCTCAAAACACTATTTTGCTGTCAACGTGAAGTCTTTGTAGAGACTGTTAGTAGACCTTGTCATTTTAGCTTGTGTCCCTTAAAAACCAAAGCCATACCTAATTTCTGAGTTTTGTAGTATCATGGATAATAATGTGGATACTAATGGATACTAATCCAAACGTGGATACACTTGAAACAGGAAATCACTTCTGTAGACATAAAGAAAGCTAGGAGTTTAGTTATATCTGCTAAGTTTATTTAAAACTTACATATACTGCTATAATGCATGGGATTAAAAAGTGGTTTAGGGAAATCTCTGAACTCAAAAATCCATGAGGAAGCTTCCTTTCTTCACTTAGGCTTCTAGACAGTTGAGTGAAATAGGAATACTTGGAACTACTTCAGAATTACAGTCAAGGCAGCCATTTAGGTCATTCAGCTTTCTAAAGTGACACTCAAAAGGGGCTTGCAGATTCCTACATGCTCTAAAAAGTATGTTGTTTAAACTTAATGCTTCTTCTCTTCCAGAATGCTCCCTGGAGGATATCCATATCACCTAAAAGCAGAATGTTTTATTGTTCATTGATTCAAAAACTGTATGACTTGATTTCTATCTTTTAAGTAATTAGGAACAAGTTTAGAATAGTACCATGTGTACACTCAAAAGCAACATGACAAAGAGTAGGTCAGAGGGACAGGAGCCAATCTGGAAGTGCTACACGGACCAAAGTTGAAACTCTCTGAGCAGTAAAATACATACTGTAGTGTAAGGTTGTGACCCATGTTAGAAAATAAGCACCGTGAGTCCATTCTGCTATAATTTATTGAATCAAGGAGAGCCACATGCCCCAAACAAAAGATTTCCAAATGATGTATGCAGATACTTCTCCCAAGGAGATAGACCTTACCTCTCCATTTCTCGAGTGTGGGTGCACAGCGACTTACTTGCAGAGGGCAGCTAACGTCACAGTGGAGAAGCCGTACTTCAGCCAAGTGACCAGAAGCAGCACCATCCATCACATGTGAACAAGTCCCTTGATATGATGTGATGAGAGTGACTTTTTCCCTGTGGGGGTCTTCCTCCCCAGCTCCCATAACCTCAGCTAATTGGTCTGACACACCAACACTGGAGGGACACTCTGCAAAATACGTGACCAACAGTCTTTCAACTGGGCTTCTACATCCCTCTGGCATACTTTTCATCATGCTATTTTTGAGTACATAAGAGATGAGATCAACTCATAACAGCTTTTAAATTAATAAACAGTAAAAAAAAATCTGCTTATGGGTGATATGGACATGATTCAGGGAACATTTTAGAAAGGGTACATAGCTATCTTGCCTGACCTAGAGTCCAGGGAAATATTTTTTCCCTCGGCCCAGGTAAGAGACAGAGGCACCCTGTACCCTCACCACCATTTCTTCTTCCTTGTGGTTTTTCCTCCCTGCCATGGAGTCCAGGCTCCAGCATTGCTGTTACCCCGTGCAGCACTTAAAATTCTTAGGAAACACACTTTTATTTTGTTGCTTGGACAACAAATCATATTAATTGCTAAGAAAAGAGAAGTGATCATTATTCTTAAGTCTGAATTCATAAGTTATAACTCTGATATGGTATCATAAAAGCTGATAGTGAAGATTAGATTGGAAATGACTTACTTGTTCATTGATGGTTCATTTTTTATTTGTTGGGAGTTTATTTTGCATAAGACAAGAGTGTCAGTCCAAAACAATTGCCTTGCACCTAGATTTATCTGATTATTTCCTAGATTCAGAGTAAATGCTTTTGGTAAGAATAATACAAAAGTGTTACTTTTAATCAATATATTCTTTTAGCGATATTGGTGTATTCCTTTAATTAAAAAATGTCAGAATCCCAACAATATATGACCTCTTATGGAAGTTATTTAAAGAGCAAAGATTTCCTCAACTCTAATAAGAGAAAATTTCTAGTGGAAAGTTCTGGCTGTGTTTGTAATGGAATGAGATGAGTAAAACTAACTTCTGTTGTCCTTCATAGCATTTGACCTTGCATAAAAAAATTAAGAATGCACTTCATATCGTCAGAAATTATTAATAATCTTAAAAAAAAACTTTTAAACAGAGTCTCAGTCAAATCACTCCAATCAGTCTGACAGTGGAGTTTCTGATACCCAGCCAGTAGGACACATCCGTTCCCAGAGCATCGTGAGCTCCATCTTTTCTGAAGCCTGGAAACGAGGCACTCAGTTGGAAGAGTCCAGCAAGGTAATATGCTATTTTACTCTACTTAGGGAAATCCATGGTATTACAAGTGCTCTTTTTTCCTTTAGGTCCTTTTAGATCTTCAGCCCTTCTAATTTAAATGGAAACAAAATCATTTCAGAGAGAGATGATTTGACTTCCCCTCAGAAATGAATATTTATAAATTGATTCTAATAAACTAAGATCTTTTGTTACTGCTAAGCACTGTGGCTCCTGCATGTAATCCTAGCTACTCAAGAGGCTGAAATCTGATGATCTCAGCCAGTCTGGACAGAAAAGTCCAGAGCACTGTGGCTCAAAGTGGTAGAACTCTAGCTTTGAATACAACAGCTCAGGGACAATGCCTAGAACCTGAGTTCAAGAACAAGGAACAGGGAAAAAAAAAAAAAAAGTTTTTTGTAAATATAAGTTTCAAATTTTAAAACAAAAAAATTTAAGATATTAAAAAATTTACCTTCCTATCCTTAACAGTTGGCTAGGCCAACACCATGTATTGCCAGTGACCCTGCACCTGTTCCAGAGAAGCTGCTTCTGGTCTCTTATTCACTATTAATTATTCAAAATCATTCCTTTCTTTTTTGATTTTTGACATTTCTCTGGGCATTTATAATTTTTTTCAAATTATGCTTTTATGTGAAATATTAAATTCAAATTTATCCCTTTAAAATTTTGGATCCTTGAGCTTTGTGTGATAGATTATTCAAGGATGCTAAAGAATGAGTGTAACCCGGTGCTGGTGACTCACGCCTGTAATCCTAACTATTCAGGAGGCTAAGATATGAAGATCATGGTTTGAAGCCAGCCCAGGCAGGAAAATTTGTGAGACTCTTATGGCCAATTACTCACCAGAAAACCAGAAGTGGCTCTGTGGCTTGAAATGGTAGAACGCTAGCCTTGAGCAACAAAGCTCAGGGACAGCGCCCAGGCCCTGAGTTCAAGCTCCACAGCTGACCTCCCCCCCCCAAAAAAAATTTATTGCACAAGAATAGGGAGTTTTTTGAATCAACTAAAAGACACAAGAGTCCTCCATCAAATAGGCTCTCGCTGTGTAGAAGAGGGGATGTCTTTGCGGTGTTCTGGCTGTAGTCACAACTTCAAGGTTCAAGAATGTGCCTCTCATGAGGAGCCAGTAACACCCCGCCTAGACTGTTTTGTTTTTACCCAATAATCATTTTGGGTTTTTGGTGGTTTTTTTGGAGTCACACAAATACTTTCACAACTAAGAATTACATGAGTATTTAAATATATTCCTTTTCTTTATTAAAACAAATGTATTCCTTAATCTGCACATGTAGTTAAACCACATGCGGCGAGGAAGGGGTGGAGGAGGCATCAGTTGCCTAGTGTTGGGGGTAGAGCTTCCTTCAGAAATGTTTGAGAATTGGTTCTAATGACATAACTTCTCAGAACAGCTTACTGTCAGCAAACTCAGACTTTTAAGAAATAATTCTCTTACCTTCCCTTTTAATCAATTCTAGATAAGCTGATCTACATTCAAGTGTCTGAACAAAAATCCTTTGCCAAATTATTGATGGCAAGATCCATATACATTTTAAGTTTTAGAACAACCCAATTATGACAGGAAAGCAAAGGCCTAAGTATTTTGTGATGAAGAAGCAAAGTCAAAGTTAGGTATAGGAGTGCATACCTGTAATCCCAGCACTGGGAAAGTGAAGCCCGGAGGACTGAGAGTTGGCCATTGGGCTACATAGAGCTGCATACTGAGATGCTGAGTCAAAAAGAAAAAAGAGATGAAGTCCAACACTGCAGTTTCATAAAGAGTGAAAGCTTGCTGTGCAGCAGTGTCCGTTTGTGCTAGTCTTGACCCCTCTGTGTTTCTTCTGTTACCTCAGTCTCAGGCACCACACGGGAAGGCCAGCACAGCTAAGGTCTGCACCCCCGAAGCAGCCAAGACAGGGTCAAGTTAAGGTCAGGGGCTATTCTCTGGGAACACATTAACTTCAGTGACTTCTGTAACCAATTCTTACAAAACTAATGCTTTTATGTTGATGTGTAATTTTTAAAGAAACATGTGAATGTCCTAATAAGCATTAGAATTCCACCCTATAATTGAGCCTGAGTTGACTAACCTAAGCATTCTCTATGTCAGATGCAATTCATAACTGAAAACAAATGTTTTGCCTCATTTCCTCAGCTTGTTCAGAGAACTGAAAAGATCTACCAACAGTTAATTACACCAAGGGTCCTTCCTTTCCTAACTTTGGACATACTTGTTCGCTCCATGAAATAAGGGGCCCAGGTGGAGTGATTGACAGGTGGTTGGCAAACTGGAGCTCCCAATTATTGGTGGATTTCCTTTAGCCTACTAGAGTTTGCTCTTAATTTCATCTGACTTTTTCTGTGTGGTGACTGGTATCTTTTGCTATGTTTATAAAGCATTTTTTAATGTATTTTTCCAGTAAAGCAAATGTAAAGAACCCCCCCTCCATACCTGCATTGCTGGACTTCTGTGCATGCTGGATGCAAGCGTCTCACAGGAACATGAGTGTGTGTTGAGCTCATTCACTCCCGTGTGACTGCACGTCTGCTGAGCATTCTCCCATGTCAGCTTACTAGCACTGAGCAAAACTCCCTCGGGAGGCCTTCCGCATTCCCACACCCAGATGCGGTGCCCGGTGCCCGTGGAGTGCTGGATGGAGGAGGCTCTCCCCGGCGTCCCTGAGCACCGCGCCGTCACCACCGGGAGGCCTTGGCAGCAGGAAGCAGGCATGCTAGCTGCTGGAGGTGACTGCGGGGGAGACGCCTCTCCGGCAGGCAGTGCAGGCTCTGACGCCGCCGCACCCGTCCCGCGCATGTCCCACCCTTGCTTTTGGTTTTACACGAAGAGCTTGCTCTCTAACTTTCCGTGTTTTTCTTCCTCCCCCCCCCCCCCTGCTCCTTCCAGGCCAGAATGGACTCTGTGAACCGACCCTACACATCACTTGTGGCCCCGCTGTCCCCACAAACCAAGATCGTGGCCCCTCACACGGCTTCGCAGCCCTCCCCGCCGCTGCCCCCCCCTCCGCCGCCGCCGCCGCCGCCCCCCCCTCCGCCGCCGCCGCCGCCGCCGCCCCTCCCCGGCCAGTCCGCGCCCTCGGCCGGCTCCTCGGCCACCATGTTCGTCAAGTACAGCACCATCACCCGGCTGCAGAACCAGGCGGCTCAGAGCGCGGGAGCCCTGTTCCGGGCGCCGCCGCCCGCGGCCGCGCAGCCCCCGTCCGTCAAGCCGCAGATCCCGGTGCCCCCCAGTGGCGTCGTCCCCCCGCCCCCCCCCTCCCCCGCCGCCCCCCACGCCCGGCTCGGCCATGGCCCAGCTGAAGCCCGCCCCCTGCGCCCCTTCCCTGCCCCCCTTCAGCCCCGCCCCGCCCCCGCTGAAGCTCCACCAAGTCCCGCTGGGCCCCGCGGCGGCGCCCCCCGCCCCGCCCCCCGCCGCCCTCCCCCCGCCCGCCCCGCCCAAGCCCCTGCCCCCGCCCGGCAGCGCCAAGGCCGGGCCGCCGCCCGCCGCCCCGGCCGCCCCGGCCCCCGCGCCCCCGGCGCCCCCCGCCAAAAAGCAACCGGCCTTCCCGGCGGCCTACGCGCCGCCCTCGCCCCCCGCGCCGGGCCCGCCGCCCACGCTGCCCAAGCAGCAGAGCCTGGGCGCCAGGCCGCCCGCCTCGCCGCTGCCGCCCGCCTCGCCGCTGCCGCCCGCGCCCGCGCCCTCGGCCGTGAGGCAGCTGGCCAGCCAGTTCCCGCCCCCGCCCGCCGAGCCCCGGCCGCCCGCCGCCCCGCAGTCGCCCCCGGCCGTGAAGGCCAAGCCCAAGTGGCAGCCCGCGCCCGCGCCCGCGCCCTCCCCGGACTTCCCGCCGCCGCCCCCCGAGAGCAGCCTGGCGTTCCCCCCGCCGCCGCCGCCGCCGCCCGCGCCCGCCCCGGACAAGGGCGGCTCGCCCGGTAAAAAGCCCGGCAAGATGTCCAGCCCCGGGGGCAAGAAGCCGCCCCCGACCCCGCAGCGCAACTCCAGCATGCGGGCGGCGGGCGGCGGCGCCGAGCCGCCCGAGCCCAAGAGGCCGTCGGTGGACAGCCTGGTGAGCCGGTTCGCGCCGCCCGCCGACGCGGGCTCCCCCGGCAAGGAGGCCGCGCCGCCCGCCGCGCCCCCCAAGCCCGGGAAGCTGCACCTGCCCGGGGTGCACCTGCCCGGCCTCGCCCCGCACGGCCCCGCGCCCGCCGGCGGCAGGGCCCCGGCCGCGGACTTCCCCTCCCCGCCCTCCGACTCCGACTTCCCGCCCCCGCCGCCCGAGACCGAGCTGCCCCTGCCCCCCGTCGACATCCCGGCCGTCTTCGCCGCCAGCACGTCGCCGAAAGTGGCCGTGGTGAACCCGCAGCCGCAGGCCTGGGCCAAGGCGGCCGGCAGGAGGGCGCCCCCGCCCACCCGGCCCAAGCGCCACGACAGCACGCGCCTCACGCGCGCGGACTCGCCCGAGCCGCCCGCGGCCGCGGCCGCGCCTCAAGTGCCCACCTCTCCCAAGCCCAGCCTTAGCGTCCAGCCGGGGTTCCTGGCCGACCTCAACCGGACTCTGCAGCGCAAGTCCATCACGCGGCACGGCTCGCTCTCCTCCTCCCGCCTGTCCCGAGCCGAGCCCACGGCCACCATGGACGACATGGCCTTGCCCCCGCCGCCCCCCGAGCTGCTCTCCGACCCGCAGAAGGCCAGCCTCGGGGGCAGCCACGTGGCAGGCTATGCGACCCTGCGGAGGGGGCCCCCGCCGGCTCCCCCCAAGAGAGACCAGAACACCAAGCTCTCCCGGGACTGGTAGCTGCCCGCAACTTGCCACGCTGAAGTCATTCTACAATCAGCTCTCCCGAGCACCGTCAGTTCAGGGGTTCAGAGCCTCCTGGTTTGGGGATGTTAATTCAGGTAGTGTCCACCTAGACGTGCACACGCGAGCGTGTGCGCAGCTCACAGAGGTGTGTGTGTATATATGTATACATCCGTGTGTGTGTATATAGAGGCCGGACTGAGAGCGGTTCTATTTATTCCTTTCCTCTCCTCATCTGAAAACGGATTTTGTGTATTTGGGGTGGAAGACATAGAAGGGGCTATGTGTTCAGTCTGTTTCTTTTCGTCTATCACGTGGATTGGACCAAAAAACTTCTAGTTACTATCAGAAGGCATTTTCTAAGTGTCTGTCCATGTGCAGCTTATTTGTGCATGTTGTTATATAATTAAGAGATGCATAATGTGCTTTTTCTCAGTTGGAGAAAACCACCAAAATGTCTGGTGTATCTATAGGGCTTTTGTTTTTTCTTTTCCCCCCAGTTGGTTGAAGTTAGAACTTGACTGAGATTTCGAGATGCTACTCTAGACATTAAGGGGCACTTTAAATCAAGAAAATCTCTCAGCTTCATAGAACGGGTAACTAGTACAGAATGGGGAAATACTCAGATATTATATGTGGCTATACATAGAAAGTAAATCCATGGTGTAATTCTAGTTGCAGTACTGCAATGATGCCACTGACATCTAGGATGTGTTCTCTTTAACAGGTAAGCTCTCTGCCTACAATTCATGGAAATTGTGATACTGTTATTCTGAGTAGTTTGAGTACTGTTGTATGAAGCTTCATCACCGTGGAGGTGAAGATCCATTACAGTATCACTGTAATATGCTGTTCTTATATGTCTTTAGATCACAGCTCTTATAGTGTGCTCTACAAGGGTAGATGTTGGTACTGTGGACAATCAGCATATGAAATACACATATGTGCAGTGCCCATTGTGGTACGTCATTAGGAAAACAGAATCAGCTTCTCCAGTGCCTGTCTTTTTTGTACATTGCTCTCTAAGAGGAGTAAGAAGACAAAAAACCTGGGCCTGGTGTCACTCAGGTTGTTTATGGGTTATATATAATATGTAATCCCATAGAAAGAAAGAAAGATAATAAATGAGGCTTTTGATAATTTTATCCAAGGCTACTAGAACTACTAAGACCGTGGCGGGTTGTAGACATGTGTCCGGGTGACTGGTTGTTCTGATGGCACAGTACTGTGGCAGACTGCAGTCAGTGACATTACTAATCATGCACGTGGAATCTGCTGATGACACACTACACTTCTATATACTTTATATGCTTTTGTTTTGTGACTTTTCCTTGATATGTATTGTCTTGTTCATCTATGATAGCAAATTGACAGGAATAAAATGCAGTCTTGTAGCTGCTTTTAAGCAAGAGAATAAAAGCTGACCAGTCTAGCAATGATAGTGCATACATCTGGCAATGAAAGGCTAACTGCAGAAATCTTAGGCACTTCCCTAAGAAGCGTGCTAATTAGAGTGGGGCAAAGGTGGTAAATTATCAAAAAATAAAAGTTTTACTATGCAAGGTTATGAGTACGACCAAGAACTCTCCCAAGCGAAAACTGATTCACAGATGAAGGGGCACTTCTCCATTGCCACGTGCTTACAGAGCAATAAGAAAATATAGTTACCATTGTGATCGTTCTTTAAAATCCTTGGTTCTTTATTTAGGGGATCTTTTGTTCAGTTTTGCTAGGCTTCATAGGCTTAGAAAGTGACCTTGGAACATATCTGCATTGTGGATCTAAGCATGTACCCTAATTTGAGTAACCTTGGTTACAAATTGCCAAACTCTACTGGGCCTCTGAATGAATTTCCCAGCCTTCCACCCTGCTGCTTTATATTTTAAGGAGCCACCCATATTTGTAAGGTAGGCTTAGAATATGGATCTACTTTTCTAAATGTTCATCTCTAGGGAGTTCTGAAGGATTTTTTTAAATTGTTTTTTTTTTTCATTTTTTTTAATGAGGGAAAATAGTTTTAATTTTCCTCTAGGGAGAAAAATAATGTTTTGTCTTCTTTCACTTATATTAGACCTCTCCATCCATAGAATTTCTTGGTCTTTCTTGTATTCATCCTGAACTGCTGCTGCTGATGTGTATTCTTGGAGCAGACATCTCTGAACACTAGTGATGCCAGACAGGGACCGAGTCATTTCTGTCCCCAATCCTGTGGGCTGACCATAGGCTGTTTCCATGTGTTTCTCCAGTGATGGAACTATTCTTAAAAAAGGTGATTCAGCTGAATCAGAAGAGTCCAAAGTGACACTATACTTTTAGTTTGGGTTTGTTGGGATGTAGTGTTGGTTTGTTTTCCCTGGGATTACTTGGTAGTTTCATGACTTTTTTCCTCTGGTATGTTAATGTCACCTACTGCCTGCCAGGCAACACTAGTACTGTGCCTTCTTTCACTGCTTTCTGCTCAATAGTTCCAGCCCACATAGCTTCTTCAGCCAGCAGAGAACATGTGGAGAACTAACTTGGTTTTACTGATCAGTGAATGGTATGGGTAAGGCCATGCTGCTATTGAGGGCAGTGCAAATAGGTGCCTAGGAGAGGTGGTGATGTGCACAATTAGGGACACTCCTTTTATCGGTAACTTCAAAACCGGAAGAACAATAGATCTATCACTGCTTCATAAGGTTCACAAGAAATTTAAACATCAGACTGGTCTGTATTGAATTCTACCAGCTTGGCTTCTACTACTCAAAATATTTTAAAATACCTGTGTTTCTTAAATGATGCATAATTCTCACTTGGAAAGAAAAACCACTAATTTTTTTTTTTTTTACACATATCCCTTTAGCTGTAAGCAGGCTTTTAAAAAAAAAATCTGGAACTTTTAAGAATGAAAACGATAGGGTCTAATGATAGGGTCTAATGAAGACAAATTCTGTAACATTTAAGACATTTTCAAAGTAATACAATTATTACGTGTTTTACAGTCCTCAAGCATTAAGGTGCTCCTGCCCACTGAGAGTATATCTTGCAGAAAACAGTCAATTGTTTGGGGTCCCCTCTGTTTGCCTTGTTGCTATATAAATAATGCTGAGTTTATCAGGCAAGTTAAAATTGAGAGGTCTTCCAGTAGAATGATAATTCTAAAATCAAAGCTAACTGCAGGACCTGGAAATCCAGTTTGAGTTTCAGATGCAGCTATTCTGGCATAAACTGCTCATCTCCTCGTGTCAAGGATCATTTATTCTGCAACAAGTTTCAGGTAATGGGGTGTATTGGTTGTATCCCACTTCCTTCAGAACCCTTTGTCAACTTTATTCCCCAGCTAAAACCAATTTTATGTTACAAACACAAGGTACCTTTTAAGTAAAACCCATTCCTTCTTTATAAATTACCAAACTTTTTCCCATACCTTCTGAACTAACATAAGTAATCACAGTGATTTTACTCATGTTAGACCAAGTAAGTCCCTATGGCCCTGTGTGACTTAGGTGTGATAATGTGCTTTCAATAGGACAGGCATAATAATTTATGTCTCTACATCTGACCAAGTATGACTTGCTTTTTAAAAAAAATACCTTTAAATTGTAAATACATTTTTGGCACTTTGAGGCTTTTTCTTATTCAACTTTACATCATTTGTATAAAACATGGTATACCTAATCCTACAAAAATATGCAATCTCTTGCAAAGTTCAGATCTGACTGAAAGAGATGTGCAAGTAGAACAGAATTAAATATCTCACTGTCTTTTAAGCTGTTTCCTTTTAAGTCCATTAACATTTCAACATCTTGACCACTCCAACCCTGAAAAAAATCAAAAGCCCTTAGTTTTGTGCTCTTAAAAAATATGTGAAAGAAATCCATAATCTTAACAGTAAACTTGGTCAATAAAAGTAAGCAAAACCTACTACTTGAGGGGGTTAAAAAAAACTGGTTTGCTTGTTGCTTGAAGTAATAAAACATTGAGAAAACTATTTGCTATAATAATCCCCAGTGCCTTGAACCCTTTTGGAATAATAGCAACACAAATACACACCCCAATATCTCAACAAGCAAACTTTGAGGTGCTAATGAAAGCAAAGTATTCCTGGTTTGGGCCAAAACGGAAAAAAAATAACTCTTGAAAGAGTTGGCTTCATCTACCTAAATGAGATCTGGATGCTTTCCACCAAAGACATTTTAGAGAAGTGAAATCGAGTCACAGTGATGGGTAAATATTACATATTTGAGATACAGCTGGGTTCAGAAGTGCATATGCTTTGTGTGTGTAGCTCTAAATACCAAGTGCATGACTGGGATTGGAGACAATCTCCTAGGCAGTAAAATGTGTCTGCAGCACTTACAGTGGGGAGGGAGAGCATCCTTCATTTTGGGATCTGCCCATTGGTTCGTTCAATTTATAAATTATATCTTCATACCAAAAACGGCTGTTTTCATGATTCCTCACCTCCTTTCTACTTGTAAATAATCTCCCACCTATGAAATAAGCATTAACTGGAATGTTTCAAAACCATTTTTCTTAAATGTCAGCCACTATGATGTCTTACAGAGATTTTTAAAGATAAAATATTGATAGCTTGTGCTAAATGTTATAAAAAACATTGTTTACTGTTTAAGAAAAATTGCACATTGTTTAACCGGGATTGCTCCTTCCCTCATTTCTTTCTTCTAGGCTATGGGAGCTTTGTCATTAATAGCTGTAATGTAGAGATACCCTTTTAAAGCATGAAGAGATGCCAAGAGAAACTGCATTATAAAGTACCAGATAGAGGACATTATTCTGAGGATTATGCACAGCTCGGTAAAGATGAAATTGTTTATCTTTCAGCCTTGTTGCTGTTTATTTCTTCTGTATAAATACGCCCATTTCATCATGTGCCTTGCTCCGATTTGTGCAAAGCATATATATATATATATATGCATATATATACACACACATATATAAATATATATATATATACATGAAAGAGATATATTCAGTACTACTGATGTTTTTGTTTTGCTGGATTAAGTTATTTTCAGTTTTACTCTTGCCAGTTACTGTCAGTCACCTATTATAATGGCTTAGGGCAGTAGTCATACAGCCAGTGTTTGTTTTTCCCAGTTACATGTTTTCATTATGTCAGTCTACCCAATCCTTAATAAAAATAATACATAGATTACATTTAAACACAGGGATTTGAGTGTTCATGAATCGGCACCATCAAAAACATTGTTTTTTTAGGTCAGGGTACCTCCCCCCCCAAAATAGGCTTTACCGTAAGTGTGAAGATGGATAATTTATATTAACAAACTGCAGAGCTTTGGTCATTAAATGCATTAGTAACTAAATGATTTTAAATAAAGCATACTAGGTACAAACTAGTAAAAAAGGAATGCCTTTCTCCCCTGCTCCCCCCCAAGGCTTTGAAATGTTCTGTTGGATAGCCATGTTAAGATATATGTGTTCTCACATTAACAAATCTGTTCACTGATTTACCAAAACCAAAAAAGGCCTCTTCCTCCTCCTCCTCCTCTTGCCATCTGTCAGACTGCTCTTATACCTTTCAAGGAAGATGTTTACTGTATAAACTGGGCATGAGGCAACCAGACAACGGAAGAAATGGCATACTACTTACTCCCTCAAATCCACAAAGCACTTCAACCCATGTGATTCCACAGGAGTCAACTAAGACAACGAACACTAGATACTACATATCTTTGATACAAGATTGCTCATAAGTCAAAAAGTTGTTATTTATGAATAAGAATTCTTCATTTATGAAAATACTCTTTCAAAATGTATTATAGCTAAGTGTTCATTTTTCTCACACATTATTTAATGACATCCAAAAAGATGGATTAGGAAGACGGGAAAACTGAAGCCGCACTCTTGGATATCTTTTTCTTGGAGATAAACATAATATCCATTATACTCTCAAGCACATCACTAGAAAATTCTTTTAGTCAACTTATCATCTGGAATGATAGCTAACAGACTACACATCACATCTGGCCTACATTTTTAAAGTCAACTTCCATTTTCTGTGTTGAAAGAATTTTACATTAGTAAAATTCACACATACTTGAGAAAGTATAGTTCATAACTGGAGAAACTGCCTTGGGAAAAAACCCACAGAAATCAACCTTAAGGTTCAACTGGTAAAAAGGAAGGGAAAAAAAAAAAAGCATCTCTAGAACAAAGCCAAGTTGGGGCTTACCCTCAATACTTAAGGTAAAAAACTTTTTAATTTCTATAAGTATTTCAGTTAACATCAGTAGAAATATAAAATAATAATTCAGAGACAATGAAAAATATCCCTGTTTTTCAGATGACATACCGTTTTTTGAAGATTGAATACTTTCACAAATAATTTCACAAGACACGAGTATATTTTGTATGGTTTTATTGAGGTCAACTTTTTTTTAGTACACAGCAATAATTCCAAATATAATTTTAAAAATTAAAAAGTGAATATTCCCCCACATCTGGAGGTGATTTAATGGCATACACAAACATTACTGGCAACAGACTGTTCCCTCAAGTTGCCTGAATGGTATTTTACTCAACACTACCAACTTGCTCTGGGAGCTTAAAAGTATAACTAGCCAGATCATAAGTTGTTTACAACCTTATTTGTAAATTATTTTAAGAAGAAAGGTTCATGAACACAAATGTGATAAAAATTGCAGAATTCAGAAGTTGCAAAAGAGTTTTCATTTTAATGTGAAAATAAACTTTTGGTAGGGTTTCGTTTTTTAACCAAAAAAAAAAAAAAAAGGCTTAAGATATTATACACAGCTAGGCCCTGTCATTTCAAATAGAGATTCTCAAACTCAAGAGCATAAAGTAAACATAAAGATAATGAGCTCAATGCCTCCATTTAATAACTTTTATAAGGCTCTCGTAAATAAGGCTGTTCTCTGTGCTGTGCTCTTGCCAGTGTTGAACTAATGCATTTTTGCTACACACATAGAAGTTTGTGCTGAAGTTTGTGGGCAAATTTTATTTTCACTAAGGTTATACTTAACATACTCCTTTAAACAGTCTCAATACTCTGATGGTTATCAAAACATGGCATCTTTTCAAGTATATTCCTGAAAACATCAAGTAGAATGTGTTTAAAGAAAATACTGCATATTTAAGACAGTTGTGGTGCACTGGAAAGAGTACCAGACAGAATCAAGAACTCTTCCACCATTAGCTAGCTGTTCACCAGCAATTAAACATAGCAGTCAGACAACCAAAAAATTCAAAAACTCATCAAGCTCTAAAATTCTATGATTCTGTGAAAATCATGGGGAAAATATCACATTCACACCAAGGAATTCCTGGCCAAAAAAGTTTGGAAGTAAATAGGTCCTCATGCTTTTCAAAGATGTAGCAGTCACCTGTCAATTCCAACATCAAACCCTTTTCAGAGATAAAGGTGGCTTTCAAGACATGCCAGGCTCACTCCAATTGGAGAAAAGGTAATAAAAGGTGAACAGTTCTTAATGCACAAAGGTCACCTACAAGAAAATGTAAATAAATATAAAAGCAAACTACTAGCATATTGATACTTCCTCAAACAGGAAGAGAATTCTCTTCAATCAGTATAAAAGTACTAAAGACCAGACTATGCTGCAGACACTACTACAAAGATGCATAGAACATTCTAACTGATAATAATAATAAACAGGTTTGATGAAGGAAAGGAACAGATGAAAATGTCATGAAGTGACTTAGGAATACAGCAAAATCAGCAGTCATACCAACCTCAAGATGGAGACAAGCAGGAGCCTCTGAAGAAGACAGAATAAAGTAGCCAGAAGATGGAAAATAATGAACCCTATATATTAAAAGATTCATATTTATTTCAAACACAGCAGGATGAGTATCTCAGGCTTAGATTTTGAAACATTGGCACTCTTTATTTCCAATCTGCCTTGACTATAGGTCAAAGACAAGAATTTATATCCTCATAGACTTTCAAATATTAATACTAAGAAAAAGGAACCGATTTGGGCCACACAAACATTTTAGGAGGAAAGAACACCATCATTCCCTCTATGTTAATAAAATGGTTGCTTACTGATCAAATTTTAAGACAGGTTATCTTTGCAATATTATTAATATGTAGCATATCAAGATTTTCTTATTTGAAATTCAAATACCAACCATCTTTAGTTTATTAGAAAAACGGATCTGACACTTAAAAGAAACTATCTCATGGACTATTAATGGCATGCAATCTATATTACATACATTAAAAGTCTCCGATTACTGTAGGCCTAGTTCATTATTATGTAGTATGCTTTCAAGAGAACCTATAATCCTGAATACTCAGTAGGCTGAGATCTGAGGATCATGGTTCAAAGCCAGCCCAGGCAGGAGTCCATGAGACTCATCTCCAGTTAACCATCAAAAAAACTAAAATTGGCCCTGTGGCTCAAGTGGTAGAGTGCTCACCTTGAGCTGAAGAGCTCAGGGACAGTGCCCAGGCCCCAGAGTTCAAGCCCCACAACCAACAACATCAAAAACCGTTTAAGCTAGTGTTTGTGGAGGCTGGGAAGGTGGCTCAGTGGTAGAGTGCTTGCCTTGCCTGCATGAGGCCCTGGGTTTGATTCCTCAGCACCACATAAGCACAAAAAGCCAGAAGTGGCACTGTGGCTCAAGTGGTAGAGCACTAGCCTTGAGCTGAAGAGCTGAGGGACAGTGCCCAGGCCCAGAGTTCAGGCCCCATGACCGAAAAGGAAAAAATAGTGTTTGTTTAAAAAAGAAAAATGCTGGCCACTCATGGCTCATGACTGTAATCCTAGCTACTCAGGAGGCTAAGATATGAGGATCATGGTTCAAAGCCAGCCTGGGCTGAAAAGTCTGTGAGACACTTATCTCCAATAAACTACTCACAAAAAGCTGGAAGTGGTGCTGTGGCTCAAGTGCTAGCCTTGAGCACAAAGAGGCTCAGGGAGAGCACCCAGGCCCTTAGTTCAAGCCTCAGAACCAGTTAAAAAAAAAAAAAATCTTGAGCGAGGGAAGGGGTGACATTGCCCAAAAGGAAATGCACTTTTTACCTGAATTAGTGACTCTGTAACCCCTCTGTTCACCACCTTTACAATAACAATTTAAATTTTTAAATAAAAAACTCATATAACATTCCTATTGAATCATAGGAAAAAACCAACAGACATAAATTTCCCCCAGTGCAGATCTTCAGCATAAAGGGCCTCACCAGTACCTTCTGCACAGCAGGCGAGCTGCACTCCTGCTGACTGCCACCGCAGCTCAGTTCTGCTGCTTTTGTTTCTGGAAGTACTGAGCTAGCTGCTGGATTTCAAAACACCTTCTGCCTTTATTAACCCACAAGCTTTCTCAGCAAAATGCTACTAAAATAAATAATTGAAAAAAGTAATTTCAAAAGATTCTAGTTATGCACCAATACTTAGGAGAGTTCAACCTTTCTATTATAGTCTTGTTTGGTCTCATTATGGAGCTCAGAGAACATTTCCAAGCCATTAGTTTGAAGGAAAGCAAGGAGTAAGTCATGTGAAGATGACCTAACAAAAGCAAGAAGTAGAATGTGTATTAAAGACAAGTTATTAAAGCTAAATGTAGAGCATTAAGAAAAACTGAAATGCAAAACAAGTTCTAATGTGTTTTTTAAACAACTTTAAAACAGAAAAGTTTGGTAAGAAAACTAGCTGAATCTTAATCAAATTGTGATGTTTTATGCTCGGATAAGATTTACAAATGAAAGTTAATTTCAGCCTACACCATTTAAATTTCCTCATACACTACACTTGTTCATCTTTCAACCAAGTTCTATGTACTACTTGTTGTGTTCAAGACCTACATTTGAAATCGATCGATGAAGCTATTGCCTCTTGGCAAAGACCTATTCTGACCAAGTTTCTGGACTGGAGAAGTATGCTGGAACTCTGGACCCACTATCATGGTATTTACCTCTGAGCAGCAACCACTCTACTGTTTTTCAATATTTGTTATGCTAATGACAAATGATTATTAAAGCCATCAGATCTGTACTCAGTTTGAAGCTGTCACTGTTCAGATGGGGAGAAATATCTTTCTGCTGTTTTTCTCTAAGTTATACGGATCTATTTTTTATCAATTTAATTAGATTAGAATTTCTGCTTATTAATCTTACTCTCTTTTATTCTTAGTTTCAGATATAAAGTTCAAATTTTTATTAAGAGCAGCTACTTCTGAGTTTAATCATACAAAATCAGGTTCTTTACTACATAGAGCTTAGTGAGATAATGCTAGGCAGCAGCTAACACTGGTCATTAATAACATTCAGAGAGCACAGTAACAGCCTTCCATTCCCAGTGACTGTAAAGACAATTGTAACTGCTATTCTCTTCCTTTAAAAAAAAAACACATACATATATATATATATACATATGTAAATATACATACATACATATATATGTGTGTGTGTTGTTTTTAAATAGCAAAAGAATAGTAATAGTTGGCTTCACCTCCAAAATCATAATCTTGGAAACAGTAGCTAAGACAAGGACACTACAGTTCAGTCCATCAGAGCCTTAAGAACCTTAATTTCTAGCTTCACACACCAACCTCAGCATACAAACCAACCTACCTACCACATTTCACATCGGGCACCGGCTCTTAATGGCCATGTATCTTATGCAGCAGCACATTATAATCAAACTATGGCAACCGTTTACCACCTTCAGAATGTTTGGAGACTTTCACATTTCATCATCCTTATAATCTACAAAGACATGGATGCAATTGAGTTTAGTATTAACTTGTCTGGCACACTCAAGTGCTGAGAGAATGTAGAATTTACAGTGTTTAAGAGGAAAAACGCCATCTGAAACCATTTTTTTAAATAGTTAAGTATAGTATTTAAATATTGGTTCCCTCCTCTTCATACTTGTGATAGAAGTAAGGAGCTAGGATTCCACTGGGCCATGAGTTTAACCCCTTAGCACAGACAGTGAAGAACATCCAATGTCACAAATTCTGTAGGAAGAGGAATCCAAAAGTATACAGTATTCCTGAGAAAGATCCCAGATTTTTTTTTTCTGAATCAGTCAATCTGATTTGTTTTAGCTACATACTTAAATATGTAGGTATACTTTTGACATATTCAGAAATGGTCACTTTATTTCGATCCAGACAGCTCAGCATAGTACAAATGATGGCAGAAAGATGCATTTGTTCAGATTTGGCTTGTCTTTTTGTTTTTAATACTGGGGATTTAAAAAAAAGTAGTTTTTCTCATTTGTACCCTTCTTTCTATTTCACTGGAGGAAATGCCCAGGGCCTCTGGGTAATCTGGGAAGACCTGACTATTCCTGGGAGGAAGCACAGCCCTGCTGAACTTTACTCGGAATAATGCATGATGGATTCAACATAATTCCCAGGAAAGAGCCCAGTCACTCCATTCATAACGCCTTCATACCAACCATCATCATTCTTCTTGATGACATAAATAATGGCTCCTTCCTGAAAGGACAGCTCATCTTCCTTGTCTTTTGTGTAATCATATATTGCCACAACTAGGAGGGGAAAAAAACAGGATGTGAAGAAGTCTATTCCTGAAAAATAAAACCATGAGCACTCAAAGCAACTTTATAAATAAGCACACACAAAATTTATGTGTGTGTATGTGTATACACACATCTCTATCTTGTAACCACTCCTATACAAATGAAATCCTATTTCCTGGATCCAAAAATTAAGTTAGGTTCTAATTAGTGCAAGTGGCAAAAAAAAGAAAAAGAGAACAATTAGCCTCATTTAGTCTAACATCTCAGAATATGAAAAATGGCTATTTTATCAGCTACACTTGTGTTGAGGTACCATCACATACTGTGTAAAAACCATACTGCATAAAAACACCACATTGTGTAAAAACAGTTACTTGACAGAATTAAACTAGTTCTGTGACAAACATGAGAGCCAAGTGAGTAATAAAACAAATAGATTCCTATCTCCTTCCTAATCACTGAGTCAGATGATGGTTAAATTCTCACAACTAATGTACAAATAAATAATGAGTCTACTATATAGCTCTTCTTTATAAATATAAGCTGTATTATGTCATCAATATATCAAAATAATAGTCTAAAAGTAATAACCAAGACACCTATAGGCTCTCAGTGGCGAATGATTGATTGATTGATTGATTGATTGATTGATTGATTGATTGATGCTGGTCCTGGGGCTTGAATTCAGAGCCTCTACCACTTGGGGCCACAACTCCATTTCTGGCTTTTGGCAGTTAATTGAACATAAGAGTCCCACAGACTTTTCTGCCTGGGTTGGCTTCAAACTGTGATCCTCAGATCTCAGCCTCCTGAGTAGCTAGGATTACAGGCGTGAACCATTGGCTCCTAACTCTGTGACTTTTATTATTACTTAAACCAGTGGTCACAGGGACCTTGCTCACATAATCTCTGACTGCTAACTCCAACTACCTCAACAGCTTGGTAAAAATTGGGTACCTTATACTCCAATTAAGACAACTTTTATACAATCCTGTTACCAGTTTTAAACCATTCAAGAAATTCACTCAATAACACCATTCATCCATGCTCTGAGAAGTACATACTAGTTTTTTTTGTTTTTATTGTTTAGTTCCTCATGTAACCTTATTCCTCATATAAAGATACAGGACACAGAAACCACAACAGGGACTAATAATATCATGCAACTTGCCTTAAAAAGTTAAAAGAAAGTATGTGTTTCTGGCTCACCTTACTAAAAAATAAATGGCTTATTTGTAAATATCTTCTTTTTGCTGATACATTTAGGATGTTAGGAAATACTTTCCAAGGGTCTAGCGTGGAAGAGTTCAGGCTGTACTTCTTAAAAAGACAACCAAATAGGGGCTGGGAAAATGGCTCAGTGGTAGAGTGCTTGCCTTGCATGCATGAGGCCCTGGGTTCAATTCCTCAGCACCACAGAAGCAAAAAAAGCTGGAAGTGGTGCTGTGGCTCAATTGGTAGAGCACTAGCCTTGATCTGAATAGCTGAGGGACAGCGCCCAGGCCCAGAGTCCAGACCCCACAACTGACAAAAAAGAAAAGAAAAAAAGATAGCCAAACATGCTGGGTACCAGTGCCTCATATCTGCATTCCTGGGAGGCCGAGATTGAACAGATAAAGCCCACCCTAAACAGAAAAGTTCATGACAGCCCTTTCTCAAGCCAGTAAGCTGGGCTTGCTGGCACACAGCAGCCATTCTAAGCTCCCTGAGACGATTGTAGTTCCAGGACAGCTCAGGGAGAAAAGTCTCTGAGATTCCATCTCTGGAAGCCCAAAAGTAGATTCATCACAAGATGCTAGACCTTACCTTAAAAATAACCAATGAAAAACAAATCTGGAGGTGTGGCTTAGCAATAGAGCACCACTCTAGGAAGCTTAAGACCCTGAGTTCAAAACTCAGTTACATAAAAAAGGTAGCCAAACCCAAACATGATTCAATGTAATTTTATGTCACAAGTTAAGCTATAAACCTTGTATTTTCCAACATTTTTGTTTGTTTTTTTGGGTCTGGTCGTGGGGCCTGAACTCTGGGCCTAGGTGCTGTCCCTCAGCTCTTCAGCTCAAGGCTAGCGCTCTACCACTTGAGTCACAGCGCCACTTCCGGCTTTTTTCTTTTTGCTTATGTGGTGCTGAGGAATTGAACCCAGGGCCTCATGCATGCAAGGCAAGCGCTCTACCACTGAGCCACCTTCCCAGCCCCTCCAACATTTTTCAAAGTTAATATTTTTCAAGCTTACAAAAAAATACAGAATATAAAAAGGTTGCTGCTACAATTAACTTTAGAAGCAATAAAAGTTATTTAGCTATATGTGTATTAATTTTCTGTTTTAAAATGTAGAAATTGGGGCTGGGGAGGTGGCTCAGTGGTAGAGTGCTTGCCTTGCATGCATGAGGCCCTGGGTTCGATTCCTCAGCACCACATAAGTAGAAAAAGCTGGAAGTAGGACTGACGCTCAAGTAGTAGAGTACTAGCCTTCAGCTGAAGAGCTGAGGGACATCTCTCAGGCCCAGAGTTCAGGTCCCACTACCGACAAAAAAAAAAAAAAAAGAAGAAGTAACTGTATGGGCTGGGAAGGTGGCTCAGTAGTAGAGCGCTTCCCTTGCATGCATGAGGCCCTGGGTTTGATTCCTCAGCACCACATAAGTAGAAGAAAAAAAAAAGCCTGAAGTGGCACTGTGGCTTAAGTGGTAGAGCATTAGCCTTGAGCTGAAGGACTGAGGGACAGCACCCAGGCCCAGAGTGCAGGCCCCACGATGGGACCAAAAAAATAAAATAAAATAAAATGTAGAAATTATATTAGGTAGGATTGACAGAGTATGATTCTAGGACCTCTGTTTATAGTGGTAAAGAACTGGACAGCTGGTTTTGTTTTTTTCTTCCCTGCCTCCCTGCCCCACTCATACCAGAGTTTGAACTCAGGATCTTATGCTCACTTGGCTTTCTTTTTTTTTTTTTTTTTTGGGTCCGGTCGTGGGGCCTGAACTCTGGGCCTGGGCGCTGTCCCTCAGTTCTTCAGCTCAAGGCTAGCGCTCTACCACTTGAGCCACAGCGCCACTTCCGGCTTTTTTCTTTTTGCTTATGTGGTGCTGAGGAATCGAACCCAGGGCCTCGAGCATGCAAGGCAAGCGCTCTACCACTGAGCCACATTCCCAGCCCTCACTTGGCTTTCTTGATCAGACTGACCCTCTACTAAGTACTTAGGCCATGCCTCCATTTTACTGGTTATTTGGAGATAGAATCTCATGGACTTTTTCAGTCCAGGTTGCCTTTGAATTATGATCCTCTAATCTCAGCCTGCTGAGTAGCTAGGATTATAAGCATGAGCCACCAGTGTATTTATGCCTATTATTATTATTGGTGAGGTAGCTGTAACGTTAGTGATCAGTTATGAAACTGTTTTTTGTTTTGCTTTGCCATTTTTTGCATACTGGAATTGAAACCCAGGGCCTTGAGTGCTTGCTAAGCAGGTACTCTACCACTTAAGCCACTCCACCAGTCCTTTTTTTAAAAATAATGTTGGCTATTCTCAACGTGGGGTCTCATTTTATGTCCAGGCAGGCGTAGGCTATAATCCCATTATGCTTCTTTGGTCACTGGGATGACAAGACACATACTACTCAGCCACTGGGTATGCCCAGGCTGGCTTCAACCAGTAGATCCCCTAATCTCCACCTCCAAAGGATTAGCAAGCATTACAGGCTTGAGCTGCTATACCCAGTAGCTCAAAAACAAAAAGAACATATACACACACCAAACACACACACACATATACAATGCTGTTTAAAAACATTCATTTTCATTCCGGGGAAAGTATACGCCAGTAAATTACTTATTTACTTCTATATCACAAAGCTATTCTTCAAAAGGAAGACACATTTGAATTAGAGCAAAAGACTTTATCAAAATAATTCTAGAACGAGTATGGTGGAATATGAGGCCAAGGCACAACTAGGCCAGACCGGAAAAAAGGAAGCATAGTGAGATGACGCTGTCTAAAACAAAAACAAAACTCTTCTCATCGGGCTTCTAAATACGTAAATACCAGCTAGTTCTAACTAAACTCTATATTCTGTATTATTCAACCAACCAGTTATTAAGAAATACTACCTAAATATACACTGGGGAAAAAAAACTGAGATGATACCAAACTAAAATGAAAAGTGATATATAGAGGTGACTAGTAGGAGCTAAAAAAGAATGACTACCAAATACTGTACAGCATGTACCTAGGAATTAAGTACATTAAATTGGTAGAAAATCAGAACATTAGTAAGATTATCTATCTCAATATACTCCTTATTAAGTCATGTTCTGAAATGAGATGATTTACATGGGAAAAGCAATGCTTATCCTAAATAGTAAAATCCCACTTAACATAGTTTGGAACTGTTGTGTGATCTGACATAAGATAGAACAAGGCTAACTCAGACATTATCAGTGAAGAGTATGTTAAAACTGCTTAACAATACAGTGGGAATTAACAGACTTTCCAGAACCTAATAGGAATGCTATTTCTATTAAAATGATACTGCTTAGTTCACGCAATCATACTATTTCTGTCCACCATTCTGAAGTAACTGTCACTGAAAGGTGACCAACTGAAGAAAGGTTCTAATTTTGAGATCCAGTCTCCTCATTCTGTTCTTCAATGACCTTCATGCAGTGTTCAGCACTGATTACCTATGACATCTTCCTTAACTATAGTTTCTCCTGTTTCTATTATTATCACTCCTCTTACCTTCCCTAAATCACTGATCACACAGTATAGAGATTTTTTTTGGGGGGGGGGTAATTACTATCACCAGTGCTTGAACTCAGGGCCTTGTGTTCTCACTTGACCACACCCAGTCTGGAGATGAAGTCTTGTAGACTTTTTCTCCCTGGATGGCTTCAAATCTCAATCCTCCAGGTCTCAGACTCCTGAGGAACTATGATTGCAGGTGTGAGCCACTGGCACTAGATCATTATTCATTTTTTATTATCAATAGAGCAGCCATGCTGACTTAGAGGAACAGAGGAAAACACAGGAAAGAGACTACCTTGTGAGGACAGAAATGTTACCTGACATTTATCACAAATTATTCATACATCTAGGTAAAAGAAACACAGATGAGCTGGAAATACAGAAGAACAGATGACTTGATAAAAAGGAAGAGAGGTGAAATGGCACAGACAGAAATTCACTAAGAAGAATGTAATGCAAGCAAATACTATAACACAAGAATCTGGCAAATCCCAGCACTTAAGCTTAGGAAATGGTTAGGATAATATTCTATCATTCAAATCACAACTATCACACTTTCTGATTTACAGGACATACTTAACTTTCCTATTCTTTTTATTCCAATAAGGGTCCTTGTACATTCTAGGAAAACACTCTGTCACTGAGCTATACCCCTGGCCATTATCTCCTATTTCTTCTGTCCAAAAATGTAGACAAGAATGTCAGGTTTTTCTATTTTTGCATAAAAGTTTTTTTTTAATTTAATGGTTCTGGAGTTTTGAACTTGGGGCCTGGTGCTTGCTAGGAGATGCTCTACTACTTGAGCCAAAACTCCAACCCTTCTTTGGTTTAGTTTAGGTAGTGTCTCATGTTTTGGCTCAGGACTAACATCAAACTGTAATCCTCTTCCTACTAACCACAAGCGTGCACTACCACACCCAGCCTGCTGATTGAGTTGAGGGTCACACTAACTTTGCACCAGGGCTGGCCTCAAACCACAATCCTAATTACTGCTCCTGAATAGCTGGAATTACAGGTCTGAGGCCTATGCCCACTATCAAAGATTCAGTATATATATATATATATATATATATATATATATATATATATATATATATATATATATATGTATGTATATATATGTATATGTATGTATATGTATGTATATGTATGTATATATACACATATATATGTATATATATACATATATATGTATATATATATAAAATTATTATGTCCTATTTAGTGAAATAATTTAATTATCCTTACAAAATATCGATCTTTACTACAGATGATATTCCTGGCTCTGAATATACTTTCACATTAATATAGTCAATACAGCTCTCTTTATTCTTTTTCTTTTACTCAAAATTGTCTTTACATTTCGCGTGGATTTCTTATATACAGTATAAAGTATTAGCGTCTTTTTTTTTTTTTTTTTTTTGTCGGTCGTGGGGCTTGAACTCTGGGCCTGGGCGTTGTCCCTTAGCTCTTCAGCTCAAGGCGAGCGCTCTACCACTTGAGCTACAGCGCCACTTCCGGTTTTCTGGTGGTTTTATTGGAGATAGGAGTCTCACGGTCTCCTGCCCGGGCTGGCTTTGAACCGTGATCCTCAGATCTCAGCCTCCTGAGTAGCTAGGATTACAGGCGTGAGCCACCAGCGCCCGGCAGTATTAGCGTCTTTTATCAGGAGGCCCATGTGATGCAAAAGTGTGGGCAGCCACTGGCCAACGCAGCCAATGAGGAAACTAGACTCTTGTCCATGAGGAATGAATCTTACTAATTTGTACATGACCTTGAAGAAGCAGAAAAGCCTTTTGTGATTTTTGTCTTATACAAATCATTTGTAAAACTCAAGCTCAATAGACAACAGATAACCATAACTTAAATAAAATTACACACAATTTTACTACCATGATTTTCAAAATCATAAACCTTGCAAATTATATCACCAAAATTCAGTGGAAGACCCAAATAAATAAAAGTTTACCTATCAGTAAAAAGAATAAACAAAATTATCTCTTTAGCTGGACATTGGTAGCTCAAGCCCGTATTCCTGGCTACTCAGGGAGCTAAGATCTGAGGATTGTGGTTCAAAGCCAGCCCAGAGAGGAAAGGCCATGAGATTCTTATTTCCAATTAACCACCTGAAAACCAGAAGTGGAGCTATGGCTCAAAGTGGTAAAGTGCTAGCCTTGAGTGAAAAAGCTCAGGGACAGCACCCAGGCCTCAGTACAAGCCCAAGACCAACAACAACAAAAAAGATTCTCTCTTTAGTACCAGCCAATTTCATTTCTATATATACTTATTTTCCCATTACTCCAGTGGACTCCTGAAACTTACCTTTTTCCAAGTAAGACCTTGGAGCCCATGGCGGGTCCTCTTCAGCATAAGGATCACTGTACTCAACCACAGCTGCCTCCTCCTCCTCATAATCTTCTGGAGGGGGAGGGGGGGGAGGAGATTCATCAAAGACCGGCTCTTCCGCAGGTGGCGGTGGAGGTGGTGTATCTGAAACTAAAAGTAACAGTATTTTTTACCTCAGCTTCAGAGTCATGAAATGCAAACCAATACTTGAATATAATCTTTTAAAAGCTGAGTGTTCCGTATCAAATACAATGAATGTTCTCTACCTCTAAGCATGGCTTTCTTTCACCATTTTACTTAGTACTGATAAGAGTTGAATGTTTACTGAAATCATTACTGTAGACTAGGACTCCGCAACTTTTTTTTCCTCTTTGGGCTTGAACTCAGTGCCTCATGTTTTCACTTGGTTTTTTTTAGTTTAAGGCAGTTGCTCTACTACTTGAGCCACACTTCCACTTCCAGCTCTGGAACCTTTTTATGTTAACAATCTTTTCAAATAAATCAGTATAATATACATTTAAGCTTTATACTGTGTTCAAGGCAATATGAGAAATATTAATAGTATGGATAATATTTCATTTATAACAATTTCAAGTCCAGGGAATAGTAAAATTTCAACAACCTACTTACTTTCCTGTTGATTCTAATTTTAAAGATGTGAAAATGGGCTTCAAGATTTAATAGTCCTACAGCAGTAAGCAGAGAAAGACCCTGAGTGGTTATGTCTGTTACCTTTAAAACTGTAATACAGAATTTGATAGTTAATAACATTAAGGTTATGTTTCATTATGATTCATTCTATAAAAATCAACTAAGAGTCTATGTTCAGCCTTGAGAAAAGAGCAGTGGACAAAAGCCAAAAAAAAAAAATGGATAGCCAAACCTCCATTTACAATTATGCAGAATAAGCGTGATAAGATGGAACGGGATAAGAAGCATAGAATGAATCTCCTATGTGGTTAGGAACGGATCTCTTACACCTGAGGATAAGGAAGAGTTAATGACTAGGAGTCAATATGGTATGGGATGGATATTTCATGTCAGATAAAAACCCAAAAAACAAAGCAAAATAAAACAAGCACTAAAGTACTAAAGTAAGTACTAAACAGGAGCATTAGTCTGAATGTATACATTTTTCTAATATCTCTAAAATCAGCCACAGCACATCTTATACAAAAAGAAGGAAGCCACTTGGGATCCCACAGGGGATCATGGTTCAAAGCCAGCCTAGGCATTAAGAAGTTCACAAGAAGCCAGGCACTGGTGGCTCATATCTGTAATCCTAGCTATTTGGGAGGCTGAGAACAGAAGCATCACAGTTTGAGGTCAGCCTGGGCAGAAAAGTTATCAAGTCCCCTTCTCAAGCCATAGGAGGGCACAGTTGTATGTGTCTGGTCATTCCAAACTACACAGGAGGCTGAGATTGAAAGGCTTGTGATACCAGAACAGTCCAGGAGGAAAGTCTTCCCTCCACAGAAGGGAAGCTGGACAGGGTGCCATACGCCTGTGCTCTCTGTCATGACCTAGTCTATGGAAGGTGGACCAAGGCTCAGGCAAGCCACAGGTAGGAAACAGATCCATCACAGAAACAGCCAAGGAAAAACAGAGCTTGAGGAAAGGCTCAGCAGTATCCCAGCCCAGCAAGCGTGAGGCCTGGAATTCAAATTCCTAGTGCCACCAAAAATAAAAATAAAAAGTTTGAGAGACACCATCTCAACTAAGTGCTGGGCATGGTGGTACAGATACAGGGGAAGAACAATGGCTGAGAAAAACTGGGGGGATCTGCCATCCCAGCAACACCGGGAAACACAAGCAGGAATGGCAGCCCAGAACCCAGGCATAAGGAATGGCAGCCCAGAACCCAGGCATAAAGCAATACCCAACTCAAAAATAACCAAAATATACCATTTATTTAAATGAATTCTAGGAAATGGAAACATGGGTTTTTATTGGTGGTGGTGGTGATTTTGGGGATTTTCTTTTTCTTTTTAGGGAGGGCAAAGGGGGAGCAAAAAGGAAAGGAGGAAGGATGAACAAAGATAATCATGCTAATCAGGATATACTATGTGGAGAATGAACTGTGTAACTTGTGAGCAGGGTCAGAGGGAGAAACGGGAAACCGAAGGGATGACATTGTCCAAAAAGAGAAACGTACTTATTACCTGACTTAGGAAATGGTAACCCCTCTGTAAACACCTTAATAGTAACAACATAAAATTATATTTAACATTTGAAAATAACCAAAATTTAAAGGGCTGGAGAACTGAGCACTGGTGACCCATGTCCATAACCCTAGCTAATCAGGAGGCTGACCTGGAGAATCATGGTCCCAAGCCAGCAAGAGCAGAAAAGCCTGAAACTTCCATCTCCAATTAACCCACAAAATGCTGGACTGGAGGCATGGTTCAGGTGGAAAAGTGCCAGCCTGAGCAAGCAAGCCATGTAAAAGCACTGAGCCAAGTTCAAGCTCTAATACCAAAACTCACACATACACATACAAGAGAAGAGAGGAAGGGAGACTAGAGGATCCCCAAAAGGCAATCAAATGCCGTAGGGTGTCTGAACTAATACTTAAAATATATAGGCAATTAAAAATATAGGCAATGTTTTACAACCATATATAAAGACATCTCTAAAGGAATTGGTGAGTCATATACTTCACTAACATCAAAACAGTATTTCCAGAGATATATTCATGAAATATTTTGGTATTTCTACAATAATTGCTACTTTCACTAAAGCCTGGTGAAAAATAATGGCACCCTGAGGGGGGGATGGGCAGGGATGGGAAGGGGAAACAAAGGAGGAGGCAACAATGCTTGATAAAAATGTACTCATTACCTTGCTCATGTAATTTAACTCCTCTGTACGGTATTTTCACAATCAAAAATACCAATAATAATGGCACCCTACTTCATAATACTATCTAGCTTTCAAGTTCTATTTTTCACAAATACAGTAACTTTTTAGTTTGTATACAAACTGATGGATTAGTGAATGTTATTTTCAAGATCCTGCCTATACTCCAGAGGCTGCTTAAAGTATTTCTTCATAATGAGTGACATCAGGTCACAGAACAATGGTAGAACTCTCCAAGACCCATGTTCAAGCAATTCACTTCATTAATCAATTAATTAGATTAATTAGATTTGTGATGACAGAAGGTTTTTCTTACTATAATGTTTCAATTTTCCTTTTACATTGGAACATAAAATGGAACCAAATTAGAAGCTCTTCAATTTTGGTACTTTAAATTCTTTTATATTTGGTTTGCCTTTTCAATGCTGCAGAATTCTTTTTTTAATTTTTAATTTTTTGGGGGGTGCTAGTCATAAAAGTCTCCTAGACTTTCTTGCCAAGGCTAGTTTCAAACTGTGATCCTCATATCTCAGCCTCCTGAGTAGCTACGATCTATAGGCTTGAGCCACTGGCTCTCGGTTTGTAGAAACATTTTTAAATGTTTTAAAATTTTTAAATGGCTGGCTAACAACGGTCACGCTGTGGCTGTCCTGAACACATACATGCTGGGCCAGCTGAATCTTGCTGACAGGGCATTTTCTCCCTGAGCTAGCATGGGAAAACCATGCACAAACCAAAAGAACAGAGGGCCTCAAATAGCATCATCTAAGATGCAAGGACCCCTCAAGTTTAGACCCTAGAGTTGCTTGGGGGTCTCAGAGACCTCCTCCCAACTGCTAAGAATCCTACAGGTTTGTGAACTCTGGCAGGGCAACAGGAAGGGGCAAGGATAGTCAGCTTCTTAGGGTTCTAGAAGCTAAGGGGTCAACACAAGCGCCAGAACCTCTAAGCAAAGGGGGAGAGGGTCATAAGAATCTTAAGATTTGTGAAGGGCCTTTAGCTTCTGAGAAATGAGGGAAATAAGATTAGTTAAGCCCCAAACCCTTATTTGTCAGCTCACAGAGGTTTTTGTTGGTACAACAGAAGAAACCTAGTGAGAGTAAGGTATGGTGAAGCCTGAGACTCCCAAAGTTAGGGAAGGTGTTTGATGAGCTGCAGCACTAGCCAGAGACCAGAGGTCACATGAGTGGTCATCTGGAAAAGATGGAAGCCACAGAGTTAATTAGAAGATAACTTTGCTAAACCAGCTTCCAAGTGAGATGAGAAAATGGCAACATGCTTTGTCCAGCCCTGTGGTGTGGCTAAAGTGATCTCACCATTCTCTGAATGTAGGTCATATCGTCTACCTGGTAAACAGAATTCAGCATGGTGATTTAAAAAAAGAAGACATCTACCTAATCACATAGGAAAATAGCTCTTTAACCGAACATCTTAAGAAGTCATAGGATCACAATTATTACAGTTATTCTTAGGGTACCTTCCAATAAACAGATGTAGATAAAATAGACTTTTTAGAGAAAAAAATCATCAAACAGAAAAGTCAATGGCATCTGGAAGTGACACTGAGCCCTCAGAGCAGTAACATGGGATTATAACCAGTTAATATACAAAATTTCCTCCCACCCCCCACCCCCCAATACCAACACTGGAACTTAAAGTCGGGGCTTCATGCTCTCACTTGTGTTTTTAGCTCATGTCTGTGAGTCTACCAATTGAGCCAGTACTCCAATTCCAGCTTTCTGGTAGTTTACTGGAGATTAATGTCTCTCAGATTTGTATGCTTGAGCAGGCTTCTCCACTACTTGAACCACACCGCCACTTCTGGCTTTTTGTTGGTTAATTGGGGATAAAAGTCTCATAGTCTTTTCTGCATGGAATGGATTAAAACTGCCATCCTCAGATCTCAGCCTTCTGAGTAGCTAGGATTACAGGTATAAGCAACCAGGGCCTGCCACAAACACATCTTGGGAGGACGTTTACATTTTGTTGGTCCAACAAAAAAGGTTAGACCAAAAGTGCCTACTATGTGTCAGCTACTTTTCTAAGTGCTAAGGAGAGCAGCCAAGTCCTGCTCTCACAGAGTACACATTCCACTACTACCAGTGCCCATTTCTAAAGAGCCTTAAGCAACAAATTGCTAATGTTTCTTTCCCATCAGTGACACCATCATTTTTATGAGATGTACACATCTGGGCTACTTTGGCCTGATGACAATAAATCTTAAGACATAGTTCTGTTGAACATCTCACCTCTCCTCACAGCAACCAAAAGTCTGAATATAACTTTAGGCACACTTTTGAGCCTTTCAGTGGGGGAGTTAGGGATGCCAGGGATAGAACCTAGGGCTTTGTACCGTGCTGGACAAGTGTTCTACCACTGCTTATCTTCAGCTCTAGATTGCTTCCTTCCTTCCTTCTTTCCTTAACTGGGTCTGAACTGAGTCTTGTGCTTGCTAGGCAGATACTCATCACTTCAGACACAACCTTATGCTTTTTTTCTATTTTCCTTTAGTTATTATTCAAGCAGGGTCTCATGCCTCCAGTGTAACTGGGATAACATTTATGTGCCACCACACGCAGCTTATTTGTTACAATGGATTCTCAACTTTTTGCCTGGCCTCATCTTAAACGAACATCCACCCTAACTTCACCTTCCAATTAGCTGGGATTACTTTTTACAGCAATATATAATTTACTAGAGTAACAAACTGTTCACACATGATTAGCCAAACACCAGGTTTAAAGCAGATAATATTCAGAACACTTGAAAACTCAATAATAGCAAAGGAGATGTTTAAAAAATTACTATAGCTTTTATGTAGTAGTAATGCTGCATCCTTATACTTGTTTACATATCTTTCCAGTGAAAATGATTCCATGTACAGTCTGTGTTTGTTTTTTGTTTTTTGCCAGTCCTGGGGCTTGAGCTCAGAGCCTGGGCACTGTCCTTGAGCTTCTTTTGCTCAAGGCTAGCACTCTACCACTTGAGCCACAGTGCCACTTCAGGCTTTTTCTGTGTATGTGGTACTGTGGAATCAACCCCAGGGCTTCATGCACCCTAGGCAAGCACTCTACCAACTAAGCCACATTCTCAGCCCTAGCCTGTGTTTATATAAGCCTAGTTTTCACAAAATTTATACCATATTGTACCATATTTTATGAGAATAAATTATAATAAGCATTTTATGTATTTATAACATTACCTTTTTCTTTTTCATTGTTTTTTCTGTGTATCTCTCTTATCTCTCTGTCCCTTTCTCTTTTTGCTGGTTCTGGGGCTGGAACTCAAGCATAGGTGCTGTCTCTGAGCTTCTTTTGCTCAAGGCTATCGCTCTACCACTTAAGCCAAGAGTTCCACTTCTTGCGTTTTTTGTGGGGGGAGGTAGTTCATTGGAGATAAAGATTTTCATAGACTTTCCTGCCCAACCTGGCTTCAAACTAACTCTCAGATCTCAGCCTCCTGAATAGCTAGCATTATAGATATGAGCCCCAGCGCTCAGCTTTTTTTTTTAGTATGAATTTTTAGGTCATCGTGAATCTCAAAAAAAATTATGCATAAGTGGACCCAAGCAACTCAAATTTGTGTCTGTGACTATCATGCACTCTTCTAATCATAATGCCATGCCTTATATAGAATGCTTACAGGAAAATTCACCTATCAAAGGGACTATCTTCACTGGTTTCCATGACAGCAATTCCTCACTGACATTTAGGAAAACAAGTCTCCAGAGCTTCCTTAGGAGACTCAATGTGCCAATAAAATTAGTTATCTGAATACACATGATTCAACACGAGATCACAAGTCAAAGTAAATTCATTGTCCATCTGAGAAGCCACTTGGGAGACAAACTGTCAGCCTGGTCCTCTCGCACCTATTATAACATGGCTGTTTTTGTACTTGGAATCATGAGATTGGAAGAAAGAACCATATACAAACTTCTACAACTCTCATGAGAGAAATCTGTACTACTACCTACTCTAGATTTTTGTGGATATCTGCTAATTACAGTATCTTTTCAGCTTCATGTGAGCTTTCTTTCCTTATATGTGTATGACTCTAGATTTTTGGTCTTATCCTTACTGCACTTTTTGTTTGTTTCAGTGCTGGAATAAAACCCAGAGCCTCTATGCTGTGCATGTGCTCTACCACTGAACTAGAACTACCAGCTGCTACTGAAGCCATTTGAAAGTAGAAAATTTCATTTTCATTATTTTATCATCCCCACTGGCCATTCATACAGTGACTTATAATACTCAAATACATGAAATATCACTGAGTGAATGACTAGTCAACCATAAATAAACAACATTTTATGCCTATAATCTGATCTACAGCATAAAGAAGACATAACTTACTATTTTCTTGGACTCTGGCCACAAATCCCATTAAAGGTAACTGAGGAGTTACCTGAAGGATGGAGGGAGGAGGAGGAGCAAGAGATACTGCAAAAACAAAAAAGGTGTGGAGGATAAGGGGTAAGGGAGAGTTACTTAAAAAGGGAAAGGATAATACAATAAATGAGAACATACAAAGGAAGAAAACCACTCCATATTTTATATGCTGTCTTAAGGATACCCTTTCGAGGGGAAAAATCTTTTTTTTTTTGGTCGGCCATGGGGCCTGAACTCTGGGCCTGGGCGCTGTCCCTCAGCTCTTCAGCTCAAGGCGAGCACTCTACCAGTTGAGCCACCGCTTTTTCTGCTTATGCGGTGCTGAGGAATCAAACCCAGGGCCTCATGCATGCAAGGCAAGCACTCTATGAGCCACCTTTCGAGCCAGAGATAACTTATTAACACACAAAACAAAGTATTAGAGAAGTTTTATTATGTTCTAAAAAAAATTACAAATTGAAGAACTTATCACACACAGATTTACTCTAATATTGGCAATTGATTTTTCTTCATATTTATAAAAACCTCTTCAAAGAATTTCTGCAAACTGCCATGAATAATTTGGTTCTCTAAATTTTACCTTGAAGCTTAAAAGTTGATGTGTTTGTTAATACCTAAATTCAGGTTTTTTTAAAAAAATATTTCAATATGCTGATTCTTCATTAAACAAATACTAAGTGGCAATTATTCTGCTAAGAGACCAACATCAAAACCTATTGCTGAGAATCAGGTGCTGTAAGTACAGTTTTTTATAATCCCAAGTCATTGATACATTTCCTCCCTGAGGAGACAGAGAAGTGCCTGCCTCATTGAAGTCACTCTGAGGAGACTGAGATGAGTTGTCCCCAAGATGTTTATCACTTTCCCTCAAACACCTGGTACAGAGCCTAGCACTAGAGTAAAACTTCAACAAATGTTGCACAATGCAAAAAAAAAAACAAAAAACTAGCTACCTCAACAATTAAACAAGATTACCTCTAGAGTTAGTTTCCTTTAGAATGGGATAATGTATTAAATGCATTTTCTCAAAGACAGAATGCCTTTACCACCTTCAATTTCAACAGGAGTTGAAAAGATAAGCTGAGGGAACTGAGGGCAGAGATTTAGAATCATGAAACAGCACAAAAGTTCACAAGCTTCCAGAAATGTTGCCATGACTAGCATAAGATTCCCTAAAAAGTAAAAACTACAGGATGATGGATGGATGTAGTAGAAAAAAACTGGCTTTTGAAGTCATCCTCAACCCTGATCAGCCACTTTTTTTTGTCTGGGTAGTAAATCAAGTTAACTACTTTGAACCTAATTGGTAGCTGCGAGTGCAAGAGACATAACTTACTTCACAAAATGTTTCAAAAGATAAAATAGAGGGGGAAAAAAAAGTACTATAGATGCAGAAAGCCTAATCCCAGGCCAAGCCACAGAATCAACCTATTAAAAACAGAAGAAGAGTATTTAGTAATTGTGTGGAGAAAGAGTACGTGGTAACTTATGTTTTGGCTATTCACAAAGGACAGCAATAAGGCAAGTGTGATTCTTAGATTTTTAGCCTTTGTAACTACAAAAATGAAGAAGTCATAAACAACCTACAAAGCCTTCATAGGCAAATACCTCAGTAAACATGTTGGGAAGAGACAGTACTATAGAAACGTAACAAGCACATATTTAGGAGGCAATTGAAAAATCTGGGTTGAGTTTATGTGAAAAATCAAGAGGCATAAAGTCAGAAATCAGTAGTAGATATATAATAATTGATACTGTAGATAGATTCAGGGAAAACACAAATTGCCCAGAGAAAAGCCAAAGAGATAATCTTGAAGAATATCTAGATGTAAGGGATACAAAGTATAGCCTCAGAAAATGGTTTCTTTCTTTAAGAAATACCTTTACTTAAGAGTTTTCCTTAAAGTCACACTTCTTGGAAGTAAATTCTTGATTTATGGGGTCTTGGAACAATCGTCGATGTGTTCACAATACCCTGTTTCTAATACACAGAAGAAACAGAAGACAAGGAACAGAGAAGGTAGCTCAAACAAAATAGACAAAGTCAGCAAGCCTAAAAAAAGAGATTAGGTGCAAATTCACATCAAAGATGATGAAATGCTCCTCTTCTGTTAGCATACACCCCAAACTTCCTTGTAACAATACAGTAGGAAACTTCCCACTTTAGTCAATCTTTCTCTTCCAGATAAAAATACCTGAACAAAAAGAGTTCAGTAATTTGACAGTAGTCTTTTTATGATAGGTGAGTTTATTATTTTTAAAAGATGAATGAATATGCCTTACTTCCTCCTAGATGTGAGACCACAGTGCTTTTAAGGAGTCCATCAAAAGCAAAAAGAGAAAAAAGCAATCCCATATCTTCTGTAAATAGAATTATTTTGGAAGAATTTTCAAAAATTAAGAAGTCACTCAATATTCTAGATTTTTTTGCCCACAACAAATCTTCAATTTGACCAGAATGCCTGTAAACCAAACATAAAATTCTACTCAGAGTAGGGGTAGGGGGTTGGGGGTGTCAATACTCAGATCCTCATGCTCTTGCTTGACTTTTTCTCTGATGCTCTACAACTTGAACGAAACCTCCAGTTCCAAATTTTTGCTAATTAACTGAAGGCAAGAGTCTTTACAGACTTTTTTGCCTTGATAAGCTTTGAATTGCAATTCTCAGTTCTCAGCCTGATAACTAGATTCTAGGTGTGAGCCTCCAGTGCCCAGCTAAAAGTCTATTTCAGACTAGATTTACTTTCCTTAGAGTAGAGCTGAAAACGAATTATTTTCTGGGAGAAAGGAGGATCTTTATGCAAATACTAGAACTAGTCAGTAATTCTAGTCCTAGGTGTCTTGTGAATAGGAAAGAATGGGAAGTATAAAGCTATGTAGCTCACTAGTTAGAAGATGGGCTTAGTATGCCTAAGGCCCTGGGTTCCATCCCTAGAACAATGGCAACAAAAAAATGGAAAGTAATTTTATAAAGTTTTGTTTCATTATTTAGCCAAGATATCTTGTTCCTCATATGACAAGACCATAACTTTATACCACCAAACATTTCCCAAATTTGGATTCAATTAAATTATTTTCATAACATACAATAATGGAGTTAATCTGAAAAGATAAGCTCACCAGATGACTGAAGTATTTACAAAGATCCTGAAATACAATGAAAATTCGTAACAAAGCAACATTTGTGGGTTTTTTTTGGTTTTTTTTGGGTTCAGTCGTGAGGTCTGAACTCTGGGCCTGGGCGCTGTCCCTCAGCTCTTCAGCTCAAGGCTAGCACTCTACCACTTGAGCCACAGCACCACTTCCGGCTTTTTTCTTATGTGGTGCTGAGGAATCGAACCCAGGGCCTCAAGCATGCAAGGCAAGTACTCCACCACTGAGCCACCTTCCCAGCCCCAAAGCAACATTTGGATACAAACAGTAAAAGGCTTTCTGAGCAAGCCAAGCTCAGGGGATGAGTGCACCCATGACAGACTCCCAACATAATGTTCCTGTTTTTTTATACAGTCCTCTGAAGCTTAAGTAAACTTTTAGAGTTAGTACTTCATGTCCCAAGAGTTTAAAAAAGTAAGCTAGACTTTTACATATTATTTTTATAAGTCTTATAAAATATTCTAAGAAAACTAGACAAAGTAAACATTACTACTTCTAAAACATTAAAGAACATCACCTTGAGAGGCTGAAAAATAAATTTAGGATCACCATTGTGAAGTTAGATGCTTGTATCTTATATCCACAAAAAGAAATAATGCAAGCAGTTTAAAAGTTGGGTAAAATTGAATAGCAATTGAAAACAGGGAGATTTAAAAGAGAACTCCAGTAATCAGTAAGAAGACATTTTTTAAATGACACAATGGTAATTACCAAATAATTATTACTATCTAGTTCAAGAAATTTTGAAAATCTGGATCTTTTCTGTTCTTTTGTTTGTTTGTTTTTTGTTTTGTCAGTTGTGGGGCTTGAACTCTGGGCTTGGGTGCTGTCCCTGCGCTCTTCAGCTCAAGGCGAGCATTCTACTGCTTAAGCCACAGCACCACTTCTGGTTTTCTAGTGGTTTATTGGAGATAAGAGTCTCACAGACTTTCCTGCCTGGACTGGCTTTGCACTGCAATCCTCAGATCTCAGCCTCCTGAGTAGCTAGGGTTATAGGCGTGAGCCACCAGCGCCCGGCTTTTCTGTTATTCTTTCAAGAAAGAAAAACTCACTACATGATGTTATGTCAAGACAACCTAGCAAATGAAGACACAGTTACAAAGTTTAATAGGGAATTGTAACCCTTCTGCACAACTCATTAATAAAAAAAATTTTTTTAACTTAGAAATAAACAGCATAATTTGTGAATAGTGGAAGAGGTTTATTTGGTTCACCTGAGACTGTATTTATACTTTTCAGTTGTTTTCTTGTTTGGTATTCTTTAAAGTAAACTTGCTGTAAAAATCCTAAAGACTGTCTGAAATAGGATTCAAAACAGCTTCTTGCTGCATTCCTTACTGATAATTTGCTAAAGGTCTAATCACATCTTTATTCTTCTGGAGGTTTAAGGTAATGTTATCACTTCATTCATCATCGGGAGAATAATACATGATATAGCTTTTCTTTTGCAGCATCACTATTTCAGTCATTTGAACACTTTCAACAGGTTCAGCCTAACATTTCTCTTGGTAAATTTCTCTAGCTCATTTAACTGAAATCGCTTTTCTTAGAACCAATGTTTTGCTTTATGAGCTCAGTTTTTTGTGTATTATATAGGGATTTGAACTCAGAACTTTGAGCTTGCTAAGCTGGTGCTCTATCTCTTATCCATGCCGTCAGCTGATTTGGGTTTTTGTGGGATTTTTTAAAAAGCCTCTTCTGTCAGTCACTGGCAGCTCAAGCCTGTAATCTAGCTACTCAGGAGGGTAAGATGTGAGGCTAACAGCTTAAAGTCAGCCTGGGCAGAAATATCCAATTAATCACCACCAAAAAAAGAAAAAAGGCTGAAAACGGATCTGTGGCTCAAGCAGTGCGCACTAACTAGTGTTAAGCAAAAAGGCTGAGTTCAAGTTGCAGTATCAGAGAGGGAAAAAGTCTCTTTTGTAAGAAATTTTGATCAATAAAAATGTAGGTACTAAAGGATTATGTGCCTAGAGTGTCACATGACATGTGTCTTACGAAACTAGGCTTATGTATGCAAATGTACATGCATAAATATGTGTACTATATGATGCCACCAATGTGCTTTATATTTGTACTTAAAGACTGATAACTTATAATTAATCCCATGTGTTTCTACAACTCTCTCCACTGTTAGCAAGATAAATAAGAAATTGATATTCCTTATTCTTTGGCTGACTAAAGAAACAATGAGAGAACTCAAAGGGGCTTCAGTTTTTCCTGAAATAATCTCATCAGAAAATAATTACTGTGTTCTTTGGACTTAGCACGAGACACTGGGTATTATGTTTTGTTTTTTTTTTGTCGGTCGTGGGGCTTGAACGCTGGGCCTGGGCGCTGTCCCTCAGCTTTTCAGCTCAAGGCGAGCGCTCTACCACTTGAGCTACAGCGCCACTTCCGGTTTTCTGGTGGTTTATTGGAGATAGGAGTCTCACAGTCTTTCCTGCCCGGGCTGGCTTTGAACCGCGATCCTCAGATCTCAGCCTCCTGAGTAGCTAGGATTACAGGCGTGAGCCACCAGCGCCCGGCAGGGTATTATGTTTTATACTTTACTTTTCGTGGTACTAAATCTGAACTCAGAGCAGACCTCTCACTTGGTAGGCAGGTGTTTTACCACTTGAGACATGCCCCCATTGTTCCTTTCCCACACTCAAATTATAAGTTATTCCAGTGCTACTAGATTTATACCAAAAAAAGCGGCACTGACTTGTTAACTCACTTCTTGAGGCTGAAATCTGCAAGCTGTGGTTTGAAGCCAGGAGAGTACAAGAGACTCTTATCTCCAATTAAGCACTCCCTTCTCCCAAGACAGGAGCTGTGACTTAAGTGGGAGAGTGCTATCCTTAAGCAAACAACCTAAGGGACAGCGCCCAGGCCCTGAGTTCAAGCCCCAATATGGGCACAGATAAATAAATACATAAATGAATGAATGATTAAATATGTGCCAGATTAGTTGGGTATATAAGATTGAATTATTTATTGTAATTGTTACAGTTGAGCCAATTTCTCCAATCCCAGTTTTTCCTTCAGAGGTTTGGTATAATAATTAAGATAGTATATATTTCTTTTATTTAACTTTTCAGGTAAGGTCTCATGTTTCATGCCAAGGCCAGGCCTCTGACTACAATTCTCCCCTCTGGTAGCTATACCACAAGTATACTAAGTATACTACCACACCCAGTTTAATTTTTGTACAGGGTAGCCTCAAACCATCCTCCTGATCATCTCTGCCTCTCAAGTAACTGAGATTACAGGCATAAATCACCCTACACCCCCCCTGGTACTAAAAGCAAATAATCAATAATGCATTCAAAAAGAATTGTTTTGAAATGCTAAGTTCTATATACAAGTACACAAAAACATATTAACCGAAATAAGGTTGATTCAGGAGAGAACTCAAACACTATAATTTCTTAGAAAGGCTAAATCAAAGGTCAACAAAATGAACACCAGGAAATGGTACTTGAAAGGAGAGAGATGGCGCCAAGGAGAGGGATATAAACAAAGGAAGAGAAGAAATGGGGAGAGTGCAGTCAAAAGTTTAAGAATAGCAAGGAAAAATTACAAAATTAAGTGAGGGAAGGGGTGAGTTGGGAGGGATGAGTGAGCACATTGAAAAAGATGACACTAATCAAGACACATTCTATTCACAAATCGTTTTGTCAAATGGCAACTCCTTTGTACAACAATTTAAAGATAATATTTTTTAAAAAAAAGAAAGATTAAGTTCTACAACTTTACAAACAAATCATGTATTGAGTGGAGGGAGAGAAGGACAAAGGGAGAGACAGTGACAAAGGGAAGGATGGAGGGAAGGGGAAAGAGAAAGAAGTGGAGAGGGAAAGAAGGGGAAAGGTAGAGGGAGGTATATTAGATACACAGTATTATTAGCAACCTAATATTCATTCTTCTAATCATTCCACAAATAGTGTTAACCACTTGTTATGGGCTAATTATAACTAAAAGTTTTTAATTAAAGATATTCAATTAGGTACAATTCACAAAATGAAAATCTAACCTGGATTCTGACTATAAAAAGGTCCTCCATTCATCTGATTCTGAAGGCTAGTTTGTGAAGTTATGGAAGGAGGGCGTCTATAGGGCAGCGAACCTCCTATTGTTGGGGGAGTATGACGAGAGACAGGCCTATTCATGCTGTAGAACTGAACAGGATGACCTGAAAAAGTACAGAACATAAGTCTATGATTAAAAGAAAATTATTTCAGATTCAAAAAAGTGCTTCGAAACACTGCCCACACTGTAACAGTGTTTATCCCATTATTTGTGATCTGAAAGACAATACAAAAGTTACTGTCTAGTTATAAAATTATAACATTATGATACAAAATCATTACATTAAAATTCATGACAGGAGGAGGAGGACGGGAAGGGAAGCAAAATGGGAAGGGAAAAAGAGGAACTGATGGAGGGCTTAGGGGACAGGGAAGAAAAGGGGGAAAGGAAAAAAAGCAGTAAAAACAGGAAGAAAGAAGAGTGAAAAGAAAAATATATTTGACAATTTTTCATCTTTGACAATTTTTCATTTTATCTGTGATTATAAAATGATTTTATGTAATTAAGGATGCTCTTCAGGAACCTCATAAATTTATAAAACTTGGATTATGGAGTCATACATTGAATATTATAAAAGCACTCAAAATATACCATACAATTAAATGTTCTTATGTATGGATGAAAACCAAAAACTTTGCTGCATAAAGTCTGATACATTCAAGTTTAAACTTAATTCACTGACAGCTAAGAAATGCAAGTAACCATGATGAAAAGTAATATATTGCAAAGCACCAAAGAATTACTTAATTATTGTATGGCACATTTATTCATTTGAACCATTAGATAAAAATATATCCATGGCATTTTATTAATTAAATCTAAACTAACACAAACCTAGGATCTTCAAAAAAAAATATCCGATTAACACCATTATGAATTCTATAAATGCAGTTAGCTTGATTCAAAACCATGAGACACTACATATTAATAAGATATCTGCCTTGTTTGGGGTCAAATTAAGTTTTAAAAAAATCCTATGGCTAAGGGAAAAAACTGGGAAAAAATGAGGGAAGAGGTGACACTGTTCAAAAACAAATGTACTCATTACCTGACTTATGTAATCATAACCCCTCTGTATCACCTTTACAATATAAATAAATGAATAAGACCTTATGGCTAATTATCAGTAGACCTAGGTAGAAACGATGATCCACAAAGAGGAAATTACAGTGGTCAATATATATATGGACCAAACAATGGGGCACCTAAACACATTAAACAAACGCTCTTAGACTTAAAAGAAACTGATAGGCTCCAATAATAGTGGGAGACTTTAACACTTCCACTCTCAACAAACGACAGGACAACCAAACAAAAAATCAGTGAAAAAGCCTCTGAATTAAATGACACCATAATTCAAATGGACTTAACAGACATCTTCAGAGTACTTCATCCAACAACTACCTAATTCTCCTCAGCAGTCCATGGAAACTTTCCCAAAATAGATCATATCCTAAAACATTCAACAAGCCTTAGCAAATACAAAAGGATTGAGATAACTCCCTGCATCCTATCTGATCACAATGGAATTAAACTAGATCTTAACAGCGAAAGATACTACAGGAAATATTCAAACATATGGAGACTGAACACACTGTCAAATAACAGGTGGATCCACGAAAAAAATAGGTTAAGTCCCTACAATTGAATGAAAATGAAAACGAGGCAAATTTGTAATTCCAAATACATGAATACCGAAAACAGAAACAGCTCAAGGAAATAACGTCGTCAGGATGCAGTGAAAGCTGCTAGAAAAATGGGAACAAATGAAACTCAAAACTACCAAATGGAGAAGATAGTAAAGATTATGGCAGAAATCAATGAATTACAAACTAAAAAAAAATTGTACATAGAATCAACAAAACAAAAAGCTAACTCTTTGAAAAAAATTAATAAAATTGAAAAACTCCTAGCTAAGTTGATGAGTAAAAGGAAAAAAGAGATTCAAATCAACAAATTAGAGATGACAAAGGAAACATCACAATAAACATCTAAGAAATCCAAGATTATGAGGGACTACTTTCAAACCCTATACTCAAATAAGATGGAAAATCTGGTAGAAACAGATAAATTCCTAGAGATATACAAGCTGCCTAAACAGAACCAAAAAGACCCATAATACTAAAACACACAATGAGATCAAAATACACAATGAGATCAAGGAAGTAATAAAGAGACTTCCAACAAGAAAAAGTTGAGGTTATGTTGGATTCACAACTGAATTCTGTAAGACCTTTAAAGATGAACACCTATAGTTTCCAAACTTTTCCATGAAATAGAAATGCAATGGGGCTGGGAAGGTAGCTCAGTGGTAGAGCGCTTGCCTCGCATGCATGAGGCCCTGGGTTCAATTCCTCAACACCACATACGCAAAAAGAAAAAAGCCGGAAGTGGCTTTGTGGTTCAAGTGGTAGAGCGCTAGCCTTGAGCTGAAGAGCTGAGGGACAGCATCCAGGCCCAGAGTTCAGGCCCCACAACTGGACCCCCCCCCCAAAAAAAGAAATGCAAGGATTACTACCAAATACATTTTTATGATGCCAGTATTATACTCATCCCCAAACCAGGTAGGGACCCAATGAAAAAGTGAACTACAGACCAATCTCTCCAATGAGTATGAACACAAAGCTCCTTAATAAAATATTTGACAACAGGAAGTGGCGCTGTAGCTCAAGTGGTAGAGCGCTCGCCTTGAGCTGAAGAGCTGAGGGACAGCGCCCAGGCCCAGAGTTCAAGCCCCATGACTGACAAAAAAAAAAAAAAAAAAAAAAAAAAAATTTGACAACAGAATTCAACAACTAATCAACAAAATTATACACCATGATCAAGTGGGTTTTATCCCAGAGATGCAAGAGATGTAAATCAATAAACATAATACACCCTATTAACAGAGTGAGATGAGAATCACATGATCGTATCAAAAGATGTAGAAAAAGCCTTCAACAGAAGCTAGGAATAGAAGGAACATATCTCAACATAATAAAGGCTATATATGACAAACCAACAGCAAACATCATATTAAATGGTGAAAAACTAAAATCATTTCCTCTAATATCAAAAAGTTTTTGTTGTAAGTGCTATTATAAAAGCTACAGCATCTAAATCCAATTAGGCTAAAAATGTCTTTTAAAATGTATCTGGTTATAGAAGTGAATATCACTCTGTATTTTACTGGCCAGCTAAACACTAGAGTAATGTATCCATATATACATATATACATTTTTAGAACAGATAAAAACTCTTTAACCAGTTACCAGTATTTAAATGTTTGTAACAAATGAGTCTTTATCTCCTATCTCATGAAACACATTTTAGGTTGTAATTTTAAAACACTAAAACACAATTAACTTAAATAAACCTGAAATCCTTTAGAAATCCATTGTTTGAGTTTCCAATTCTGCTAGGAGATTCTAAGAGATGTACAAGGGCTCTTAATTTGTTACATGAAATATTTCTATAAAATCCTCCTTTCAATATCATTTTTTCAATAATATTCTTTTTGTCAATTACTTGACCTATAACAATATTTCTAGTGACTTCCAAACTGTACAGAAGTCAGCTCAATACTAAGTTTACAATCCTTTAATAAATGAAATTTAAGATATGTCTATTCACAAGAAATTCTAATCTCTGATCACATACCACTTTTAGTTAGAACATTTTATCTATCTATCTATCTATCTATCTATCTATCTATCTATCTATCTATCTATCTATCTATCTAATACAATGTACAACCAACCCAAGATACAAAAAATAAAAGTAAAATAAAGTTGCAGTTCTAGGTAAGAATAGCCAAATGACTGGACCTGCCTGTCAGTGAATACTCACCTGTAGGGGGATTAGAAGAAACAACAGGGGGAGTTGGAGAAGTGAAGCCATCAGCAAGGGTCTGGGCACCCCCAGCAGCAGCTTCTGGGGCAGCAGAGGAGGGGACAGTAGCAGGAACAAGAGGGGCAGGGGCAGATGCAGAAGTAGCAGGAAGGGGAGGAGTGCCAGCAGAGCCAGCGGGGGCTAAGGGGAAAGAGGAGTAAGAAGCAGCATTAATGAGGCAGTCACATTAGGCTGGATTAGAAAAGGCATTAGAGTATTTAATGTTAGACATTCAGGGTTTATCAATAGCCAAAAACAAAACAAAACCAAAAAAAAAGAAGAGTTGAGAAAAGAATGAAGCTTATGTTAAAGGACATTAGATATGCAACAAACAATGTAAGATGCTCAGAGTAATGTATAAATTTTTAAATTCATTATAAACAAGTCCTCCTTTTTATGTGAACACTACTAATCTAGCAACAGCTCCCTGTGTGTTACTTTTAGCATAACATTCTGTAAATAGTATGCAAAACTAAGCATAATACATTTCTAAAAATCAGTACTGTTTGAATTTTACAAGTCAGAAAACAGCCATATGTCAGACAAATATCTTATCACACAAGCACACATATGCATACTCAAATATTTTTCATGATAAAATAAATAGTTTTTCTTTCTTGACACAGGGTCTCACTATATTGGCCAAGTTATTAATAGGACTACATGGATGTAGCACCATGGCCACCTTAAATATATAATATTGTATTCTAATGTCTTTTGTGTTATACTTTTAAAACTAAATTTAAACTTTTTTCCCATTAGTGGTATTTGAACTCAAGAGCCTTATGCTTGCCTGGTAGGTGCTCTACCACTTGAGTCATGTCTCCAGACCATAATTTAAACTTTTTGCCAGTCCTGGGGCTTGAACTCTGGGCTTGGGCACTGTCCCTGAGCTTCTTTTTTGCTCAGTGTTAGCACTCTACCACTTGAGTCACAGCACCACTTCCCAAAACTTAAACTTTCTATGTCCTCCTATCAAATAAGCATATTTTCCTATTTTGGAGGGGGAAAAAAATGAGTACCATTTTAGAGAAAATCAAATTCTAACAATTCACTAAATGTAACTTTTAAGCCTACTTCATTTTATTGTCTTTGGTTACCAGTCTCACATCAATGTTATCAGACCCCTAGCCCATGTCCAAATGCATGCACTGTCACAACACTAGCAGCAATTACACATCTAAAATTCATACCAAAAAATGGCACCTGAAACCTCAAAACATCAAAACCATAATTTCAAGTAATAGAGAAGTATAAAAATAGCAAAATTTTAAATAGCACTTGGCTAAAATAACAAATATATAAAGCCTTCCCAGAAGTACTAAAAGAATTTTTTAATCCTGATTAAGGAGAAAGCTTACTTGCATGGGGCTTTAGATTTGATCCTCAGCACACAAAAAAGGAGGGAACACTATGCTGAAAATGAACTTTACAACTTGGGAGGGAGGGAGGAGGGAGGGAGAAAAGGGATGGTAGGGGAAAACAAAGGAGAAGGTAACAATGTTTGATAGGAAATGGACTCATTACCTTGCTCATGTAACTGTAACCCTTCTTTACAGTATCTTTACAATAAAAAATACATTAAAAAAAAAAAAAGAGGGAGAGGGGGAGGAGGAATAAGAACAGCAGGAGAAGGAGGAGGAGGTAGGAGAGACAGCCCCCAACAATTAAATTACAATCTGAATTGGAATTCACAAAAGAGAAGTAGACACAAAGAACCGTCAGTACTTTACCTGGGAAGACACTGGGAGGAGATGGAGTAGGCACAGCAATAGGAACCCCCACACTCCCACTTCCACTGTTCTCTCGACTGCTGCTCCGACTGCTTGGGTGGCTCCCTCCACTACTCCCACTGCTGCTGAAGAAATAAAAAGCCATACAATTTGAGAATTTATAAAGAGTAAGATACACTCAGCATTTCCCAACATTCTCTGAAATGAACTTAGCCACAGGAAAGGTTTCAAATACTTTCCATTTCAAATACAAATTTGTTAGTCAAGTTGTTAGCTGAGTTCTGCAAGCTTCCTTTGGCAGCTTTCAGTAAGAGGTATTAAAGAAATTGAGCCGGGCGCCGGTGGCTCATGCCTGTAATACTAGCTACTCAGGAGGCTGAGATCTGAGGATCACGGTTCAAAGCCAGCCGGGGCAGGAAAGTCCGTGAGAGTCTTATCTCCAATAAACCACTCAGAAAACTAGAAGTGGCGTTGTGGCTCAAGAGGCAGAGCACTAGCCTTGAGCTGAAGAACTGAGGGACGGTGCCCAGGCCCAGAGTTCAAGACCCACAACTGACAAAAAAAAAAAAACAAAATGAAAGAAACTGAAAAAAAATAAAGACAAGTAAAACACACTGGGACAACACATAAAAAATAATGAATACTACCTTCTTATATTCCAGTTTTAATACTCAACTGAAGAAACGTAAAACATTTTCCTAAATTATTTTATGTTATCTTGATAGACTACCTCAACCTAATATTTTATTGTGTAGTTTTTCATCTGTAAAGTTCCACTAAAAAAGTATTTTCAACTTTCCACACCTGGTCCATAATTTTTTTAGATTAATTAAACTTTTTTTGTAGCAAAGTTTGCACTGGGAAGATACCTGTTCCATTTTAGCTTCCTGACTGCTCAGTTGCATCAGAACATGAGGAGGGGTGGAATCAGATGAGGTTTGGAAGAGTAGAGTGAGGAAAAGAACTAGAACTTAGCGCTTGGAAAATGAGCAAGATTTATCTGAACAAATATGGTTCTAAACCATCACGTTTTGCGCTGAGGTAGAGAAAATACCTGTAAGTTCGATTTCTTTGATTCACAGAAGCTGTCCTCACAGGGCTCTGCTGCGAGGGAGCCATATTACGGGTTGGGCTAGGTACGTAATCATTTGGTACCACTGGAGGACGCACTGGCTCCAGTGTGCGATAGGGGGAGTGCCGCCTACAAAAAGAAGAGCGGATGTATCGTGTGATTAATCAGGTTTCGGGCAATCAATTCAAATAATTGCCAGTAGTGAAATACAATTTGTAATCAGAAATAGGAAATGTGGTTTATCCCAGCTACCGATTGCTATCTCTCCTCCACCATCAGGGTTCTGGTGAATACTGTTATTTCTCACTCACAACCTCATTTCCCTGTACTAAGCCAATTTTGTTTATTTAGTTTTTGAGAACACAGAATTCTCTACTATTGAAGCCAATGTTTCCTAGTCTCTACTCTTTCTTAGCAGAGTTGGAATTATTTTAGTGATGTCAAAAACACCCAAATGCACTGCATGAATGCACTAATTTTCTTCCTCTTCCTTCTCTTCCTAACCAAAGATATTCAAATAGAAACAACAATTTTGGATTTTGGATTCACAAACCCCACAGATATCCAATAACAGCCGTAACAATTTATTTCCCTTTACTAAATACATAGATATCAAATATATTTGCACATAAAAATATACTACCACATTTTTCTCCTTTAACTTTTGCCTGATTTCTTTCCTCTTTCCCTCTTCAGAGTTCTACATATAAGAGGATAAACTATTTTTTAATCATCTAAACACTTCTATCTTACTTCAAGATACAAACCAGATGATATTAACATATATTTCCTTCTCTCCTTCCCCAATTTTCCTTTTAAATGAGGAGATGAAAGAGTAAGATAGGAAATATAACAGGAAGATGCACACTGAGACATAAATGATTATTAAATCAGTTCTTATCTCTGTCAAAATTCTTCAGGACAATGACAAATATGAACCTGGTATCTAATATGTAAGATTTTGAACAGTGATATCTCAGATGTTAAAATTAAAGAGTCTCCTTTTTCTTGAAAGATGTTGCACTTCCTTAACACTCCTTAATTTCAAGCATTATTTTCTTGGGACAATGAAGTTATAGCTCAGTGATTTCAATGAAATCATCATGCAATCACAGTGTTGACTCTACTACCTTCAAAGTCTCAAATATATAACTTGAAAATGAGAAATAAATAAAGGGCACTAGATGGAATATTGAGTCAAAGGAGTAATGAAATGTCAAGATCCTGGACTCAAACTATTAAAAAGAAGTTTAAGCATCTTTAGCATTATAATAAAAATATTAAAAATACACAAAATGATTAATTTCCAAACATCTAATTTTAGACAGTTTTCCAGAAAATAAAAAATTTGTCTCATCCAAGAAAAAAACTTTTATTAATAACTGAGAGCTACAGAGTAAAAAGGAAATAATCTGAACATGGTTTAAAAACAAATAAGAAAAACAATATATGGTAACTAGGTATCCTATGTGATTTAAAAAAAAAAAAAAAAAGAGTCCATGTCCATCAGCAACACTGGTCTCCAAGTATCTTCCTGCAAAAACCACTGTTAATATGGAAGAGAAACAAAATTTGAAGGGCAAAATATTTTATTTACTAGAGTCTGAGTTATCTTGCTAACAATCTTGATTTAAACACTAACAAAATTCATTAAGCACTATATATGACAAAAATGTAAATGTTCTACAGGAAAACTAAATAAAGACCTTCTTCTGGATCTCCCTTCTCTTCCCAGTGCACCATTATACCCTGTTAAGTCATCTGCTTACTATCTTTTAGTTTAAATCTTATTTCATCTTTCCTCTCCATTTGAAGCAGAACTTTACTGACCACTTCAAATAAAGTCAGACTGTTCCTGGTTGGTAATCATTTTTATTCTTTTGTCTCTCACTGTCGTAATTGAAATTCTTCTTCCAACACTATCCTCATCTTTCTTGCAACTAATTCATTTTTGTCTTCTCAATCCATAGTGTGTGACTGGGTTTTAGTTTGGAGGGAAAGGAGAAGTTTTGGCTTTTGTTTTGTTTTTTCCTTTATAGTGTTCTGTTGATTCGATGTTTGTTTATTTGTGTGGTAGTGGTGGGAGGTTATGGGGTCTTTTTAATTTTTTTTTTTTGGTGAGGGGGCCAAAACCAAGATTGCCAATTAAAAACTTTCAGAATATATCACAAAGCCAATAGTTGTCAAAGTATTTTGTTTACCTTATACATTTTCTAAAATCCAATTTGTGTTAAGTGACTGAAAAGTTGATAGAAGGTGAATATTACCCCATTTTACAGATGAAAAAACTGAACTATTGAGAGACTGGCTACACAGGACCACAAACAAAGCAACAGAACTAAACCAGAATAACTAGATGGTTTCTGGGCTATTATGCTCACATGTTCATATATCGTAAGCACAATAAACCAAGCTTACACTCTGATGTTACAGAGAAAAAAAAACAACAAGTTTTTCCATTCATTTATCATTTTTGCCTAAGTCAAATCCAAAGCCCAATTCTAAATCAAAGCTCAACTGTATCATAACAGGTTACATAGAAATTTCTAATCTATACAGCCACTTTGAGGATACTTTAATAAGTTGAAGAAACTATAAAAACTTCTGAAAAATGATAAATTAAAATGAGTCTTTATACAAAACCACAAATTTGAACTAAGATTTTATCTGAATTTAAAATTCATTAAAAATAATTTCTAGATAAACTTTTTAATGTATAAACTGTCATTTCCAGAAAAAAAAGGAGTTTTATGAACACAAAAAATAACCCTAGGAAGAAAATGTTCTCTCTTCAAATATTCAAAACTAAATGTAGATTGTGTTTGATTTTTAACAGAACACTACATGAAATGGATATCTACTACTACTTATTGATATACTTACCCAAGTGTCCCTTTCCCTGACATTGGGGGGCTGGGAGGCTTCTGAGTTGGAGGTGTTGTACGTGGCAGCCCACCCATCTTCATATTCTGGGTACTCACCTAAAAAATGTTGAGGAAAGCCCAACTTAACTTGTACACAGTGAAATCCAGTATTACTTTTGGGAAATAATGCTATTTAACAAAAGAGGGGAAGACTTAAATATAGGAAAAAAAATTAGAGGCCATGCATTTCATAGGCAATTTCTACTCTACTATTATTCTACAGTTGTACTCAAAGGACTCTTCCTAACATGAGATTTTCAAATGATAGGAAACTTGTATGGAAAGAATTTATTTGCCATTAGGCCATCACACCAACAGATCACTGGTTAGACTATTTGATATTACATTCACCTGAAATAGTTATAAAATATTTAGTTTTAATTAAAAACAATTCAATCAGAAACAATACAGCCTTCAAGCAATTCATTTTTTACTCTTTCCAACAAAACACATTTCCCAAATAAAAAATGTGCAATTATGCAAATAATCAGTCCATTATAGCTAGGGAGTATGAAAATAAAGATAAATTATATGATATGCAGAGAAAATCTTAGTGTTTTTTAAGCTGTGAATCAGCCTTACACCTGAGATTTCTTTAAAGTACTCTTATGAGAAAATCACCTACCTGAAAATTGCTAGAAGCATATTCCTAAACATCTGAATCAGAAAGTTAGGACTGATATATGCCATTCAACGGGAAGCAGCACAAAAGCTATTGCCAATGTCCTACTTTAAACAGAAACTTGACCCACTCAGGCCCAAAGTGAAAGTTAATTCAGGCATGAGAAAAGAGTAACAGTCTAATTCAGAGCTGGATCATGACTGCACTGACTATTCTAGTCCCAGCTGAAAATGAAATTGTAAGAAAGATGAGTAATTTAGGAATGAATGTCATCAGGGGAATATGCAACAGTTACAGAGAAAGCCCTAAAACTCTGGATTATCTGATGAGTTTAAAAAAAAGTAATTCACAAGTACGGTTCAAATGTAATCTCAAGTTGTTTGAGACTACCAATGGGTTTGTTCATGTTCATGTATAAACCAAATAGGTTCATACATGACTATTTTGAAACTCTTAAGATTTTGGACTGCTATTGTCAAAACACATTTCAAAACCAAACCTCAAATTTTTATCTGTCTAGAATTATAAAATTATATTTGTAAAAAAGCTATTATTTTATCCCTGAAATCAATACATTTATAATTACAAAGTCAAAATATAAATTTTAAGAAAGCAAATTGTAATTGTATACAAAGTATTGAGACTACCAAAATTAATTCTCCCTTCAGTGGGATTCTTTGAAGTTCTAAAACAGTATGAAAGAAATAATATATCAAGAAATAACATTTCTTCAAATAAAGAGCCCAGTGAATAAGTTGTGTGTGATGTTAAAATAATCTTTAGTGACAAATGGTACTTTTTGAAATGTCAACTTTTTTAAAGTGAATAATTTCTCTGTGATCATTTTACCCTGTTTTGAATAATAAATATAAAACACAAGACTCAAGTAAGAATAAAAATTAATGTATCTTTGCTCTCTCAAATTAATAAGCAGAGGGTATGCTATTATATCCTCAACATAAAAATGCCAGAAAAAGCTTTTTTAAAAAAATCACATTTGGAGAAAATTTTAGGAGTGATCAAATAACCACCACAGCTTTAAAAAACTGTTTCTCCTAATTTAATGATACCAAAAGATGTTAAATGTAATAAACAAAGTCCTTTAAGCTCAACATGAAACAATTTAAAACCCAAAGTTACTTTAAGAGATGAGGGAGAAGTGAACCAAACACTGAACTACAAATCAATTTGCTAGAAACAGGAAGGAAAAGGAGCAAGAATAAAAAAGAGTAAAAGAAATTTTATTCTATATATGGAATAGCTAAATTACTGGAAAATAACTTTTCAACTTTAATTTTAGTTTTGGTAGGTACAGTGTTTTTGTTTAAATTGCAGTATCATTTTTAAGTCTTAGAATCTATCTTTAAAATAAAATGAAACAAATCATCTATAAATTAAAACCTGGTGAGTCAGTAAGAGTGATCTGGAGAATTCTTAGTTTGATTAACAGGTTGGATGAGTAACTTAAATCACTTAAATACCTGTGTAGTATCCAAACCACTTTATAGTTCACTGATAATTGTTTCAAAGCAGTTTTATTCTATAAAAAATGTCTGTGTGCTTATCCAGGAGCTGGTGGCCCACACTTGGTAATCCTTGCTACTCAGGAGGCTGAGATCTAAAGATTGCAGTTGGAAGCCAGCTGTGAGGCTACTGTCTCCAATTAACCAGCAAAAAGTCTAAGTAGAAGTGTGGTTCAGTGGCAAAAAGCTAAGGGACAGTGATCAGGCCTTGAGTTCAAGCTCCCATACTGGCACTGGCATGCACGTGTGCACACACACAGAAACACAAATGTTTGTGTGCTGTGTAACACAATGAAAATAAATGCAAAATAAACACTGCCCTCAGAATTAAGGAAAGTGAAGAACAGTAATAAATGTAAATAAAATTTTTTAAAAAATTTAATAACTGCTAGATGCCAGTGGCTCATACCTGTAATCCTAGCTACCTGGGAGGCTGAGATCAAATGATCATGATTTGAAGCCACTCAGGACAGGAAAGCCCACGATACTCTCAGCTCCAATTAACTACCAAAAAGCTGGAAGCAGGGCTGTGGCTTACGTGTTATGCAAACCTTGACTGAAAAAGCTAAGGGATGGAGCCCAAGCCCTGAGTTCAAGTATTAGTACAAGCACAAAAAAAAAAAAAAAAAACCCTTAATTTCTTTATAAATGGTAAAAATATTTTAATTAAAGTTAAATGATAATTCAGATCTAAAATAATTTTGTAAAAAAATACTACTTGACTTATGGAATGGTAACCCCTCTGTACAACAACTTAATAATAAATATATATGTATATATATTTATATATACATATGTGTATGTATAAATATATTTATACTCAGAATAAGGGCTGGGAAGGTGGCTCAGTGGTTGAGTGTTTGCCTTGCATACATGAGGCCCTGGGTTCAATTCCTCAGTACCACATAAAGCAAAAAAAGCTGGAAGTGGCACTATGGCTCAAGTGGTAGAGCGCTACCCTTGAGATGAAGAGATGAAGAGCTGAGGGACAGCACCCAGTCCCAGAGTTCAGGCCCCATGACAGACAGGAAAGGGTAGGGGAGGGGGAGGGGGAGGGGGAGGGGAAGGGGGAGGGGGAGGGGAGGGGAGGGGAGGGGGAGGGGGAGGGGGAGGGGAGGGGGAGGGGGAGGGAAAGGGGAAAGGAAGGGAAGAGCTCAGAATAAAGGACTGGACAACCAAGAGTGGAAGAAAAAAAATACTAAATAGCAATCGTGGACCTAAAAAAGACGACAGCAACTTTAGAACAGTAATTCTTCTTGACATATATTTTAAAAATACAAACATAAAGGTTGGATACAATGGTGTGTACTTTTAAGAGGGACAGGAGAAGAAAAGAGGGGAGGAGAGCAAGAGAGAAAGAGAGATGGAGGGGGGTAAGAGAGAATCTGGAGGTACTCAGGTATACACTGTTCGCCTGATACACTAGAGACCATAGGTTAAATGCTCAGTACTGCCCAGAAGTATCATTAGGCACATGAATAAATGTATAGTTAGGTAATAATGTTGAATCATGAGCAAGAATGCTCATTATATTCTCTTATTTAGGAATTAATGAAACTTAGGTGACTGACAGCAACAATAACTTCATTATGTATATTATTTATTCCATAAAAGAAATCATCAAAAGCTATTAGGTAAAGCAGGTTATTCGACACAGAGCAATCTCCAATTAGAAGAAATCATTTTAAGTGATGAGAGTCAGCACAAGAACAGAAGTAGATGTTCTTTTAAGAACAAAAGTGGTCTGTCTGGTCTAGTGTGGTTCTCTTTTGCAAACTCTACAATTAGCACAATTCATCAGGTCAACTATTCTACTTCTATAATTTACTCAACTTTCCTGATCTGTCATCCTTTGGTATATTCAATATCTACTTGAATCATGATATGTAACACAACCAGATATAATGATGTTTCAGTCAACAACACATATTGTAGTATAAATACAATGGTAGTATTTATAGTGAAAATGTCTAGTGACATTGTGGCTGTGAATTAATGTTACCATACTCAATAATGTTAAATAACTTAATGGTATAGTTTTTAGAACGTGTCCTCATCATTAAAAGTACTTGGTTGGTAGAGTGCTCAGCTTAGCATGCATAAGGCTCATAGTTTGTTATGTTTGGGGATTTTTTTTTGTGCTAGTGCTAGGGCCTGAACTCAGGGTCTGGATGCTACCCCTGTGTTTTTCTGCTCAAGGCTATAACTACTACTTCAGCCACAGTTCTACTTCCTCCTTTATGGTGATTAATTGGAGACAAGAATATCCACAGCCTTTCCTTCTCCAGGCTGGCTTCCAACCACCATCCTTAGATCTCAGCCTCCTCAGTAGCTAGAATTACAGGCACGAGCCACTGGTTCCTGACAAGGCTCTAAGTTTGATACTTAGAATTGCACATAAAAGGCAGTGCTTTCTAGCATTTTTCTGAACCTCAGCATTATTTGTAAAGCTGGCAAGTATTTCTAGTTCACAAGAGACGTTAATCTATGAAATCTCTCACTGAAAGACGACTTGCTGGAACAGAATAGCAGCAGCAGGTCCATATTTTACACACATGTTCTAAAATGGTATTTGTGAACTATCATTTACCAGCCACTTATCAGACAACTGTGTACAAAAATAAAGACCTTTGAAAATAAGAGGGTAGAGGACAAAACCATATATAAAAATAACTGGGGTTCATAGTTAAAAGAAATGTGTACAAATTCTATAAAAATCACATATGCACAAAAGAAATAATGTCAGAAGAAACTGGTAGATTTCATTTTTAAAAACCTGAGCAGAACTGTTTAAAAAAAAAAAAAAACAGAAATTTGGGTTGGAGGTAGTATAGTGGTAGACTGTGATGAGGAAGAACAGGACAAAGAGGAACATACTTAATTATACAAGTAAAAAGGAGGGAAAAACTAGGAGAGAGCAAGGAAAGGGGTGACATAACTGTAACCCTAACCCCTCTGTACATCACCTTTATAGTAACAAATAACAAATTGAGGGAAAAAAAGGAAAAGAGGAAGAATGTGTGTAGGTTTCATCTGTATGCAGAATGGAAGATGAAAAGAAATTGCTCAAGCAACACTAGGTGCTCATTTCTGTCCAGCATTGTTCTTCACTGTAACCATCTAGTATATAATTCTTTAGGTTTCTGAAATGGAGCTTTTGGTGCAAAGAACAAAGAGGCTAAGGGACTATATCAAAGTGTAATTTATCAGTTCTTCCGAGGAGTCCCTCAGTTGGGTCCATCTCCTTCATAGGAACAGACACTGAACCCAAGAAGGTCAAGAAGGAAAAATAGTGGGACCTAAAGGTAATCAGTCGGGATAATAGCTTAGGCAATTGATCTAAACATTAATGATAATGGATTTGTCTACTTCTGTGGATTTTGGTTTGTTTGGTTAGTTGGTTAGTTGCTAGGTTAAGTATTTTTGGTGGTATTATGGATTGTGGTTTGAACTCAGGACCTTGCCTCTGACAAGTGCTCTACCACTTGAGCCACACCCCCAGTCCATTTTGCTTTAATTATTTCTTAGAACGTTCACATTTTTTAACCAGGGCCAGCCTTGTATCTATGCCTCTTACCAGGCCTGGCTTATCTCGTGCGTCTTCTTCAGTTAATATTTCTATGTACTTCTATTACTTTGGAAGTTAACATACTGATAACCAAAAGTGAAACACAGACTTCAGCAGAAAAAAGTAAGGGCTGCCACACAGCCTTTTAGTAGTTCACTTCATCCTTCCTATTGTAAGCAAAATGAATCTCCCCACAGTTACACATATGTAGCACACCAAGACTGAAAGTTTATAGGCAACACTCCAGTCAATAACAAAGGAGTACATCTGCATAGGCTCTTTTAGTCAAATCTTTCCTGAAGAGGTAAAACTTCTATGGTAATGATTAGTACTAGTTAATGATTCAAAACAGACATGTCTAGTCTTCTGGTTATCAATTACTACACTGAAGACATGCAAACAACAGGGTACTAGACAAAAATAAGTTTGAAAAGAAATTACAAAATTTGGCTAAAAAAAAGAAGTGCATGCCTTGTTTAGTGAAAATAATTTTGGTTAAACTTCTTCTGATGATTTTTTCTTTTTTTTTGTCAATCATGGGGCTTGAACTCTGGGCTTGCGTACTGCCCCTCAGCTCTTCAGCTCAAGGCTAGTGTTCTACCACTTGAGCTACAGCGCCACTTCCAGTTTTCTGGTGGTTTATTGGAGATAAGAATTTCACGGACTTTCTTGCTGGCTTTGAATCCTGATCCTCAGATCTCAGCCGCTCTACTAGCTAGGATTACAGGCGTGAGCTACCGGCGCCCGGCTGACAACTTCTTGAATATATAGTTAAGTCATGCTCACCACTGATCATTCAAAGCATTAAAATGTTACTCAAACAAACTACAACAGGATTTTCCTTTTTTCTTTTTGAGTGCTGGAAACTGAACCCAGGACCTTGTACATGTCAGACAAGTACTTTACAACAAAGCAATATTTTCACCTTTGAAAACTCATAGAGTTTATATAAAATTTTATAAAGCTATTTTTAAAGGCTAATTCTTTATTGTAAATGATACTGCAACTTAAAAAAATACATCACCCTAAGTATTTCTTGCTTCTCAATTTCTTTATATTGACTACAAGTCAAAATGATAACAAACAGCATATTGGCAACAGGTATATAATAAGCACGCCACTTATAGAATAAAATAGTTATTACACAGGGGGAGGGTTAGAGCACATTAGCTGGCCCTCCAACCCATAATGCAATTTCCACAAATCCAGCTAATTTTATTTTGTAACATTTAATGAGAGGGTAGCTTACATTTGTTTCACAAATATAGCAACACTGTAAAATTATCAAATAATCCTTATTATTTGATACAAATACTTATAAATCACCTAATCTGTGTCAAACACTGTTCTATGTACAAAAGAGCAGTGAACAAAGACAAAAACATCTACCCTCAAGGAACATGAAGACAAATTATACAACAAAAGGAGGGATAAACTGTTGATGTTAGAAGGCCAAGTGCCAAAGATCTGTTTACTCCCCATATGTAATATTCTACATAAGAACAAAGAATGGAAATCCAGCCCTGGAATCTCTTACCTTAAATCTAAGCAACCACTTAATGCATAAATGGAGCAAATAAAAGAGGTAAGGAAAAAAAGCATTGAAAGGTTAGTTGAAACTTCAGGATGTGAAGAGAAAGGAAAAAACAAAAAACAAGTTAAGCATTCAGCATTAACAAAACCATGTTTCAGTAGATTGTAGAAAGAGTGGTTAAAGCAGAATGTGTCATGAACAGGAGTTTCTTTGATGAAATTATTTAAGACACTGTTTTATTAAAAAACTTAATTTCATTAAAGATTTATAAATTGTGACCTGTACACACTGAAATACAAATAGTAAAGGGACTATAGAGTCCTAAATGAATACATATTACTTTGAAGATAAGAAAGAATTGCAGAAGATCACCTTTTTATTATATACAGCCAAGCAATAATTTGATCTTAAAAAAAAAAGTCCAAGTGCCTTTTAGCATTAGATTCCCTAAAATAGCCTATTAGGAGTTGTTAACTTTTGGGGGCACAGGGGGGGCACAGTGCAGTTTGAATTCAAAAAAGTTTCTAGTTCAGGCACTTTACCAGTTAAGCCACATCCCCCTCTATTCTCTTTAGTTATTTTTCAGTTAAGTTCTCTCATTTTTGCTCAAGGCCAGCCTTGGACCATATTAGGCATACAAACACACCCTGAAAGATAGAAAAGTTATGTAATATCTACATATTCCAACACTGTAAAAACATTAATTGACATCTTACTTTTATCTACCCAATTCTCAAAATGCTGGGATAAAATTATTCTAAAAAAAGTCACAAGTATGTTTAATAATTTACATTATTTTGAAAACTAATGCCAAAAGTCTAATAAATTTCTGAGATTTTATTCTGGGGGGGGGGTCGGTCATGGGGCTTGAAATCTGGGCCGAAGCACTGTGTCCCTCAGCTCTTTAGCTCAAGGCTAGTGCTCTACCTCTTTAGCTACAGCACCACTTCTGGTTTTCTGGTGGTTAATTGGAGATAAGAGTTTCACAGACTTTCCTGCCTGGGCTGGCTTTGAACCATGATCCTTAGATCTCAGCCTCCTCAGTAGCTAGGATTACAGGCATGAGCCACCAGCGCCCGGCTTGAGATAAATATTTTAACAATATGCTGAATGATTTTTCAGTCATATTAAGACTACGAAGATTATGCCATAGTTTATTTGATCTGATATTATCATAATTGATTATGTAAATGTAATCCATTCAAAAACGGTTGCTTAAAATTTGAGAATACAAAGAAAAAGCAGTAAGGGTAAAACAGTTTACAGTAGTAAGGAATCTTCATAACCACAACTGAGCCAAGATTTGGTCCTTTAGGAAAGACATAAGCTTAATTTTCTAGAGTGCCATTTGGGGCTAATATTTTTAAAAGCTTGACAAGTTATACCTACCTTTACTCCATGCCCAATATCATCTAGAATTGTATAGTCAATAGGTTTTCTAATATAACGAACTGGTCGTTCAAGATTAGCTGGAGCAATAATCTTATGTGTCCTTGAAGTGTTTTTATTGGTTGTCAATATACCAATTTCTCTTCTTGCAACTTTCTCTTTATGAATATCCACTGTCTGCAAGATATAATATTAAAAAAGACAATACAAACATATATAGCTCTTGTATCCATAAATATAAAAAATATAAGTGCCTAAAGATTTAACCCTGCTTCATATTCACTTGCTAAACTTGGTATTTTCTAGAGTACTCACTTTCTCCATTTTTAAGCTAATGTAAGAGCTGGCAAAGTATGGCCCACAGGCCAAATTGGGCATGCCATCTGATTTTTACACCCAGAACTGTGAGTAGTGTTTGCTTTGTTTAGAATGTGCTGGTTCTAAATATCAAACTCAGGGCTTGGTGCTCTTACTAGGCTTTTTCCTTCAGAGCTCTATCACTTGAACCATATACCTCTCCAAGTCCAATGTTTGCATTTTTTTAGTATTTGAAAAAAATCAAGTGAATGAAAAAAATGTCATAATATGTGGAAACTGCATGACATTCAAATTTTGTTGGAACACTGTAATGGTGCTCATTTGCCTACTTGTCCATATATGGCTACTTTTATACTAAAATGGCAGAGACAAATAAGCACAATAGAGAATTTGTGACTTACAAAGTCTAAAACATTTATTAGCTGCCCATTACAGAAAAACTTTGCCAACCCTAAGTTAATACATTCTAATTTTCCCCTCTCCATTAAGAGTTAGCCTCATATAATGATTAGGAAAGTAAGCCATCAGCATTTAATCTGGTTATATTAAATAACTCATTAGTATAATTTTATTAGTGTACTAAAAAAGGATAAACACTTGACATATAAGTAACAATCACTTCAAATGACAATGAGACTCCAAGCACACAGAGTAAGCCCAGTTTCTTGAGACATTTGTTTAATATTATAAATATATACATGAATTATATACTAGATATAATGTAAAATTCATTTTCCCCCTGTGGGTTGCAGTCAAGAGTTTGACTCTTAAAATTGTTCACATCTCTTATATTCCTGGTTCAGGTAGAAATTAATAGTCACTCTACCACCCCACATCTAATTCCTCCTACGTTTTTTGTTTTGTTTTGTTTTTTCCTGGTCTTGGGTGCTGTTCCTGAACCTCTTTGTGTTCAGGGCTAGTGTTCTACCACTTGAGCACTAGTACCACTTCCAACTTTCTCTGAGTATTTTTTAAAGTGGAAATAAAGAATCTCACACTTTTCCTACCCAGGCTTTGAATCATGATCCTCAGATCTCAGCCTCTAGAGTAGCTAGGATTACAGGTGTGAGCTACTGGCAACCAGCTCCTCCCCAGTTTAATTTTCACATTCTAAAAGAAGTAGGTAATAAATTCTAGGCATCTACCCTGAACAACAGGAACCAATATACAAGGACACATGCACCTCCATGTTTATTGCAGCATTGTTCACAATAGCCAGGATATGGAAACAACCCAGATGCCCCACCACAGATGAATGGATCCAAAAATTGTGGTATCTATACACAATGGAATATTATGCAGCCATTAGAAATGACAAAATAATGGCATTTGCAGGAAAATGGATGGAGCTAGAAGGAATCATGTTGAGCGAGGTAAGCCAAGAGCGAAGAGACAAACGGTACATGGTCTCCCTGATAAGTGAATGCTAAATCCAAAATGTTAGGTGATACGACAAAACCAACAGGACTTAAGAAACAAAGAACTCCCACTCATCTGGTCGAACCACTACTAAATATCCCCATGCTGCTGATCACATGTATGGTGTATAACATGTGAACACCGTTATATGTTATAGACCGTGATAGACAATTTGCTCCAGGAAAGTTAGAATGAACTTGTGACTTTAAATGAGCATCATTATTCCACAATACTGTGAAATTCCAGAAATTATGTAATCACTTAATCACAATCAAAAAAAAAAAACCTCGGGGAAGGTAGGGAGGGAAGGGATGGTAGGGGAAAAACAATGGAGGGGGTAACAATGTTCAAGAGGAAGTGTACTCATCACCTCACTCATGTAACTGTAACCCTTAAAAAAAAAAAGTAGGTAATAACATTAAAAGATAATAAGTATCCTGACAGCATTAAATAACACCTGAAAACTGATCATTTATCTCTCTTCAAATAATATACTTAAGAGATAGATTTTGAAACAGTCTGCCAATTTTCTACAACAAAGACTTCTTTAACAGCACAGACTCTGTTTCACAATATATGTCTAAATGAAATAACAAATTAAGTGGTAACTAACACTTTTAGGCATTCATTTTAATTTTTTTTTTTTAAAGTTCTTTGAACAGGGCGCCTGTAAACCTAGGAGGCTGAGATCTGAGGATCACGGTTCAAAGCCAGCCCAGGCAAGAAAGTCTATGAGACACTTATCTCCAAACTAACCAACAAAAAACCAAAGTGGCTCTGTGGCTCAAGTGGTAGAGTGCTAGTCTTGAACTGAAGTGCTGAGGGACCAGTACCTAGGCCCAGAGTTCAAGCCCCATGACCAACCAAAAAAAAAAAAAAAGTTTTGAACTTTTTCTGAACATGTTAAACAAAATTTAACACTTGCTTTCCTTTCCAACTACTGAGGAAACTGAAACAGAAGTTTTTAATAATACTAAAATTTACTTAATTTTTAACTTCAGAGAAATGGAACTTTGAATAAACTTTAATGATTCATCCTGAATCATTAAAAACATAGGCTAAAATTATGGAAACAGTGCAGATGCCCTACAGCAAATGAATGGGCATCAATAAAAGTTGTATATATAACACAATGGAATTTTACTCATCCATTAGAAAGATTAAGATAATTCCATTTGCAGAGAAATGGATGGACCTAGAACAAATCATGTTAAGTCAGGTAAGCTAAGCTCAGAGAGAAAAATAGTGCATGTTTTCTCTTGTATGTGGAAGCTAGATCTAAAATATAACTGGACATAATCTATAACATAATCTATACAGGACTGTAGGCATTCACACACAGGATATCCTCTAAGGAGGATATCCTTAGAGGAGGAACCCAAAGGTGTAACTTCTCTGGACATTTAAAATACTATTAACTGGGGCTGGGAAGGTGGCTCAGTGGTAGAGTGCTTGCCTTGCATGCATAAGGCCCTGGGTTCAATTCCTCAGCACCGCATAAGCAGAAAAGGCTGGAAGTGGTGCTGTGGCTCAAGTGGTAGAGCACTAGCCTTGTGCTGAAGAGCTCAGGGACAGCGCCCAGGCCCAGAGTTCAGGCCCCAAGACTGACAAAAATAAATAAATAAATTTTTTTTTAAAAATTACTATTAACTGATACAAATTCCAGGAAATGGAAACATGGGGGTTTTGTTATTATTATTGTTGGTGGTAGGGATGGTAGTAGTATTTGGGTTTTTTTGTGTGGATTTTTGAGGGGGGCAAATGGCACAGAAAAGGAGAGAGGGTGACAATCATACTATTTAATATACACTATGTGGAAAATGATGTAACTTGTAGGCAGGAATGGGAGGAGAGAACTATGGAAAAGTAAGGGAGGGTACACTGTCCAAAAAAGGTAATGTACATATATAATACAGATAATTTTATATACATAGAGAGAGAGAGAGACATATATGTATAAAACATAGGCTAGAGGGTGAAGCATTGTAGTACATCTGTACTACATACTCAGCAGATGGAGATGGGCAGGATGGAGACTCAAGGTCAGCTTAGGAAAAGCAAGACCCTAGCTAGGTAGGAAGCTTGAGACCCTGAGTTCAAACCTCAATACTACCAAAAAAAAAATTTTTAACAAACAGAGCTAGGAAAATTAATTTGAACTCTTTATCAAAGTATTTCAAAATCAATAATAATAACAACTAAAAGCACTACTGGTCTTTGTTAGATCAACAAAAGAAAATTTATTAGAGAAGGAAATCCTCTTTGAGGTCTTATTTTTATTATTCTCAGTTTTTAAAAACATACTTTAACTTATTCAGAAATCACTAAAATGTAAAGCTGACCAACCAAACAGTATTTTAAGCTTATAGCAAACTGAAATTTCAAATGATGTTTTAGGCACAATAATTCTGTATTATGCTGTCAAAAGCATTGTAGGATATAAAGAAGCACCCATGTAGTATCTATAGCACTCACCTACCCCCTGGATAAGCAAAGCTGTCAGACATTTCCAAATATCCTCTTACGGGCAAACTTTTCCTGACTGAGAATCAAAGACCTAGAAGAAGGACTAATTCAGTTGATCTTCATTCATTCCCAAACAGCAATTATTTCCAAACTTTCCACAAGAGTTAGCTCAAGATTAGTATCCTGTTGGGCAGTGGTAACTCAAATCTGTAATCCTTGCTACTTAGAAGGCTGATATTTGAGGATCAAGGTTCAAAGCCAGCCAGGCAGACAAATCTGAGAAACTCTTAACTTTTAGTTAACCAGCAGAAAGCCAGAAATAGAGATGTGGCTCAAAAGGTAGACTACCAGTCTTGAGCAGAAAAAGGCAAACAAGAGTACAAGCCCTGAGTTCAAGACCCAGTACTGGTGCGCATACACATGCACACACATACACACACGTGTGTACACATGCACACACATACACAAGATTCGTATCTCTGTAACTTCCAGAGAATAATACTTAGTATCATCATTAACTTTTTTAAAATGTACAGCAGTAAAGGAAATACATGGTTAAGAAAATGAAAGAGTAACTATACTCTTCCCACCATACTGAACTGCGTAAGTACCTCCAAATAGAATCAAATGTACCTTTAAAAAATGGCTATGTTTTTTATTTCAGCTTTGAATAAAAACTCAGACAGCACTAAATCTATTTCATAAATAAGGAGAAATTTGGTCCAAAGATTCTGAGGAAACAATAGTAATATTAACAATAGTGAATTTGTAACCCAAGGGGGGGAAAACGTATTTTACATTGTATCTAGTATATGATTATGCATTTATTTACATATACAACAAATGTTTAAAAAATACTTACTGTGTATAACTGTAGTCTTACAATATTATTCAATTACCTATTTCAATTTTTAGATTTTTCTTATAAAAACATAAGCATATTCAAATTCAACAGATAATATAACAAATACCACTATCCTATACTTATCATCAAGCTCCAACATTCATAAACTTAGGATACTCAAGTTCCTAAAACATACTTTTCGATAAATGGAAGTGAAAATTTAATAGCTCTTTATTGTCCCTTAAAGCTTAATAAACAAGTTTCTATGAACAAAAGTTAACAGTTAATATTACAGTGACATCTTTCCTCATATATTCATTATTTTTTACTTCAGAATTTATTGGAAATAAGTAGATAAAAAAGTAAAAGAAATACCACTAGGAAGATGGGGTACCAGTGGTTCACATCTGTAAACCTAGCTACTTGAGATAATTACTCAAGGTAGAAATAAGAAGGGTTGCAGTTCCAGGCCAGCATGGACAAAACAAGTTTATGAGATTCCCCTCATCTCAATAGAAAATGGCTGAGCATGGTGATGTGTACCTGTCATACTAACTACAGCAAAAGTATAAAACAGAAGCATTTTGTCCATGCTAACCTGCACAAAGAAGTAAGACCTTATCTCAAAAATAACCAGAGCAACACAATGGAAGGGGTGACATTGATCAAGATGTATTGATAAATACAATGCTAAAGCATCTCTTCATAGTTTTATTTCCATATCTTAGTAGGATATGGAAACAAAGACTTTGTTTTCTTTTTTCTGATGATACAGAAGATTTTTTTTCTTTTGTCTGATGATACTATATTCTTTACCTTATATACGGTGTATTCACATGCAGATCGCGGACAGAATTCAGGGGAAAGGGGTGAAAAAGTACAGCAGTGGAGCGCACTGGACACTTATGAAAGTGGGTGGAGATGGGAGGGGGGAATGAGAGAGAATGAAGGCTGGGAATGTAGCATGGTGGTAGAATGCTTATCTAGCATACATGAAGCCCTGGAAGTACCACATAGAAAAAGCAGATGAAGGTGGCTTAGTGGCCGTGTGCTTGCCTAGCATGCACAATGGCCTGGGTTTGATTCTTCCCACATACACAGAAAAATCCGGAAGTAGTGCTGTGGCTCAGGTGGTACAGTGCTAGCCTTGAGCAAAAGAAGTGCAGGGACACTGCCAAAGCCTGAGTTCAACCCCCAGGACTGGCAAAAAGGAAAAGGAAGAGAGAGAGAGAGAGAGAGAGAGAGACAGAGAGAGAGAGAGAGACAGAGAGACACAGAGACAGAGAGACAGAGACAGAGACAGACAGAGAGACAGAGAGACAGAGACAGAGAGAGACAGAGAGAGAGATATGAGGGACCAGATGATATTGTACGAAAGAAAGGAAATATACTTATTACCTGACTCATATAAATGTAACCCCTCTGTATATCACCTCAATAATAATAAAGTAAATTTTTAAAAAGATGTATTCTGCTTACAAACTGATTTGAATTGAGATCCCCTTCATACAACTACTTAAATTTTAAATAAAAATAACCAGAGCAAGTTGCTCTACCAATAGCCCAAAGTTCAAATGCAGTACAGAAAAAAAGTGGGGGGGGGGAGGTGAGGCTTGGAAAATATTTACTTCAAAATAAACAAAAAGGGGATGAGGGGAAGTTGGGAAGGATGGAGGTAAGAATGATGTAAGAGGCGACACTGATCAAGATGCATTGTACTCATAAATTGGCATGTGACATGTTGAATAATGTCCTCTGTACAACTGCTTGAAAATAATTTTTTTAAACAATAAAAATAGAGTTGTAAGCCTAGCTACTCAGAGACTGAGATCTGAGAATTGCTGTTCAAAGCCGGCCTGGGCAGGAAAGTCCATGAGACTCTTTAATCACCAAAAAAATGGAAGTGGCACTGTGGCTCAAGTGGTAGAACGTTTGCCTTGAGCTGAAGAGCTCAGGGACAGTGCCCAGGCCCAGAGTTCAAGTCCACAACTACAAAAAAAGAAAAGAAAAAAAAAACAGTAAAAATAAGCCAGGCATCAGTGGCTCACACCTGTAATCCTAGCTACTCAGGAGACTGAATCTAAAGATCATGGTTGGAAGCCAGCCCATGCAGAAAAGTCTATGAGACTCTTATCACCAATTAACCACCAGAAAACTGGAAGTGGTGCTGTAGCTCAAAGTGGTAGGACAGCACCTAGACCCTGAGGAGTTCAAGCCCCACGACTGACAAAAAATAATTAATAATAACAATAATAAAAATAAACAAAATAGGGGCTAGGAAGGTGGCTCAGTGGTAGAGCGCTTGCCTTGCATGCATAAGGTCCTGGGTTCGATCGATTCCTCAGCACCACATAAGCAAAAAAAAAAAAAGAAAAGCCGGAAGTGGCACTGTGGCTCAAGTGGTAGAGTGCTAGCCTTGAGGTGAAGAGCTGAGGGACAGCGCCCAGGCCCAGAGTTCAGGCCCCACGACCAGAACCCCCCCAAAAAAAATAGTATTACTGGTCTTTGTCAGCAAAAAGTACTAGAGGAGTGGTAAAGTATTCATCTAGCAAATGGGAAGCTGAGTTCAAACCTCAGGACCACTAAAAGAAAAAGAAATGTCACTGGGTAAGTTAAGTAAAGCCTTTCTGATGTATATATAAATAGAGATTTTTTTTAAAACCACACATTTAAAGTAGTGTTAGTCCTATAAAGGTTAAAAAAATCATAGAAAACTACAAGATAACCTTTTATGAACCACACAAGCTATTTCAAAGTAGTGTTAATCCTATAAAGGTTAAAAAAATCATAGAAAACTACAAGATAACCTTTTATGAACTTCACAAACTATTTCACATATTTTCTACTTCTATAATATATCTTTAAATAGAAACTATGGCTGCTATGTTTTCTTTGAATCAAATGCACAGGTTTCAGTAATGACCACTGCCTTTGCTTCATGATATTCTTTGCCACTACAATATAAAATGCATTAATTTCTAGATGTATAGATCTAATAGTGGTATTTAAGAAGAATGTTAATATTAAGAGCAGTATTTTAAGTATAATCCTGGTTTTCTAAAGCTACTAATTATATGAGACAATAAATGTATTCTTATTTAGAAGAGACCTGAATAGTAACACTCACCTGTAGCAAGTAAAAATAACTGTTTAGCTGGCAAAGAAGACCAAAACTAATGCAAATTTACTGTTGCTTAAATTACTACTGTTCGCTACAGATCCTGGTAACCAGAACACACACCAAGGAATATGACTGCAAATGTGTATGACTTAAAATATCTATTCTTGTCATCAGTTTTTTCACCCTTTTCACTGCTATTGCCAAGCTGGTCTTGCATGCTGCAGGCTCCCCCATGACACTTCAGCCACACAGTGCCAAGTCCAGGTTCCTACAGAATACTTCATATTGCTTTGAGGAATCATACTGACTCCCAGAACTCCTTTGCAAGCCTGAGCCCCACTGCCAGATCTCCCTCATGAACCCAAGCACATGCTCAGGCCCCAGCAGATGACAGGAAAGGACTGTATAAAACATTGTTTAAGGCTTATCCATGCATTTTTGTTTCCCATTACCACAGATAATTGAGAGTTGACTGTACTGGATAACACTACCTCAGTTAGCTGCCCATCAGTGTGGGAAAATATCTGCAATTAAACAGTTACAGTTCATTAACTCAACTAAGTGGGTGTTTTTTACTATGTCTCAAATTTCTTATTAGTAAGCTAACATTTTAACTAAGCAGTTAATTACTTAAATCATAAGTGTGCTCCAAATTTCCCATTTTCTATAAACAAATGATTTACTAACTAATGTAAAACATAACTTTCAGTTATCCATTCTTCGTTCATAACATGAAAACTACACATAGGACACTAGGAAGTATACAAAACCTGATGTTTATGCAAAATTACATAACGATAGCCTTAGGTGGCACTTAATTTAAAACTAATTTATAAGCAAAAATATTTATCTAAGCAACAAAAAATATATAATTTTAAATAAAAATTATCCTAAATATTGAATTCATTGATGTTTATACCTTCCTCTGTGCTTTGAGAAGAATTCCAGCTTACATTATTTTACAAACATTTATTTTTATCTACTTTATTCATGACCAACTAATGTCTGGCCCAAGAAATCCTATTCAGCTCTCTACCTACTTCTTTACTTATTCTACGCAAATAGCTTTAAAAGATGCATGCTTTAGGCTATATACTCAAACGTTACTTTATATGATACATAGAAGTTCATTAGCTGAATACAAACACTTACAATCTAGGGTGCCCTTCAAAGTATTCACCTTCTTCCTTGAGCTTGTTACCCATTATTCTCCTTTTCTTATCTAAGTAAGGACTTCAGAATTGTAATAAAATAAATTATTCTCTCCTGCTGTTCCTTGCTATTGTCATCATTTATTTACTCACATAATCTCTCCTATTTTCATCTGTCATTTAACAAAATGTCATTACTTCTTGGGAACTTGGCTATATTAATTTCTTTTCTATATTAGCTCTTTTCTTCTGACTTTTTCAGGTCCTTTGTAAATACTTTAAACATGCAACAATTTTAAGATCATCAAATACAAAACTTGAAAAATTAGTAATTTTTCAACTCCCCTTCCATAAGTTTATCTATTTATTTAAAATATCACTGATTCTTCCCTTTAGGGGACCTTTCCAAGATAAAATTTCCTCTCACTCATTAAATTAATCAATTCTTTTTTGCTCTAATTTAAGACCTAGCAATACAAAAGTAATAAAGGCTAAAATGCCCACAGAAGTTTAGATGGGATATGAAGAAACCTTTAAAATGTTAAATTCAGATTTAAAATGAGGGGCTGGGAAGGTGACTCAGTGGTAGAGCGCTTGCTTTGCGTGCCTGAGGCCCTGGGTTCGATTCCTCAGCAACACATAAGCAAAAAGAAAAAAGCCGGAAGTGGAGCTGTGGCTCAAGTGGTAGAATGCTAGCCTTGAGCTGAAGAGCTGAGGGACAACACCCAGGCCCAGAGTTCAGGCCCCACGACTGAACCCCCCCCCCAAAAAAAACATTTAAAATGAAAGTCCTCTAGTCTGATAAATTTTCAAGTAGCATTATAGTGTAGAATTATACTATATAAAAGATAATTATTTATAAAAATGGGAAAACTTTTAGACTTAAAAATGGCTAGATTAAACGATTTTTAGAAGTCCAATGCGCTATCCATTGCACCACAGAGCGAGCTTAGATTAAACGATTTTTAAAAGTAGTGAACTCTCAAGATATACAAATAACAATATGCACATTTTAAAATTCTTTTAATTCTACAAAAGTTGTAATTATTTAGGTTTCAAAATAGTGCACTTGGGGCTGGGAACGTGGCTCAGTGGTAGACTGCCTGCCTTGCATGCATGAGGCCCTGGGTTCGATTCCTCAGCACCACGTAAACAAAAAGAAAAAAGCCGGAAGTGGCACTGTGCCTCAAGTGGTAGAGCGCTAGCTAGCCTTGAGCTGAAGAGCTGAGGGACAGCGCCCAGGCCCAGAGTTCAGGCCCCACAACCAGACCCAAAAAAAGAAAATAATGCACTTATATAGTATGACACCAAATTACTCAAAATGGCAAAAAAAAAAAAAAAAAAAAAAGCAAAAACTGACAACTTTAAACATCTCTTTGGGGCAGATCAAACTTTTATAATTTTATTTTTTTTGGAAATTATATTTCCAATTAAATTATTTTTCCATTGAAGTGGTTTTTGTTTCATGTTTTGAGGTAGGGGTCTTGCTAGCTCAAACTGGCCTCAAACTGAATTCTCTTACCTCAGCCTTCAGAGTACTAGGATTACAGATGTGCACCACCACACCCAGCAGTATCATTATTTTAAATGGCCCTAAAATATTAGAATGATTACAAAAATACAATATATGCATGCCAACATGCAACCTCTAGAAGCATATACAAAAAGATTATACCATCATAAAAAATGTGTTTTAGCTGGGAAAGTGGCTCAGTGGTAGAGTGTTTGCCTTGCATGCATGAGGCCCAGGGTTCAATTCCTCAGCACCATATAAACAGAAAAGGCCAGAAGTGGCATTATGACTCAAGTGGTAGAGCGCTAGCCTTGAGCTGAAGAGCTTAGGGACAGTGTACAGGCCCAGTGTTCAAGCCCCACAACCAACAAAAAACAAAAAACAAAAAACAAAACCCACCACAAAAAATGTATTTTAATGCTAAAAGAGCAGAACTCAAATTCTATACCTATTATAATTACAGCTATAATTTTACAACTATGAAAAAAGTATTATATACAAAAAAAGTATTAATAGTAAAAAGATTCAGCAGAGAAGGTTGTTTTTCCATTTTGTTCCTGTATTTTCATGAGCATGAGTTTTCTAATTAAAAAAAAAGTTTTTTAAGTTCTATATAAAGCTATTTTTGTAAGGTTTTCAAAGTCTCTTATTCTTTCCAGTACCACAAGTACATCTAGTATTATTCCAATAAACATAAAACCTAAGTGTGGGTTATAGCTCAGTGACAGAACAGAGTTTGTTCCAACACTGCAAAAAAAAAATAAAAACCTAGGAGCTCCACACCAGTGGCTCACACCTACAATCCCAGCTAGGACTGCATTTCAAAGCCAGCCTGGGCAGCAAAGTCTATAGTCAAATGTTAACCTTGAGAAAAAAAAGCTTAAGGATGCACTCAAGACCTGAGTTCAAGCCCCAGAACTGGCACCAAGAAAAATAAAATCTAAAAACCTAAGAAATACTAAACAAGCCACCAAGCCATCAGACTTTATTTAAAATAATAAAGGACATATATAAAGGACATATTTTCACTTCCAAGCTAATTATGTTATCATGATAAATAACTTTTAATAGAATCTATTAAAATTTACTTTCCTAATTACAGACACAATAACTACACCAAAAAAAAATATTGAATTTGTATTTTCCAAATAATACAGGTACATTATCTCACATAATAAAAAGACATCAACACGATACATTGGCTTGTGAATATTGTTTCACACAGACAAATAGGAAAATAACATGGCTCACTTGTGAAATGTGATTGATTGAAGATTCCATCCTTCGTAACTGGGATGCCTGGATATCCAGCATCTGTAGGACATTGTTGGCCAAGGTGTTTATCAGATAGGCAACGCTTGCTAAGGATTGGGTGGTATAGGCTTTGGTTTCTTCTAGGGCTCGCTGCTTATCTGATGACTATGGGAAAAGCAAATCAGTAATGATTATTTCAAAGACCACCCATTTCTATCCATCACCCACAAAAATACTCCTTAAAACCACTACTAAATCTATACCCACAGCCAAAAATATTCTGTAAACCAATGATAAGTTCATAAAAACTCCAAACTAAACTAATGACTAAGTTCCTTGAAAATTTAATGGTAAATACACACCCTTGTACAAATGAAAATGAAATACTGAAGCTTTTTAACACTGAGATCCAATAAACATTTGAGCAGTAATAGCACGTGTGTGTGTGTGTGTGTGTGTGTGTGTGTGTGTGTGTGTGTGTTTACACAACCAGGCTAAGCAGGAAAAGCCCATAAAACTCATCTCCAAGTAACTGGAGAGGGAGAGGGAGAGAGAGAGAGACAGAGACAGAGACAGAGACAGAGACAGAGACAGAGAGAGACAGAGACAGAGACAGAGAGACAGAGAGACAGAGAGAGAGACATATAAATCCAATTAACCATATATATATATATATATGTTTATCTCCAATTAACCATATAAGAGAGAGAGAGAGAGAGAGAGAGAATGTGTGTGTGTGTGTGTGTGTGTGTGTGTATCTTTTCAAAGTCACTGCTTAGAAAAGCAATACTGATTTAAATGCATAAATTCTGGCATAGCCTTTCCTACTTTTCTGGAGTCATTTTTTTCACCCTAACAATGTGCAATGTGGTAAAATGTGACTATATGTGGTTACCTATGTCTTATCAAAATATTAATGATAAATGAGCCAGGCGCTGGTGGCTCACACCTGTAATCCTAGCTACTGAGGAGGCTGAGATCTGAGGATCCCGGTTCAAAGCCAACCCAGACAAGGAAAGTCCGTGAGACTCTTATCTCCAATAAACCACCAGAAAACCAGAAGTGGCACTGTGGCTCAAGCGGTCGAGCACTTGCCTTGAGCTGAAGAGCTGAGGGACAGCGCCCAAGCCCAGAGTTCAAGCCCTACGACCCACCAAGAAAAAAAAAAATCACTTTCTAAAATACAATCTTATGTAATAACTGTCCATCACTAAGGTCACAATCTTGTCTCCCACATGGTCTGAAATCAGAATTAATAAATGTAGATACAAAATTTTCCAAGGTAGGGGTTAAGAAAAAGAAGTAAAATTCGGGCTGGGAAGGTGGCTCAGTGGTAGAGCGCTTGCCTTGCATGCCTGAGGCCCTGGGTTCGATTCCTCAGCACCACATAAGCAAAAAGAAAAAAGCCGGAAGTGGCGCTGTGGCTCAAGTGGTAGAACGCTAGCCTTGAGCTAAAGAGCTGAGGGACAGCGCCCAGGCCCAGAGTTCAGGCCCCACGACCGGACCCAAAAAAAAAAAAAAAAAGTGAAATTCTTTAGTTGAAAATAAGTACTTCTAGCCGGGCGCTGGTGGCTCACGCCTGTAATCCTAGCTACTCAGGAGGCTGAGATCTGAGGATCGCGGTTCAAAGCCAGCCCGGGCAAGGAGAGACCGTGAGACTCCTGTCTCCAATAAACCACCAGAAAACCGGAAGTGGCGCTGTAGCTCAAGTGGTAGAGCGCTCACCTTGAGCTGAAGAGCTGAGGGACAGCGCCCAGGCCCAGAGTTCAAGCCCCATGACCGACAAAAAAAAAAAAAAAAAAAAAAAGAAAATAAGTACTTCTGAAAACAACATACCCATGTGGTGTGGTGATGACAATCTAGAGGACATTTCCTTCCACAACAAATGACCAGAGCAAGGAAAGCACTGGTGTGTTTGAGGCAAAGTACAGTGGGGCTATGATAAGAAACACTGTAGTGTATAGAAACACAAAATGATCTTCCAAAGAAAGCAGCAAAGTACACAGCCCCTGCTGATGTTTCTCTACAGATAAACACTAAACTAAAATACTTTTTCATGGGAAGGGTAATAAGCTAGAGAACCTTCATAGGCCCTGAGCCCAGTATGGGGAGCTACTGGGTTTACCACACCACAGGCACTGCCTGGGGGATAGGGAAGAGAGCCTAGCCAATTCTGTTACCACACTCCCTAATCCAAATTCTTAGTGTAGGAAGCCCTACTGAAACCCAATCCAGCCAAGCAGCTATCCACAACAACTACATTGAACTAGACCAACTACGAACTAGCTAGGAGACACCCTACTACCTACACACTGCTTCAGGAAGCAACCTGAGCTACTTAATGGCTTTATTTACTCTTCCACTGCTCAAGAAGCAGACGAACATAGTCCTATCCACCAGCTGAGCTGCAAAAAGAATCTACACAGGAGGCTCTATCCACCTAGCTGGGTAGGACTCCCTGAAGAGGTTTGCTCCCCCACTCCCCAAAGAGTTTGGCACCCAGAGGTCTTAAAAATTAACCCGTGGAGGCTGGGAAGGTGGCTCAATGGTAGAGTGCTTGCTTTGCATGCATGAGGCCCTGGGTTCGATTCCACAGCACCACATAAGCAGAAAAAGCCAGATGTGGCACTGTGGCTCAAGTTGTGGAGCGCTAGCCTTGAGCTGAAGGACAGCTCCCAGGCCCAGAGCTCAGGCCCCACGACTGACAAAATAATAATAATAATAATAATAATAATAATAATAATAATAATAATAATCCGTGCAGCCTTCTAACACTAACAGATACCCCATCTAAACCCAATGACATGTCCTGGCCTCTGTACAACCCTCAGATGAAGATAGGCATCCCACCCCAGGTATGTTGTAGTGCAACATGCCTGTACTCACTACCGCAGTCCTGCCTTTACACAAATTAAGAGAAACTCAGTGCTCCATACTTGCAGGCATGCTCAGAACTGTCAGTGAAACTCAGTGCTCCATACTTGCAGGCATGCTCAGAACTGTCAGTGAACCCTCTTAACCTAATGGAGCTGCACCCCTGCTTGTGCTAAAATCCTATAAACTCTGAAGCCTAGGATGCAAAGACATCTACAAGCATCACCAATGTTGATTACAGCTGAAGGTGAAAGAACACTAAAGCCAATGCAGCACATCCAACACAACTAATACTCTAGATAGAATACTTAGTCAAAGAAGTCTTTCACTACAAAAGCAACCAAAAACTGGAGAGCCAACAGACCCATTAGACACAGTAAGAACAGTACATGGAAAAAGAAGGTAACATGAGATCTCCAAAGGGACACAACTTTCTAACCAATGGCCTCAAAGAAAAGAAAACTGACAGGGCATCAGCAGCTCATGCCTATAATCCTAGCTACTCAGGAGGCTGAGATCTGAGATCATGGTTCAAAGTCAGCCAGGGCAAGAAAGGTTGTGAGACTCTTCTCTCCAATTAACCACCAGAAAATTGGAAGTAGCACTGTGGCTCAAAGTGGTAGAGTGCTAGCCTTGAGCAAAAGAGTTCAGGGACAGTGCCCAAGCTCTGAGTTCAAGCCCCACAAACAGAAAAAACAATAAAAAGGTATGCTTTTGCTATTAAAAATAACTAAAAGGAAAATTAAAGAAAAAAATTTTAAAGGATGGAGAAAGTCTTTTTCTTTTTTTCTTTTTTCATATTTTATTTATATTTATTGTAAAGGTGATACAAGAAGTGTTAGTTATATAGGTCAGTTAATGAGTATGAGAAAGCCTCTTTCAAGAATTGAGGGACAGCTGGGTGCCGGTGGCTGACACCTATAAATCCTAGCTACTCAGGAGGCTGAGATCTGAGGATTGTGGTTCAAAGCCAGCCCACGCAGGAAAGTCTGTGAGACTCTTATCTCCAATAAAGCACTAGAAAACCGTAAGTGTTGTCGTGACTCAAGCGGTAGAGTGCTAGCCTTGAGCTGAAGAGTTGAGGGATAGCGCCCAAGCCCAGAGTTCAAGCCTCACGAATGACAAAAAAAAAAGAATTGAGGGACATCATTAAACAAGGAAACTTTTCAGAAGAATTATTCCAGAAGGAGAAGGTAAAATGACAGAAAAAAAATCTAATCAATGAAACAATCTGTCAAAACTTCCTGAATCTTGAGAAAGATAAGGACCTCAAGGTCAGGAAGCTCAAGGACATGAAACAGATATGACTTGAAAAAGATTCTCCCCCCAAAAAAAATCTTTCAAAAGTACCAGAAAGAAGTGAGGATTTAGGTTCAAAGCCAGCCTGGGCATTGACAAATCCATGAGACTCTTAACTCCAATTAACCACCAAAAAGTTAGCAGAAGTAGCAGTATGGCTCAAGTGGTAGAGCAACAGTCTTGAGCAAAAAAGCTGTGGAACATTGCCAAGCTCCAAGTGCAAGGCACAGTATAGTCATTAAAAAAGAAGAAGAAAGAAAAAATAAAGAGTTCTAGAAAGAGAAAAATCTAAACACTGAAAAAGAAAAGAATCTAATCACTTTTAAGGGAATCCACCCTAGACTAGCAGTAGGACTTCTTAACAGAAACATTTTAGGCCAGAAGAGAATAAGATGACATATTCAAAGTCCTAAGGGGGAAAAAGCCAACCAAAAAAATCTCTTATGTAGTGAAGGGATGCTTTAGAACTAAAGAAGAAACAATTTTTCAAGACAATCAAAAATTGAGAAAATTTCATCACCACAGGACTGGAACTTGATTAAAGGGTCAATAGTCAAGGCATGCAAACAAAATCTCAGCAAGGAAACACCAGTGTTATAGTTATGGCTGACTAGTAGACCTAATAGACATTACTTGAACATTTCCTCCAACAATGGCAGCATGTAGAATGTTCTCTAGGATAGACAATACGTGAGCTCACAAAATAACTCTCAATAGATTTTGTTTGTTTGTTTGTTTGTTTGTTTGGGTCCGGTGGTGGGGCCTGAACTCTAGACCTGGGTGCTGTCCCTCAGCTCTTCAGCTCAAGGCTAGCGCTCTACCACTTGAGCCATAGCGCCACTTCCGGCTTTTTCTTTTTTTGCTTATGTGTTGCTGAGGAATCGAACCCAGGGCCTCATGCATGCAAGGCAAGTGCTCTACCACTGAGCCACCTTCCCAGCCCTCATTAGATTTTTTTTTTTTTTTGGTCGGTCGTGGGGCTTGAACTCTGGGCCTGGGCGCTTTCCCTCAGTTCTTCAGCTTAAGGCGAATGCTCTACCACTTGAGCCACAGTACCACTTCCGGTTTTCTGTTGGTTTATTGGAGATAGGAGTCTCACAGTCTCTCTTGCCCGGGCTGGCTTTGAACCGCGATCCTCAGATCTCAGCCTCCTCAGTAGCTAGGATTACAGGCGTGAGCCACCAGCATCCGGCTTAGATTTTTTTTTAAATAGATATCACAGCATGAGTCTTCTCTGATGAGAATGGAATAAAACTAAAATTGGTAAAAATAAATTTTTAAGGCTGCACAAAAACATGATAATTAACATCTCTTCAACAACCCATTGGTCATGAAGAAATCAAAAAAAAAAGAAAATTTAAATTTTTCTGAAAATAAGTGAAAATGACAACACAAAACTCTAAAGCCAGTAGGAAAGCCAGAAAAATGGTACATGCATGTAATACCAACTTCCTGAGAGACTGAAACAAGAGGAGCAAAACTTTTTTTTTTTGGGGGGTCCAGTTGTGGGGCCTGAACTCTGGGCCTGGGCGCTGTCCCTCAGCTCTTCAGCTCAAGGCTAGAGCTCTACCACTTGAGCCACAGCGCCACTTCCGGCTTTTTTCATTTTGCTTATGTGGTGCTGAGGAATCGAACCCAGGGCCTCATGCATGCAAGGCAAGCGCTCTACCACTGAGCCATCTTCCCAGCCCCAGGAGCAAAACTTTTGAAATCAACGTGAGCAACATAGCAAGCCCTGTCTCAAAACACAAATTATATATACATATATATACATGACATATGTGTGTATATATATTTATATATAGCTATATAGATATAAACAGTGGGGGCCGGGCACTGGTGACTCATGCCTGAAATTCTACTCAGTAGGCTGAGATCTGAGGATCATGGTTGGAAGCCAGTCCCGGGTAAGAAAGTCTGTGAGACTGTTACTTCTAATTTACCAAAAGCAAAAAGCAGAGCCGTGGCTCAAATAGCAAAGTACAGCCTTGAGCAAAAGAAGTTCAGGGACAGTGCCCAGTCCCTGAGTTCAAGTCCCAGGATTGGCACCGAAAAAAAAAACAACTGGCAGTGGTAGCACATGCCTATGATCCCAGCTACTAAGGAGGATTAAGAGTCCAAGACCAGACCCAATAGCTTTCCTCACTGAATTATAGAAATCCAGAAGTTCATATGGAGAAACAAAAGACACCAAGTAGCAAAAGCAATTCTCAGTAAAAACAGCACCAATGGAGGTATTACAATACCCAACTTCAAATTATACTACAAAGCCAAAACAACAAAAACAGATTGGTACTAGCACAGAAACAGATCCAAAAGACCAGGGAATAAAACCACACAGCTACAGTCAAATAATTTTTGTCATACTATTGATTCTTCCCTTCTATTTTTTTATTTTTGCAGTACCGAGTTTGAACTCAGGGTTTCATACTTGCTACACTACTGATCCATGACCCCATCCCTTTTTTGCACTGCTTTTTGATTCCTGCAAAAGTGTGCCTAGTCTGCGATGCTATTATTTTTCACTTCCAATTGTAATTAGGATGACAGGTATTACCATGTGCAACTTAATCCACTGAGATGGAGTCTTGTGGACTTTTGTTTTGTTTTGTTTTTGTAGTCCAGGCTGACCAGGAACTGTAATCCTCCTGATATAGCTAGAATGACAAGTGCATACCACCACACTCAGCTATTGATTTAAAAAAGGGTCTCTCAAATTTTTTCTGCCCAAGCAGGCCTCAAATCCAGAATCTGCCAGTCTCAGCCCCCCATGAAGTTATTACAGGCCACTGGCTCCTGGATGGAAACTTTTTTTTAATACTATTCTTCTCATTGTACTTTCAGGCCTTTGAGAGAAATTTCACTGTTATTTCCAAACACAACCCATTCCGTACAAACTTTATATGGCATATTACTCTGTTCATTATACCAGCTCAATATTATCTACAATTTATCACCTTCCCCTTAAAACCACTTCCTCCTACTTTTAACACCACTACTCCATCATCTTAAGATACTTTCAAACTCTCTATCCCAGCATACTTACTTTGTATCTGTGCTTTACATGCGCTCCTTTTTTTGGCTTCCTACTAGTCATACACTACTCATCTGGTTTTCTTGGAAGTACTACTATATTAGTTTCCAGAGCAAATGACAGTATCTTATATGTGGCCTAATTGATTCATCTTTCCAAATCAGCTGAAGCCTCTATGGCTTCCTCTCTTCCACTTAAATACAAACTCCTCCACTAATAAAATTCCTTCACTAATAAAATCTAGAAATTATTTCCTATTCAACCTTATCTGAACTTTAATTAATCTTATGATGCCCAAAACATGGCTCATAGTTGTCTACTTCTGTGTTCTTCCTTTTCCTTCACCTATAGTATACCTTTTGCCAACAAACTATACAGTCTTGAACTTCAAGTAAAACCAATTCCCATAGCAATTTAACAAATGTACAGGACACAGTTAACATTGAGCAGATTCATACGACCCCTAGTGGTAAGGCTCTTAAAGAAAAGTAAAAGTATTTTCCTTACACACCTATCACATTATAACATAGGAGTTCTAGAATATCTGAAGTAAGGTTCCAGAGATTCACAGGTTTTTTTGTTTTTTGTTTTTTTGCCAGTCTTGGGACTGAACTCAGGGCCTAGGCACTGTCCCTGAGCTGCTTTTTGCTCAAGGCTAGCACTTTAACACTTTGAGCCACAGCATCACATCCGGCTTTTTCTGTTTATGTAGTACTGAGGAATTGAACTCAGGGCCTCATGCATGCTAGGCAAGCACTCTATCACTAAGCCACATTCCCAGCCCACAATTACTTTTTTTAAAAAAATAAAAGTTTTCTCAATAGAATGGAAGAAAGACAGCCTCTTCAGTAAATGGTGCTGGCAAAATTGGTTAACTACATGTAGAAAACTAAAGCTAGATCCTTATATATCACCCTGCACCAGAATCAACTCCAAATGGATCAAAGACCTTGAACTCCAAGCAGACACTCTGAAAACATTACAGGATGGAATAGGAGAAACCCTAGGTCTCCTTGGCTCAGGCCGAAATTTTCTGAATAGAGACCCGGAAACACAACAAATCAAAGAAAGGTTGGACAAATGGGATTGCATAAGGTTGCAGAGCTTCTGCAGGGCAAATGACATAGCTAGCAAGATCAATAGAAAGCCCACCGATTGGGAGAAGATCTTTACTAGCCATACAATGGACAAGGGTCTCATATCTAAAATATACTTGGAACTCAAAAAATTAAACCACCCAACAACAAATCCTCAAAGAAACAACTGCCCAATAAATAAGTGGGCGAAAGACTTAAAGAGAAACTTCTCTGAAGAAGAAAGAAGGATGGCCAATAGACACATGAAGAAATGTTCAACATCCCTAGCCATAAAAGAAATGCAAATCAAAACAACATTGAGATATCACCTCACTCCAGTTAAAACAGCAAAAATCAAGAACTCTAACAACAACAGATGTTGGAGGGGATGTGGACAGAAAGGAACCTTACTTCATTGTTGGTGGGAATGTAAACTTGTTCAACCACTTTGGAAAGCAGTATGGAGGTTCCTCAAAAGACTTCACATAGATCTCCCCTATGATCCAGCAATTGCACTTTTGGGCATTTACCCAAATGTACACAAACAAGACCACACTAAAGCTACCAGCACAACTATGTTTATTGCAGTATTATTTACCATAGCTAAGATATGGAACCAACCCAGAAGCCCCTCAGTAGATGAATGGATCAAGAAAATGTGGTATATATACACAATGGAATTCTATGCCTCCATCAGAAAGAATGACATTTCCCCATTTGTTAGGAAATGGAAAGGCTTGGAAAAAATTATATTAAGTGAAGTAAGCCAGGCCCAAAGAAACATAGGTCCCATGGTTTCCCTTATTTGCAAAATCTAGTATAGGTATGAGTCAAGCGGAAAAGGTCAGATAATGTGATGTTAGGAAAACGAACCCTTAAATATGTATTTTAATGTTTTCGTTTCTTTCATGCATGAGTTTCTAACGCATTTATAAGATTATTTCTTTGTTGCTTTGTATGTCCCTCCCCCACAGTGTAACCCCCGCTTTCACTTTATTTGATGTCAGTATAACATGTGGAGGAGATGGGGACAAACAAGTCGTTTAAGGATTCAGGTGGACCTGTTGCAACAAGGAGAATTACAAAATGTCATGTCAAAGCAAGCTTTACAATGTCGGTGTGGGGGGGGGGGAGGGGGGTATGATTGGGTGGGGGGGAGGGGGGAGGCTGGGAAGGGAGGTGAAGGGTAAACAAAGGAGGAGGCTGCAATGCTTGGTAAGAAATGTATGCATTATCCTGCCAATGTAATTGTAACCCCTCTGTACAGTATGTTCTCAAATAAAATAAAATAAAATTTAAAAAAAAAAAAGTTTTCTATGTAGCCCAGGCTGGTCCTGAACTCCTGGTTCTACTTCCTCAGGTTTTTGGATTATAGGCATAGCCACTAAACCTGGCTCCAGCCCATTTTTAGATATATCTGCTACCATGTTAGCAGTATGGACTTCCAATTTAAACTGTCTTTACATTCTTTGCTGATAAATCCTGCCATAGTCACCCATTAGCTCCTTTTCTATCGTTTATCATTGTTTGTGGTACTGAGGACTGACTAACCTCCTAAGCAAGTGTTTTTACCACTGAGCTACACTCTCAACTCCACCCAGATCTGTTTGCCAAAGTTGTCTTCTTACCTAAATCCTAATCAGTCTCCTAAAAGAAGCTAAGATTACAGGGTTGGGCCACAAGCACCCAGCACAAGTATCTAGATTTTATGAACAAATTACATTTTCTACCATGCCAATGATGAAGTAAATTCATTTCTGTTCAGATTATATGAAGTATTATATCTCATCTGTGCCAATGGGCTAGAATCCTTTGCCTAAAACAGACAGATTTTAGGGCCTAGAAAATAACATCCAGAAGAAATGAGTGTCCTACTCCTTCCATACTACCATAAAGAAGGTCCAGCTCTAAGAAGGGGTACATGAACACACTTGCAGATCTTCCCAGCCAGAGAAGGCATAGAAGACTTGTAGTTCAGCCCAGCCTGTAAAGCATCCTCTCCCTCCTCCAGTGGGGTGGCCTACTTCTATCACCTAATGAAAGAGGAGGGGGGAGAGAAATATTTTGTGGGAGAGTTTTAACTCCAGAAGCACTGGCACCATCAAACCTACTTGGTTTTACCTCTCTATGAGAAAACTTAAAACTTACTTTTCAATTTGATGTTTTAGGACTGGTAATCAGAAGAAAAATAAACCTCTGCAAACCTCTGGAGAAAGTAAAAAAAAAAAAAAAAGTAAAAAAGTAAAAAAAACTTCAGTATCATTAACATTAGGTTCATTATCTATCTATCATAACACCATGCATTTGATAGACAATTTAGGGTATAATCAACAATGTGGCAGGAAAAGATAATAATTAGGAAGCACAAGTGAAGACATGAAAGGAGATTTTTCTCTACAAATTATTATTTGTCTTTCTCTTCTCTAGAAGTACTTCTTTGGCCCAGTCAAGTCCATTCCACTGCAATTACTTTGATTCTGGGAATAAACTACGCTCAAATTGGTAGATTACAATCATCTGCTCTCATTTTATCAGTTAGCTCTTCAAAATACTCAGTGATGTCTCCTAGTCACTCTCCATGATGCAACTAAGTTCAACCAATTCATTTCAATAAGTCCTTATTCACTGAACACCTGTAATAGACAGCAGCATTCAAAATGAAAGCATGTTCTCTACAGTCAAGCAGTTTTTATTCCAGTACAAAGAGAGACAAATAAACAGAAAACGTCTATGCAACATGGTAAGGGATACAGATGATATTCAAGTAGGAATGCTATCTTAAGTGACTCTGTGAAAGGAGCTTCAAAGAATACAGTTTGTACTGCCAAGAAAGGTTGAGAGAGTAAATCCATGCAAGTGAATCCATTAGCCCAAGCAAGGCTAAAAACAACAGAGTTCAGTACTCCTGAACCAAATCATCAGTTCCCTAATACCCCCACTTTAGGACTTTGGCATCTGCTGGAATTTAAAATACAGTAACCATTTTCTTTCCTCACAAAATTGTTAAGCAAAAATTTCACACATGCAGGATGGAGAATGTAGCTTAGGAAAGTACCTCACTGACATGTGAAAATTTACACATGCAATCACAGAACTACGGTCACAATACCAGACTTCATATAGCTGAGAGGAAGAAATGCACGCTATAAAAAAATGTAACATTCAATTTAGAGTGAGTCAAACAAGTGAGAGTGAAAAACAATAAAGCAAAACTAAATAAATTAAATAATTAAATAACTCAGCAATAAAAACACAAAGCAGAAACTCAGCTATACAAATTAAAAGCAAAAGGACTTGAGATATGACTAAAGTGGTAGAGCCATTGCCTAACAAGCACAAGGCCCCAAGTTCAATCCCCAGTACAACAAAAAAGAAAAAAAAGTTGGCATGGTCTTGAAAAATCAAAAGAAGTTCAAGACTGAAAATTACATTATTATGATAACTTAAATACAACACACATTTCTAAACTGCATTATTCATCTAGTAAATATCTGTGGAACAAATGGCAAAAATTGAAGAGAAACGTGAGGATTAGATGGTGATCAGTATGTAAAAGAGTAGGATAAAAATGTTCATGTTTGTAGAAAAAGCACTAATTAGAGTATTCAAAAGGGGTAGGACACTCAAGATCAGCAGCTTACTCCCAACTGGTTCAGACAGATAAAAGATGTTAAAAAGAGAAGGGAAAAGAATTTTTTTAATTAATCAAAAATAAATTTACAATAATGATATCAATGGAGACACATCAACTGTGACAAATGCAACACTCTGGAATTTAATCTTATTTAAAAAGTAAGATGAGGGCTGGGAAGTTGGCTCCATGGTAGAGTGCTTGCCTTGCATGCATGGGTCCCTGGGTTCAATTCCTCAGCACCACATAAGCAGAAAAAAGCCAGAAAAGTGGTGCTGTGGCTTAAGTAGTAGGGTGCGAGCCTTGAGCTGAAGAGCTGAGAGACAGCGCCCAGGCCCAGAGTTCAAGCCTCCAGGACCCACAAAAAAAAAAGTAAAATGAATTCAAGGTGGGGTGATATTGTTTATTTTTTTCAATTTTATTATCTTTAAATAGTTGTACAAAGAAAGTGACTTTTAACAAAGCACTTCATGAATGTGATGCATATTGATAAGTGTCACCCCATTCAACAACTCTCACCCTGCTTCCACCCACTCCTTCCCCTACTCTTCTTAATTTTGTGGAACATACAATGAATTCTTGACAGCATTTTCCCTGTCCCCTATCTCCTTGGCCCCACCCTACCTCTTGCATGTATCCATTTCCTGATATCCATTTTTGTTGGGTTTGGACATTGTCTTTCTAAAAAATTCTGCTATTTAAGCTCACCACAGAGTCTGTGATACTTCAGTAAATTCATTTTTACTACTTGCATACCACCCAACATATTTACTTGTAGATTTACAGGCACATTCTAGCTACCACAAATTGAGGAAGCCATGCAACCTTTGTTTCTCTGGGTCTGACTTAATATAATTTTTTCCAAGTCTTTACAGTTCCTTATGAATAGTACAATATCATTCTTTCTGATGGATGAGTAGAATTTCATTGTGTATATATGCCATGCTGCAATATATACATGCTGCAATGAACATGATTGTGTTGATGGCTTTACTGTAACCTTGTGATCTATTGAATAAATGCCCAGAAGTGGAATTGCTGGGTCAAAGGTAGTTCTACATTTAGTTTTTCGAGGAATCTCCACACTGCTCAGTGGAATAAGCCTATATTCCCACCAGCAGTGTATCAGAATTCTCTTCTGGCCACATCCTCACCAGCATTTATTGTTTTCTCACCCCATTTTAACTGGGGTGAGATAAAATCTCAGTGTTGTTTTAATGTGCATTTCCTTTATTGCCAGAGATGTTGATGTCTTTCTTAAGTCACTACCCCATTCATTAATTGGACTGTTATTTCTTTGAGGATTTAATTTTTTGAGTTCCAAGGACATCAGGCACCTGTCTAATGTGTAGCTGGTAAAAATCTCAGCTATCTTTGCCATGCAGAAACCTTTAAGTTTCATGAGATTCCAACTTATCAAGTCTTCAATTTGTTGTTTCTAGATCTTTACTTAAAAACTTTCAACCAGCAGTGGCACTGGTGGTTCACACCTGTAATCTTAGCTACTCAGGAGGCTGAGATCTGAGGATAATGGTTCAAAGCCAGCCTGGGCAAGAAAAGTCCGAGAGACTCTTATCTCCAATTAGGCACCAGAAAACTGGAAGTGGCGCTGTGGCTCAAGTGGTAGAGCGCTCACCTGAGCTGAAGAGTTCAAGTGTTCAGGCCCAGAGTTCGAGCGCCACAACCAACCAAAAAAACAAAAACAAAAAAACTTTCAACCAAATAAGAGAAAATTTTCCATTAACTTCAGGTTTTACCATTATTAAAATTTGACTTATAAGCCTCCTTTTAATTATCCTATCAAAACAAAACATAATTAAGTATGTCGAGATGGCAATCATCTACAGTTGTTGCATCATACAAAAAGATGGATATAAATGACATATATAAATTACTCATGGTTTTCACCACGATGTCTAAAGTTAACTACCCCCCTGTTCATGTCCCATAATTAAAATAATCACTTTAGTTTTAGAGAATTTATTATGTTTTATGTAGGGAATACTACTCATCTAAAATATATCTCCTCAAAAGTACTAAACTTAACCTTTTCTATATTTTTAATGTAAAATTATGATAATAAGCCTTTTCTCTTTCAAATCATTTATTTTTCATGTATTTGTTAACCTGATTAATGACTAAATTATAAATATCTTGAGATTATCCAAAGCACAAAGCAAATTTCCCAATTTGAAACCTAGGAGTTCTATTAGTTATGTAAGTCCAAGTCTTTCCTCTTTCCATTTCTCTCTGCTTCCTGGCTCATGAGGTAAGCAGTATGTCCTACCATGCTTTCCCATCATAATGAGCTGCCTTGTCAGAAGCCCAAAGTTCTAGGAATACTTGATCATGGACTGTTATACTCAAAACCGTAAGCCAAAACAAACCTTTCCAAATCAACAGCCTCAGGTATTTTCTCTCTTTTTTTTTTTTTTTTGGTATGTTTTTTATTGTAAAAATGCTGTACAGAGGGGTTACAGTTACATGAACAAGGTAATAAGTACATTTCCTATTGAGCATTGTTGCCTCCTCCTTTCTTTAGGTATTTTCTTATACTGATGGAAGGGAAGGTTAACTAATAAAAGTGACCATGGACACATCAGTTAAGGCTCAAATAGAAGAAACAGTGCCATTTAAGAGACGCTCATACCAAGAAATAGGTGTTTGCCAAATAACAGGAATTACAAGAATGGCATCTAGTAAGCAGTTAAGATATCATAGCTATAATTTAAATCATAGAATTGGCCCACCAGGAACAGACTGATCTAATACTATCAGAGAGGAGGACAAGCTAGAAGGCAAAAACTGGAAATCTTAACTCCATGAGTATAGCAACCTACACAACAAGAAAACTGCCACAGCATTACTGTGGGCCCTAACACCTACCAATACACCAGTAAATGTGTATCATCCTAAAAAACTTAAGTGCAACATTATCATCATTTACACTGTCCCTCCCTGCCCCACAAAAAACCCTCAAAATTTCCATACTGCTTTGAATACCACAAACTGCAGCCACAGAATGAAGTTAAACTATTTCCCTCTCTAAAGATCACAGGTGTGTATCCTTTAATTAAAAACATAGATTGTATCAGGAACACTGTGCTCTAAGAAAGTTTTCACATTTTAGATTCTGTAGCATGAGACTATAAAGCAGAATTAGTATTAAACAAGCTAATCCACAGTACTTGACAAAAGTGGCAAACTCAAACTAATATACTTTCTTTCTTTTTTCCTTTTTTTTTTTTTTTGCTAGTCCTGGGGGGGGGGGGGTCTAGGCATTATCCCTGAGCTTCTTTTGCTCAGGACTAGCGCTCTACCACTTGAGCCACAACGCCACTTCTGGCTTTTTCTGCTTATGTGGTGCTAAGGAATCGAACCCAGGGCCTCAGGCATGCAAGGCAAGCACTCTACACTAGGCCACCTTCCCAGCCCTAGTTTTTCTCTTTTTTCTGTTTATGTGGTACTGAGGAATTGAACTCAGGGCTTCATGCATGCTAGGCAAGCACTCTACCACTAAGCCACATTCCCAGCCCAGTACTTTCACTGTAAATATAATGTATACTTATAGTAAGGAAAAAAAAAAAACATATAACCTTTCCTATTTTGAAATATATATTTAAGCCATGAAAAGGTACACTTAGAAATGAGTATTTCTAAAACTAAAGTGAAATGTCCTAGGTTAATAGAAAATGTTAAATATAACAAATAAAGGGGAGATACCCTAACATGCATGTGTGCATGCACATATTATGTATATGTACATATACACATAGTTGGGGAGGTTGGGTGTGTGCTGTGGACTGAACCCAGGACCTCATGCATGCTATATAAGCTGCACTACCATGGAGCTAAACCCTCCAGCCCTAAATGTATATTTATGGTAAGACAACTCAGAACAATAAAATGAGTCCTGAAAATATTTTGAAAGAGTAATTTCTTTTCCAAAGTGAATTAAGCCACAAAGAAACACTCTAAAGTTGTTCAGTTCCTGCCAAAAAGGACAGAAGATCCAACTTAAAACTGTGACAAAACTGATACAAAGCTGAGAAGATGAAAAAAAACACAATGATGAATTATGCTACATAGAATAAAGACTCCAGGTTGATACAGATGGTAAATGGAATGCTAGAGCTCTTCTTTATGATTAAGAAATGGTAGAAGGCTACCATATTGCAACCAATGAGATATAACTATTTCAAGCAAACATCATAAAAGAATAGTAAAAACAACTTGAGAAAACCAAAACATTCCAAATAATGGGACAAAATTCTGATATGGTACGCAAAGAATAACACATTATTTCTTACCAAACAAACAAAAATGTATAAACAAAATATACTCCCAAGGAAACAATCAGAGAAACTCACATTGAAGGGTCTAATAAAAGATAAAACAAAAACTGACAGTCTTCAATAATGTCAATACTGTGCAAATACAGTAAGGTCAGATAACTGTTCTAGGTTAAATAAGCACAAAAGACATGACAAGTAAGTACAATAAGAAATCATAACTGAATCCTGGAAAGAAAGAAGATTCTACAGACAAAAAGAAGTGGGACATGGGCTGGGAAGGTGGCTCAGTGGTAGAGCGCTTGCCTTGCATGCCTGAGGCCCTGGGTTCGATTCCTCAGCACCACATAAGCAAAAAGAAAAAAGCCAGAAGTGGCGCTGTGGCTCAAGTGGTAGAGTGCTAGCCTTGAGCTGAAGAGCTCAGGGACAGCGCCCAGGCCCAAGGTTCAGGCCCCACGACTGGACCAAAAAAAAAAGAAGTGGGACAAATCACAGCTAAATGACTGGAAGATAAAGACAAAAGTATCAGAGAAGGGATTTGCATAGAGATGACCAGAGATTCTTAAATCTTAAACTCTTAAATCTTCCACATAGTACTAACTAAAGCATGCTTATGAGAAAACAATCCCAAGGGTGGAGAAGAAATCACATAAGAGAAATTAGAAGGAAGAGCACCTGAGGTTCACACAGGATAGGGAACAGTGCATGTTCCTGTCTGAGTAGAAATACAACTCTTAGAATGGTAAGCACTACTCAAGAGGACCTTATCTTCTGAGTAATGGGAATAATTAGCTCTACAGTTGGAACTTAACAAAGTCTCCAAGTAGGTTAACTGCATCTGTGAAGAAAGCTTAAGAACATTTATAGAAATATTAAAAAAAAAACTTGAGGAGCTAATAACAATCACTACAATGACCAGCATATAATGAAAGTTACCAGATACATAATAAAGGAAGAAAAATGACCAATAAAGAAGAAACCCATCAAAACCTAACATAAATATTAAAATTAACAATAAGGAAATTAAGAGTTAACTATATATAAAATCAAAAAGTAAAAACACTGGTAATATTTTAAAAAAAGACCAAAACCTGGCTGGGCCAGGCACTGGTGGATCACACTTACAAAACGCTACCTATGCAAGAGACTGCAATCTGAGGATTGCAGTTCAAAGCCAACCTAGGAAAAAGTCAGTAAGACATCTTTATATAACCAGCAATTCCAGAAGTAAAACTGTGGCTCAAGTAATTGAGTACCAGCCTTAAGCGAAAAAACTAAGGGGCAGCAGCCAGGCCCTAGTTCAAGTCCGAGTACTAGAACACGTAATAAAAATAATAATAGTATCCAGGCGCCGGTGGCTCACGCCTGTAATCCTAGCTACTCAAGAGGCTGAAATCTGAGGAACACGGTTCAAAGCCAGCCCTGGCAGGAAAGTCCGTGAGACTCTTATCTCCAAGAAACCACTAGAAAACTGGAAGTGAAACTGTGGCTCAAGCGATAGAGTGCTCGCCTTGAGCTGAAGAGCGCAGGGACAGCGTCCAAGCCCAGAGTTCAAGCCCCACGACCAACCAAAAAATAATAATAATAGTAGTAACACTAGTAATAATAGCCTGTGCCAGGCTCACACCTGTAATCCTAGCTACTCAGGTGGCTGAGATCTGAGGACTAGAATTCAAAGCCAGCCTGGGCAGGAAACTCCATGAGACTTTATCTCCAATTAACCACCAAAAAGCCATAAGTGGAGTTGTGGCTCAAGTATAGAGCTCTAGACTTGCGGAAAAAAATAAGCTGAGCGACAGTGCCCAGGTTCTGCATGCAAGTCTCAATACTGCCCCACACACACACAGGACATGTATTCTAATCATTTTTATTAAATAAAAATTTTTAATCACTATATAATTATGAACCTAATTTTTTATTTAAAAAACTATTTTATCCTCATAAGCTTTTTGTGGAACGTTTAATTCTAGGAGTATCCATCCATACTTATGAAGAAAAGCAAAACTACTAACAATATGTCTCCTATTGTTCAAAAAAAATATTTCAGATAATTTTTTTTAAGAAAATTCTTTATAATTTTTTTTGGCCCGTACCAGGGTTTGAACTTAGGGATAGAGCTTTCTTGGCTGGTACTCTACACTTTGTCCATATCTCCAGCTGGCCTTTTTTTTGTTGATTATTTCGATCCTCCAGATCTCAGCTTCCTGAGCAGCTACAATTACAGGCATGAGCCAGGCATGGCTTAAAATAAACTCAATTTTTTTTTTCCAGAGCTGAAGACCGAACTCAGGGTCTTGCGCTCACCAGGCGGGCGCTCTTCCGCTGAGCTAAACCCTCAGCCCCTCAATTTTTATTCTGAATAAATCCATATTATATGGTAATTCTGCTTTAATATAAATAATAAAGGGATGTGAATTATAACTCACAAGAAGCAATCACATTCTTTTATCTCATAAAAGAAAAATATGGGGCTTAGTGGTAGAGTGCTTGCCTTGCATGCATGAGGCCCAGGGTTCGATTCCTTAACACCATATAAGCAGAAAAAGCCAGAAGTAGCGCTGTGGCTCAAGTAGTATAGCACTAGCCTTAAGCTAAAGAGCTGAGGGACAGCGCCCAGGCCCAGAGTTCAGGCCCCACTACTGCCAAAAAAAAAAAGAAAAATGTAAGTATGAACAAGCTGGTTTTTCAGATTTAAGAAGCTAACAATTATAAACTTATTATAGTGACTCATTTTACAAAATAAAAAATAATAAAAATAATTTTTTAAATTTCTGAAGGTTTTCTAAAGGATAAGGCATTCCATAATCATATTAATAAATAAAAAGAAATATTTTACATGTTTAGCTATTAAGCAATTTTTAAAAAAAAATAAGACACTTTATACATAAAGTAAAAAGATCATGTCAGATGTTCGCAGTATAGTTGGTCGGTGTTTCTGATTGTCCCTAAACTAACATTATTAAGTAATTTTTATCAGCATAAAACCTAGGAAATCAGTAATAATTTTATTACTACATTTTATAACATCAGTTTTGACTATTATTTTTTCTAGATGTAAAAATAAAATTATCTCAATTTTTATTAAAAATTATTGTTAAATTTTACCTTCACTATTAACCAAAGTAACACCTATTTACAATAATGCTCTATGTACAGATTATACATACTTATTATAGGCATTTTCTGATTACTTCTGATGCCACTGGTATTTCTGAAGGGTATCTTTCTAAGACAGAAACTTAAAGTACAAGTGTTTCAGAACAGCAAATTCTTTCCTTTCTTTGCTCAATTTTCACACTGAATACAATCCATACTTTGATTATTTTTATTTGCCTTATTTTAATATTCCTTGACATAAACCAGCTACTTAACGCAGTGAAAACAGTACATAAGATCAGCAGATTTTTTTTTACTGCTTTATGCAAAGCGAAAATTGTATTTCAATACAATAAAATGAGATTTAACTCAAGCTAGTGGCTAATAAATGATAATAAGGCTAAACAGACCATTTGATAATCGATCTTGCCAATTAACTTTCTTCTACTATGGGGTTATAGGCAACATCACAACCACTGCTGATCAGTTCTTTGGTCACAAATATAGCTGATTCAGCAGAAATCCACTATCACCATGTTCTCTGTACCAATTTTGCTACAAGCAAATCATATACAAGTTATTGCTGGGAAAGTGTAGCAGTAACATACCCAGTTTGATTCTAAAAATAGATGACAACCTGACAGTTAAAAGAATATAATCTACTTCAAATACTAGACTGAAGAAATAAAGATAATTTTCTGGACACTGGTGGTTCCTGCCTATAATCCTAGCTACTAAACTGAAATATGATATCAAAATCAACCTGGAGGACATTTGGAGACTTTATCTCCAATTCACCCATAAAAAGCCAGAAATGGAGGCATGGTTCAAATTGTACATACTTGGGCCCCTGAAAGGAGGAGAAGGGAGCTTAATGAGAGTACTAGACCTGGAGTTTTAGCACAAAGCAAAATAAAAGAGAAAACAGAAAAGAGAGAGGAAAAAAAAGCAGAAAAGAGAGAAAACAAAAAGGAAGGAAGGAAGAAGGAAGGAAAGGAGGGAGGGAGGAAGGAAGGGAGGGAGGGAGGGAGGGAGGATGAGATCATTTAATTCAAAATATAGCCAGCCACGTGGTAGCTCTTGCCTATAATCCTAGCTACTTAGAAGTCTGAGATCTGAGGATTGCAGTTCAAAGTCAACTGGGGAAGGAAAATGCAGGAAACTCTAATCTCCAATTAACTACCAGAAAACGGGAAGTGGCACTGTAACTCAAAGTGGTAGAGTGCTACCTTGAGCAAAAGAGCTCAGGGACAGCACCCAATCTCTGAGTTCAAGCCCCACGACTATCAAAAAATTAAAAATTAAATTAAAAAAAATATATATATATATTTCCAATCATTCAGTATTTATACTTTAGACCAATAAACATGGGCTAGATGATAGAATTTGTGTTTAGCAAACCTAGGGCTCTGGGTTCAGTCCTCAGCCCCCAAAATAAATTAGATGCCAACACACCAAATTCTGACTCACATTGCTAAAATAAACTCCAAAGACACTAACACATTTTTATCTTCAACTGTAATAAATGTATGAAATATAAAATGAAACTGCTGATCTCCCTTTAACCCATCAGCTTTATATGTACCTTAATGTAGGAATTACAATCTTAAAACAAACTATACTTCCAAATTACAATAAAATTCATTTCCAAAGAGACAAATCTGTTTCTTTTTAATTGCTTATTGGCAGCAACTGCACTTCCATCTCCAATTTTTCTTTTTACCTATAACTCTTTCTCATAATATGCTGTTCAAGTTAACGGAATCCGCACTTCAGTCCTTTGGGTTTTCCTCTCCTTAGAGATTAATTCCCTGAGAACTGACAAGCTTCCTCCAATCCTTCCCAGTCACAATCCACTACAGAGTATAAATCAGCCATGTTTATCTTGTCCCTCAGTATCCACCAGAAATTAGTTCTAGGGCAATTCATAGATAACAAAACGTTCAAGAGCTTTATATCAATGACACAGTATCTGCATATAACATACCTCACATCTTCCCCTATATTTTAAATAATCTGTAGATTACTAATACAATACAAATATTTCTTAAAGTGTTACCATTTAGGGAATAATGGCAATAGCGAAGTCTATATGTTTATTACAAATGCAACTTTTTTTCAAGTCTAAGCTGACTGAATCCAACACTGTGGAACCCTCTAATAAGGAAAGACTGAGTATATATGGTATTAATTTGCACACACATCAACAGTTCATTGTGTTAATACATATGAAACTCTGAAGACACTAGGTGTGTTATCAACCCTTGGCACAGTTCTAGGCCGTAGAAGACTTTCAAGTACATTTAGTGAAAATCTGAACTGAGTCTTTAAATCTTTACCCATCAGTATTTGCAAGGTATCCTTCAAAACTGTATTTTTTTAAATTAATCTTTGACCCAAGACACATTCTCTCTCTAATGAACGTATTTCAATTGACTCTTTAGAGAGAAATGGTTCAGATCATGCCAATACAAATGTTCCCTGCCAGATAACACAGAGTTCAGTATGCTTAATCAATGAAATAAAATGCCTGAACACCATTCTTGTGGTCCTCACAAAATGTATGAGCCTATTAATTGTAGTATCTATTGTTTTAAAAGTTATACTAAATAAAATTTGAGAATAGTTTACAATATATGTGATGTTAAGAAGGATGCCTGAAAAGCCAGGAATGGGAACAAGAAAATGAAGGGCCATGAGAAGTATTTTAACACACACTGCTTCTATTTCCTCCTTTCCAAAGAGAATTTAAATGGGAAGGAAAAAATGGAGGCAGAACCTATAACTCGGAATAAGCCTTAAGGAAGACAAAAGATGCTGGATTTGCAATTCCTGCGTTTAACCTGCTACCAATCCACCAAGTAATTTTAAAGGATTTTTTTTTTAAATACCCAGAATCTTTTTGCTTCACCCAGGTCCAGCTGGATATCATCTCACAGTATCTCCCGCCTACAGACACAGACACAGACACACACACACACACAGACACACACACACACACGCACACGCTATGAGTCTGTGCTCAGCCAACCGTCATGAGAAAACATTAAACCATGAGGTTCATTGCCCTAATTCTTCCCCCCGCCAGGAAAATTATCTATTTTAGCAGGACTTGGGGGGCGGGAGTGAGGGAGGGGGGAGAACGCTCATTACCATGCAACTTCCCTATTGTCCAAGGGGAGAAAAATGGCACTAACTTTCCACAAGAGACAATTGCTTTTGCAGGGTATGCTCTCCACAGACTGAAAATAAAGGTGGATTTGAAGCATTCCCAAGAATAGAAAAATGAGATACTTCGCTTTGCAATCACAGAGCCCCTTAAACAAATCCTCCAGCATTGTGAGTGGATCTCCCCTCAACCACACACACACACACACACACACACACACACACACACACACACACACACACACACACACACACACACACACACACACACACACACACACACACACACCTGCCATTCAAGTAGGGTTCCCTTCAATACAAAATGCGACCCTCCGCCATCCCGGACGCTGACAGGCACGGAGAGCGGGGGCGGCCGGGCCGGAGCGGCAAGGAGGCGGACACGACGCGCGCGGGGCGCCGCACCTCCGCCGGGTCTCTAACGAGGTTGTAAAGCAGCGATTTCCGCAGCCCGGGGATTCCAGCCCTGGCCCTGGCCCTGGCCCGTGGGCCTCGGCCCGCGCCCCGCCCGGCGCCCACCCCACCCCCACCCCGGAGGGGCCCCGGCCCCGGCCCCGCGCGCGCCTCAGGCTCCCGGCTCCCCGCGCGCCCTCAGCACCCCGATACCCGACGCCGCCGGGCCGGCGCGGGCGCCACACCTGGATGTAGTTGTTCTCGCAGTAGTCGGCCACCCGCTCCAGATTCGTGTAGCTGTCGAAGAGGGCCCGGCGGCCCCCCGGGATTTCCTCTTCCAGCAGCATCTGCAGCTCCGCCATCTTCACATCCTCCTCCTCCTCCTCCTCCTCATGCAGCCCGCAGGGCTAGCGGCGGCGGCAGCGCCAGGGAAACCCAAGCCCGGGAGAGGAGGCGCAGCCGCGACCACGACCGTAACTCGGGAGGAGCGAGAAACACCCCCGGCGCGCGCCACAGCGGAGGGGGGCAGCGGGGACGGAGGCGGGGCGCGGACCGGCGGGCCGCGAGGACGGTCACCGCGGCGACGGCCGCCGGGCGCGCGCACGCGCACGCGCACGCGCGCTCTCCTCCCTCTTTCCCTCCGCGGGCGCCCGAAAGATTCCCAGCCTCGCCCGCTCCTCCTCCCCACTTCCGGCGTCTCCTAGCGACGGCGGGGCGGGGGCGAGGCCCCGGGCGCGCGCCGAGCCGGGAGCGCGGTTAACCCTTGGGTTCCCTCGGCCGGCTGCGAAGGCTGCCAGGCCTCCTGTAGCTGCCTCTGATAACCCGGTGGGAACGAGCCACGCTTTCTGCCGGCTTCCTCCGGGGCGCCCCCCATCCTTGACCTCCCCACTCTCCACAGCCTGGGACCGAGCCCTCGTCGAGGTCATCGGAGGATCCCCTCGGGGCGGCCTTTCTCGACCCCTGCTTGGCAACCCGGGGAAGAGCAGCCCACACTGGGGGCCATGGTCACCGAAGCACCCCTGTCCGACGGGCAAAAGCTCGCAAAGCTTGCATGCAGCTTTAAGTGCCACTGTCTTCGTTTCCACCCCATCCTCTTTGTCACAAAATGGAAGTTTCCAGATCCAAATTCTGCTGCCTTTTTTAAGTGGCAGATTCTCTTTATTGTAGCCCAGGCTGGGCTTGAACTTGCAATCCTCCTACCTCTGCCTCCCCAGGAGCTAGGATTACAGCAATGCCAGATCCATCCTGGGCCTCTGCTCTTTCCACCTGTGCTGTCAATAAAGCTCCCCTTCACAGTACATTTTTAAAATGGCTTTGCTGGTACTAATTTCCTTTTTCCTACGGTTGTGACGAGGTTAAAACAAAATGTGAACACATTGAAAACGTTGAGTACTACAAAGATTCAAGCTAGATAACTGATCTTGATAAAGGAGAGAGGAGTCAACTGTGCTTATTCACCAGATATTGTTAACTTTTTCCCTCAAGCTACCCTGTACAATGTAATCTTAAAAAACTAACACTTTTGACAACTGCTGGGTTAATCCCTGACCTTTATCTAAACTGGAAACTCCAGTGTGGTTACTCTCTTAGCTTAGACTAGAATCCATTGTTTCAACTCTTACTCTTGCTCTGGTGGTTTCTTAGGACTTGCACATTGAATTCTTTCTTTTTCACTAGGAAAACATACTAAAAACGAGCACTTTAATAGTAATTATCATTACAGACAAAATTTAATGTTATATTGGCTTTATGATGTATACATTAACAAAATGAATTTTCATTATAGAATCAATACTTAAAATGTTGATCTAGTCTGGTTTTATTCTTAAACACTTCAAACATTTTCCCTATTAATGTGAATGTAAACACCCTTATCAGTGTGAAGGTACTATAGCTTAAGTGTGAGGAGCTTTTTCAAAATGAAGGCTGGGGAAGTGGCGCTGTAGCTCAAGTGGTAGAGCGCTTGCCTTGAGCTGAAGAGCTGAGGGACAGCGCCCAGGCCCAGAGTTCAGGCCCCACGGCCGACAAAAAAAAAAAAAGAGTCTCACAAAATGAAGGCTTCATGAGAGAAAATGTAGAGTCACATCTAGATATTCATTAGCTAGGGAGTAGGAATGACAGAATTAGGTAGTTACATAAATGGCACATAAACAGGGGAACAAGGTATAAATGTATAATCAAGTGAATCAAGTAAGCTTTCCTTTCAGACTAAACTTCAATAGATTAAAAAAAGTTGAATACTTAAGAAGCCCACCAAGTGAGATAAATGTAGATCCCAGACTATACTTATGCATTCAATTATTGCTTAGCAATTCACCCAATAAATTTCCCTGAGGAAGGATTATGCTAGAAATTACTGAGCAAAGATTCTGGTACTTTCTCTAATTAATTTGTGGTTACCTCTTTGGGCATTTGATTCCTTATCAAAAAAAAGTCAAAGAGTTAAATCCAGGTGAGTGGTTTTCAAAATTAAACAGATCACCAGGACTTGTTAAACTGAATACTGGAGACACTCCCCACTCCCTTGCTTATTCATTTGGTCTGGCACAATTCATGTTTCTTACAGATGTACAGGTGATCCCCAGAAACAATCCTCCAAGCTCTATCAAGGCCTATGATTCCAATTTCTGAGCAGTTGAGTGTCGCCACCAAGGTAAGTGCTTTTAACTCCCAGGAAAAATCTAAAAGATCCAAAGACAAACAAAAATAAAAATAAACCTTGGCTGTCGCCAAAACCGAATTTAAAAAAAGGAAAACAACCATAAAATCTATAAAAGGGACAGGATTGTGCATCTTGTGAAAATCCTTTACTAATTACCCATACTTAAGTTGACAAAGGTAATGAACTCTGTTTATTTCAGTCAGGTGCCCATGGGTCATGTCTGTGAATATTGTTACTTAGGAGACTGAGATTTGAAGATCACAGTTCAAAGCCAGCACAGGCAAGAAAGTCCATGAGACTCTGATCTCCAATTAACCATCAAAAAGCTGCAAGTAGAGCTGTGGCTCAAGGTGGTAGAGCAAAAAACTCAGTGCCCAGGCCCTGAGTTCAAACCCGAGGACCAGCACCACATGTGCATGCATGCACGTGTGCACGTGCGTGTACTCACACACACACACACACACACACACACACACACACACACACACAACATGCCAGGCACAGTGGCTAATACCTATAATCCTAGCTATTCAGGATCAGGAGGCTGTGATCTGAGGATCTTGGTTTGAAGCTACCCAGGGCAAAAAAAAGTCTAAGATTCTTATCTCCAGGTGAGTGGTTTTCAAAATTAAACAGATCACCAAAAAGCTGGAAATAGAAAACTGTGACTCTAGTGGTAGAGCGCTAGCCTTGAACACAAAAAGCTCAAGGACAGCATCCAGGCCCTGAGTTTAAACCCCAGAATAAGCACCCAAAAAAAGCTTTTCATATGAAATAATGATAAAATAAGAGGTGCACATTTGAGCCATCAGATTAACAATCATAATAGTAGTACATGCCACATGTGAACATCTCTATATACATTCATATAAGCAAACTCATTGCCCTAGAAACAAGAAACTTTTTTTCAGTCCTGGGGCTTGAACTCTGGGTCTGGGAGTTGTTCCTTAGCTCTTCCTCTCAGGGCTAGCACTCTACCTCTTGAGCCACAGCGCCACATCTGGTTTTCTAGTGGTTTTTTGGAGATAAGAGTCTCAGGAACTTTCCTGCCCATTCTGGCTTTGAACCGTGATCCTCAGATCTCAGCCTCCTGAGTAGTTAGGAATACAGGTGTGAGCCACCAACGCCCAACTTAAGAAAGATTTTTAATTGTACATATTTAACATACTCATTTATGAGGTTATGTAGCTATAATCCATTTTGAAACAACCTTTTACATTATAGTGATTTAGGCTCTTCAAAGTCCTATATAGAATAGGTTACCTTTAAAAGCCATTATGTGATTTAGTAGTTCTTGCTTTTTTCATTTATCTACTTAAGTAATCATTTTTCCCTCATTACAGAGCATCTCCTATCTAAGAACAAGATGCTGCTCAGTTCAGGCTCAAAAAAGGTCAACTGTAAATTACAGTATAATTATTACATACTGAATGAAAATCCTTCATATCTTGGAAAAGTTTTAAATGCTCATCAAACAAACTTAGGATACATATATTTGGGAGGACCAGGAAAGCAAAGCTGAAGGCAGAGACTAGTTGGAAAACTGTTTAATCAAGACTAGGTAAAAGATGATGAGGTAAAAGGTGATGATCTTCAGGAAGACGAGCTGCAAAGAAGTGAATGTAGTAGTAAACATTCAGGAGGTAAAATCAACAGGGTTGGTAAGTGCATACAGAAGATAAAAGAACAAGAGGGGTCAAGGATGGTAATCAGGTGGCTGGACACCTGAGAAGTGGTATAAATTACGTAAGATTCCACATACTCATAAAAACTCCCCAATTTACCTTCTCTGTATGTTTTGAGATCATTTTTCATTTTGTTTTGTTTTGTTAGTCATGGGGCTTAAACTCAAGGCCTGAGCATTCTACCACTTGAGCCACAGCGCCGTATGTGGTACTGAGGAATTGAACCCAGGGCTCCATGCATGCTAGGCAAACACTCTACCACTGAGCCACCTTCCCAGCTTCTCTATATGTTTTGATCCGTTATCAGTAATAACACTAATATAAAAGACATTGCATTGGCCTTTTGCTACCATACTACTTTTGGGAAATTACTTAATTCACAACAAAATCTTTGAGTAGGTTATCCTTTTTCTCCCCTCAAATAATGAAATCTTTAACAGCTATGGAGAAAGTCAGGGAAGTAATGAAGATTATCAGTAATCCTGAATAATGGACATGTGTCTATTACATGCCAAGTATCCAGCCAGCATTCCCCATATCTCAGTCCTCACACATATTGCAAAGCATGTTTTATGATTTCCATGTACAGACTCAAAAAAACAACAACTCAGGGGTAGAGAAACAAATAACAAATACATTTAGAAATTTATGGTGTTAGGAATTACTGACTTGCTTTCTTAAAATGTTTTTCTTTTCTATTATACTATGGTCATTACATTTAAACACCCACTTCATTTAAACTTAAATGCACTAAATATGTATTATATAATATAAAATAATTCAAATGTAATTTAAACAATGCTTAAAATATGTTTATTGTAGCTCTATAAACACAGTGCATGGCACTTAGATACTAATAATGCCTGTCGAAAACTGATTTTAGAAAAACTTCATGATGAAAAGAAAGGTTAATTCCTAGCTAATGACATAACTCTTCTATACTTACATTCCACAGGAGCATGTTTTTTAAGAGCTGGGCAGCACTGGTTCATGCTTGCAATCTTAGCTACTTGGGAAACTGAGATTAGAAGAATTGCTATTCCATGCCAGCCCAGGCAGAAAACCTTTGAGAATCCGTGTCAATGGAAAAAAGCCAAGTATAGTGGAATGTGCCTGTAATTCCAGCTAAAAATGAGAATTCTAAAATAGATCACAATGCAGACACATCTAGGAAGAAAGAGAGATCCTTTTTTATATATAATGGACTGGAAACACATCTGTCTAACAAATGTGAAACCCTGAGTTCAAGTCTCAGTATAGCTGCTCCCCCTAAAATTATTTTTTTTTCTTGGTGGTACACCTCTGGAACCCCATTGATCAGGAGACTGAGGCAGGAGGATGAAGAGTTTGAGGTCAGCGGGGGCTACATAGTAAAACTCTGCCTCTAGATAATAATATGTTTTGATTCGTTATGAATAATAACACTAACATAAAAGACATTGCATTGGCCTTTTGCTATCATACTACTTTTGGGAAATTGCTTAATTTATACATACATGGTTCAGTCTCACCAATACTGAATGAGATGCAAATAAAATAACACAAAGAATGTAAAAAATAATAAAAATAAAATAACACAGTAACATTTCTTACCTACCAAACTTTCTCAGAGGTCATTTGTAAATGTACCATTTAGTATTTGTATTATTTGAATGGTGGAATTGTAGAGATTTTTAGTTTTACTCATCTTAATATTTTCTGAAATGAACACGGATTGTTTTTCTAAGAGTAGTGAGGGAGAACTATTAATGTAGTCCAAGATAACTATTAGACCAATTTTATTATCAGCTTGATTCAAAATAACCATTAAAAATCTCTGAAGCTTTTTTTGTTATTGTTGCTGTTGTGTTTTTACCTATTATGCTAGTCACATGAAGTGCAATTTATTTTTTAAAACTAAAGTTCTTTATACAGCTGTTCCTGCCTGAGTATCCTTGGGCAATTAGTTCTTGGATTCCTTCCCTGCTCCCCAACTCTCTCCCACCTACAACCAAATCCATAAAATAAATTCTATAAAATTCTATAAAATAAATCCCTTATATAAAACCTAAGGCACATCCTCTGTATACTTCAAATCATCTACAGATAACTTATGCTATATAAATAGTTTTTATGCTGCATTAATGAAGAAATCATAATTCTAAATATTCAGTAAAGACAAGATTTCTCAAAATATTTTCAATATTAACTGGACACCTATGGCTCACATCTGTAATATAGCTACACAGGAGGCTAAGAACAGAGGATCATGGTTCAAAGCCAGCCTAGGCTTTGACAAGTCCATGAGACTCTGAGACTCTCATCTCCACTTAACCACAGAAAACCCAGAAGCAGAACTGCGGCTCAAGTGGAAGAGCCCTTGGAGTGAAAGAGCTAAAGAACAGTTCTGAGTTCAAGCCCCAGTATTAGTATACACACAAGAAAAGAAATATTACTGAGCACTGGTTGCTCATGCCTGTAATTCTAGCTACTCAGGAGGCTGAAATTTGAGGACCACAGTTAAAAACCAGCCTGGGCAGGAACGCCTGTGAGACTCTTCTCTAATTAAACACCCAAAATCCAGAAGTAGAGTTATGGTTCAAGTGGTAGAACACTAGCCTTGAGTAAAAAAAGTTCAATGACAATGCCTAGGCCCTGAGTTCATGCCCTAGGACCAGCACAAAAGAGAAGGGAGGAGGGAAGGGAAGAAAGGAGGAGGGGAGGGGAGCATAGGGGAAGGGAAGGGGAGGGGAAGGGACTGGAGAGGGAGAGGAGGGAATCTTGCTTTACACAACCTACAAATTGGACAGGATGACCTTTGGACCCATCAAAGCCTTGAATAAGATTGTTGTGGGACTGAGGGTTCATCTCAGTGGTAGAATATGTACTCAGCATGCACAAGGCCCTAAATTCAATTTTCATAATCAAACAAAGCAAAGCAAAACATTGAACAAATCTAAAATGAGAACCTGATGGCTTGTTACTCAGGCCTCAGTTAGGTAAGCCACTATGAATGTACCTTAAATATCTCACATCCTATTATATTTTATCATATTTTTACGTAAATTCTTCTGCTGAGACAAACATGTATTATGTCTGTGGAATTCTACCATACATCATCCAAGCAACTTTATCTCTAAGTGAGGAGATTAAAGTAAAGTACATAGTACAATGCCTGGTAGCATGGGCTCTGAAGAAATAAGTATGGTTTATCTCACTGTGCACATTGCCTGCCTTTTAACATCAAGAAGACATAGATCAGGGGCTGGGAAGGTGGCTCAGTGGTAGAGCGCTTGCCTTGCATGCCTGAGGCCCTGGGTTCGATTCCTCAGCACCACATGAACAAAAAGAAAAAAGCCGGAAGTGGCGCTGTGGCTCTAGTGGTAGAGCACTAGCCTTGAGCTGAAGAGCTGAGGGACAGCACCCAGGCCCAGAGTTCAGGCCCCACGACCGGGACCAAAAAAAAAATTCTAAGAAGACATAGATCATGCCTTATATGGCCCTATCTTCTCCCTGCACACTATTAACATGCTAGTTAATCCTTAACATTGTTTTCAACTGTTTAGCTCAAAAACATTTGCTTTGGGGCCCTTACCAGGGCAGCACATTTCAGCAGGAATAGATGGCAAAGCAACCCACTCATGTTAGGAACCAGGAGAAGAAAGAGAAACAGGAAGAGGCCAGTGTCCCACAATCCTTTTCAAGGGCCACAGCTCTAATGAACCAAAACCTCCCAATGAGCACCATCTCTCAAAGTTTCTACCATCTCATATTACTGGCACCCTGGGAACCAAACTTTTAACATATAAGAGTCCTTTAATCCCAGTCATAGCAGAGACTCCCTCACTCCCATGGCCTCATATGGTCCTACACAAAGCCCTATTTCCAAATACCACTGAGTTCCCCATACATGAACTTTGGGGCAGTGTATTCAAACTATAGCAGCCGCTCACTGCTACTTTCATGAAATGGAGTGAACAGCAAAAGCAAGAGCACAAACAAAAACCCTGCCAAAGCCAGTTTATGTATCCTCTTAGGAAAGAAAGAATATAGAAAAACCTTCATGTTTTGAAATAGCAGAAACCCTAAATTCAACTACACTTCAAACACATCAGGGTTTCTTCCTTCCTCCTCCACAGGAATGAACAATATATACCTCACAGATTTCTGTTAAGTACTTCTATTAACTGACTGTCTACTCAGATGAGTAAGTAAATGACTCATATCACTGAAGTATTTCATGGATTTGATGAGGATTTCAGGGAAAAATACCAATTTATCTTCCAACAGAAAAAAAAATCTGTCAATTATAGGAAAGTAAGAGTTTCATCAGCAAGCTGGGCATAATATTATATGTCTGTAATTCCAGAACTGGGAAGGCAGAGGAAGGAGGGTTTTATTTGTTTTTGTTTTTTGGGTCTGGTTGTGGGGCCTGAACTCTGGGTGCTATCCCTCAGCTCTTCAGCTCAAGGCTAGCAATCTACCACTTGAGCCACAGAGCCACTTCTGGCTTTTTTTCTTTTTGGTTATGTGGTGCTGAGGAATCGAACCCAGGGCCTCACGCATGCAAGGCAAGCGCTCTACCACTGAGCCACCTTCCCAGCCCAGGGTTTTGAGTTTAAAGACAGCCTGGATTACATATCAAGACATCCCTTCTCCCCCCACCCCAGGCAAGTTTCATCCCTGAAATGGGACTTAGAGATTTTTTTTTAATGCACTAATACACTAGATGTGTATTACACTTTGTGGCTTTGTGATAAAGAGTTTGCTTAGCATGCATGAGGCTCTAGGTTTGCTCCTTAGCACTGTAAAATAAAAGGGGTTGTGGTATTATGAAATTGTTCTCCTTTTTTTCTTTAAAAGTGTGTGTTGTTTATTCATTGCCTATTTTAAAAAGAATTTTAAGGCATCTGAGAGATTTAAATTACTCAGGGATAAAAAATAGTTGATTATCACTACAAAAATAGGAAGTCATAAATGATACATCATGGGTATTTGCAAGGACAAGGAGCAAGAAATATAGCCCTCAAGAACCTCTGAGCCAGAATGAGTAGGAGAAACATTAGAACTCATTGACATATGCATAAACTTTCTGAGTAGAGTTCCAGGCGCTCAGAAACTTGGAGAGAATCGACAAATGGATTGCATCACGCTAAAAAGTTTCTGCCAAGCGAAGGACACAGTTACTAAGGTAAAAAGGCAGCCTTCCAGAACGTAGAGATCTTTGGGAGATCTTCGCTGGCTGTACATCTAAGAGCCTAATAGTATCCAAAATACATGAGCTCAAGCGTTTACCTACCCCCAGCTTTGCTCAGCGGCCGGCAAGATGGCGGAAGTGGAGCAGCAGAAGAAGCCGACCTTCCGCAAATTCACCTACCGTGGCGGGGACACGTCCTAGGAGCAGCTGATGCCGCTGTACACTGCCCGGCAGCGGCGGCGGCTCAACCCGGGTCTGCGCAGAAGCAGCATTCACTGCTGAAGCCCCTGCGCGAGGCCAAGAAGGAGGCACCGCCCATGGAGAAGCTGGAAGTGGTGAAGACGCACCCCGGAGACATAATCATGCTGCCTGAGGTGGTAGGAAGCAGGTTCGGTGTATGCAATGGCAAGACATTCCACTTGGTGAAAATCAAGCCTGAGATGATGGGCGACTACTTGGGTGAGTTCTCCATCATCTACAAGCCTGTGAAGCGTGGTCGACCAGGCATTGGAGCCACCCACTCATGGTGCTTCATCCCCCTCAAGTAACCCGCGCAGCCAATAAAGGCACATGGTTCCACCTTCCAAAAAAAAAAATTACCTACCCCCAAATTAACAACTCAATTAATCAATGGATAGGAAACTTCTCAGAAGTAAGACATAAACACATGAGAAAATACTCAGCACCTCTAGACATGAGGGAAATGCGAATCAAAATGACACTGCAGCCTGGCACTGGTGGATTATGACTGTAGTACTAGCTACTCAGGAGGCTGAGTCTGAAGATCATGGTTCAAAGCCAGCCCTGGCAAGAAAGCCCATGAGACTCATCTCTAACTAACCACCAAGAACCCAGAAATGGAGCTGTGGATCAAGAGGAAGAGCTCTTGCCTTGAGCATGAAAGTTCTCGCACAGCAGCCAGACCCTGAGTTCAAGCCTCAGGATCTACACCAAGAAACAAAACAGAACAAACAAACAAAAAAAAGCTCTCACTGAAATCCCAAACCCAGTAAGATTATCCATCATTAAGAATACAAACAACAACAAATGCGGGCAGGGATACAGGATAAAGGAAACCTATTACACTATGGGTGGGAATGTAAACAAATACAGTCACTCTGAAAGGTGGTTTGTTGATTTCTCACAAAATGAAATATAGAATTACCCTATGACCCAGTGATACCATTCTTGGAATACTGCAAGTCAGAATACAGTAAAGACATTTGCACATTCATGTTTATTGCTGCACTATTCATGATAGCCAAGTTATAGAAACAGCCCAGATGCCCTACAATGGATGAGTGATCCAGAAAAATGTTATACAGAGAGAAAGAGAGACAGGAAGAGAGAGAGAAAGAGAGAGAGAGAGAGAGAGAGAGAGAGAGAGAGAGAGAGAGAGAGAGAGAGAGAGAGAGAGAGAGAGAGAGAGAATGGAATTTTATTCATCTGTCAGAAAGAAATGGATGGGAAAAATTATGTTAAGTGAAGTAAGTTAGGTTCAGAGAGAAAAATAGCACATACTTTCTCTAAATTATAAATATATATGAAAACACATACAGGGCTATATACATGTGTACCCAAATAAATTGACTACAGGGTGGTAAACTCAGGAGAAGATTCTAATGTTGTAATTTCTTTTCATAACTAACAAAATGAATACCAGGAAGCTGAAACATGTTTTGTAAGGAAGAGGGAGGGCAGATGGAGGGGCCAGACAAATGAAGAGAGGAAGGGTGGGCAAATACAGTCATTATATTCAATGTAAAAAAAAACCCCACAACCACCACTGAGTCACAGTACTGTGACTCCTGTGACCCCTTCCTTATCAGGAAGGGGTCTATATTTGGGGTTAACACTTTGTGGGCACTGTCTTGTAATTCTTAATAATTTTACCTTTGAATTGTGTTTCATAAGTGAAGTCTAGTGGGACCACAGAACATGCACCAGTGACTAGGAGCCTGCCTCTATTCTTGCTCCTGCAGGTTCTCAGTGACCAGTCCCTGCCCCCTGGCCTCTCTCTCCCCACTTCTACTTATAACCAGTCTTGCTTTCTTCCAGAGAAGCAATTGGATTGCATTGGCAGGAGAGTTAGGCTTACTTCCCCGCCCCACCCCATCCAGTGTCATCACCATCATCAGCCTCCTGAGACCTGCTGCTGGGGAGAACCAAGGTTCTCCAAGCAGAACCTCTTGAGGTGGGGGAAAGAAAGTAATCCTCCCTGTATTAAGCTAACTGTATGACAGCATGTTCACCATGGGGCTTTCTAGCCCCTTGCAATTCAAGTAAATAAGATTAAAATAAAATCCTAATACCAAGGATTTCAGTCCCTTGCAGGTCATACATCCACCGTAGGTTGAAAGGGCAGATGGTGATGGAATGGACTTGCTCTAGACAAGACCCTACATTTTCACTTGTCACTAGGCCCTACAAAGTATGTAGTCAATCCTGACTATGCCTCTTACAATAAAAATTATCCCCAAACATTTCCAAATATGACTGAAGACTGCAGAGCATCTCTTTTATTTTCCAGGTCACTATTTATTTTTATTAGTATTTCCTTTACTGGAAGCAGGAGCAGTTTTACACAGCTATCCAAAACAGATGGTATTTACATTATTAATCATATGGAATGGGTGAGCTTATTTACAAAATGGGATTCTTTCCCCTCATGCCACCCCCACTTCTCTGGCTTGTGGCTTTAATTAGGATTTTTCTGGTTTGTATTTTATAGTCCAAAGTGAGCAAAAGGTGAACTGCTAGTTTTTGGTTATGAAATCTCTCAGTTTTTTAAATAAAATACTCAATTGTTCACACTGGATAAAAAATTTTTATTTTAAGGCAAGATCTCGCTGTGTAGCTATGACTGGCCTGAAATTTGTGGTCCTCTGCCTCAGCCTCCTAAGAGCTGTAGTTACAAGAAAGTATCACTATATCCAGTTTTGAATAAAAGATTTTATGTAATACCTAATATTGGGCTGATTAAATACATGAATGCCACTCTTTTTGCTAGTTTGCTTTGAGATGTTACTCTTCTAGTTTTTGGGTGGAAAATTTTAAAGTTAAAATTTGTTTTTGCCAGGCGCCGGTGGCTCAAGCCTGTAAACCTAGCTATTCAGGAGGCTGAGATTTGAGGATCAAGGTCCAAAGCCAGCCCAGGCAGGAAAGTCCATAAGACTCTTATCTCCAATAAACCACTAGAAAACCAGAAGTGGTGCTGTGGCTCAAGCGGTAGAACACTCACCTTGAACTGAAGAACTGAGGGACAGCGCCCAGGCCCAGAGTTCAAGACTCACGACCAAAACAAAAAAAAAAAAAAATGTTTTTAGCTAGTTGGTCTCACCTTGAAAAATCATCAGATTGAGAATACCCTAGTTTATACTTGGCAAAATAATTGTATTCTCTAATAATGACATGGATGATGTCTGGGCAGACATTTCTTTATAGGTTTTGCACTCCCGTGTTAGGCTGGTTTTTCAGTTCTGGAAAGATGACAGTACTGAAGCACTGGGTGTCCAACTACAATCAGAGCCAGATCTCCCTCTCCCAGTAGGCTGGCATCTGGGCTATGGAGAACCCTGTCTAGAGGGTCCTGAGTAGGCACTTAGCTAAGGTAGGGCTACTTCTAGTTTTCAGCCATTGTGTACAGTGGGGCCATGGTCCTTAATCAGCTGCGTGGATGATCTGTCCATTTTGATTTCACATGACTCCTTTCCAGTGGTGCAGAGAAGCAGAAATTAACTGTACATTTTTACTCCATGGTTAGCACAGTATTATTAGAGACATTTAATACATGCATGGTTGAGATGATTTTTTTTTCCATCAGTAGTTGGGTCCCTCCTTCCTTTGTTTTGTTTTTTGGGGTGGGGAGTACTACTGGGGTTTGAATTGAAGCATCTCTTTTCAAGTGTTGTGTTTACATATATGGAACTACAATTTGTCTCAATAGCATATCACACTAATGTAGCCACACTAATGTAGCAAGGTCCTGGGTTCAATGTCCAGCATTCAGGAAACAGAAATAGGAAACAGGAAAAAAATTCTTTAGAGAATTCAAAATTAAAATTTTGAAATAGTAAAACATGGGCTGGGAAGTTGGCTCAGTGGTAGAGTGCTTGCCTCAAATGCATGAGGCCCTGGGTTTGATTCCTCAGCACGACATAAGCAGAAAAAAGTCGGAAGTGGCGCTGTGGCTCACGTGGTAGGGTGCTAGCCTTGAGCTGAAGAGCTGAGGAACAGTGCTCAGGCCCAGAGTTCAGCCCCCATGACCAAAAAAAAAAAAAAAAAAAAAGAAATAGTAAAACAATTTGTGTGCTGATCTTTAGCAAACATCTATATTTTTCATGTTAAGAATTCATCATCACAGTAGACACTACAGATGTAAATTATCCCCTTTGTCCTTTGCTTAAGAAATTCTTAGCAGAATGAGGATGAAAATTCTACATACCTGAACTTTGGATCTCTAAACCTCAACTACTCTTTTTCTAATTCCCAACATGCAAAATAGAAAAAGACTACTGGAAATGAAGTAAAAGGAGGTGAAGAGATAATGGCATCTCTCTAACATGGTTGGATTAGAGGCCAGAAGCAGCCTCTGGGTTATCTCTGCACATGCCATTGTAGCAGTGACTCACAATTCTGAGTCATCCTATGATTTCAACCAAGAATTTGATTTAGAAGAACCAAGGGAGGTTGGATCACTTTTAGAACTAGCCAAGATTTTTCTCTGTATTTACCCAACTTTGTAGGACCATCCTATAAATCCTCAAGATAAGAATTAAAACAGAAATACAGAACAGATTCATGGATCTCAATCTTAGAGCTCATTGGGTTTGAAACCTAATACATTTTCCAAAATTACATAATTTCCAGAGGGCACCAAGCAGATAGAAATATACTATAGTGCTCAATTCTTGCCATTAGACTCTCTTTGGAAAAGATAAAAGCCTCAAAGAGACAGACATAAAAATTTGTGCACACATTAAGAAAGGTTGTCATGGCAACATTGCTGGAAGATATGTATTTTTAAATCTTAGTAAATTTAGCATTCAAAACACATTTGCATGTCCCTCAAAGGTCTAGATCCAGAATATTTTTTAAAAATTGTTTTCAAATTCCTTTGGAATCTATACTTCTTTGAAAGCTTTACAAAATCTATGAATATAAAGGCAGCATAGATTTAAGTACGTATTTCAGAAGGCCTTACATGAGAAGATCCAAATTGAAAGCTTAGTAACATTCTTCTACTCCCAGAAGCTCTTTCTAGGCTTCTATCTCTATATTTTAAGTTGTTAAATCCCTAAAGATCCTTTAAAGCCCTAAAAGTCAATTATCTATTCGTTGATAACCTTGCACCATAAGCAACAAATCATGGGAACTGAACACATCTAGCACAACAGTATAGTTAAGTCATACAAATTAATATTGTTTTGTAACTAAATCAAACCAGTTTTTAGCTTTCTTATTGTTGTTTCATTTTGAAAGGTCTTTGTTATTTCTATTTAACATAAATGTTAAGTTTTCCTTGATAATACACTTAGTGTAATTCTTTTGCTCATTCACTGAAAATAAAACAACGGTTTGCAATTAGGGTGTAGTTCAGTGAAAGAGTATTTGCCTAGGAGGCATGATACATTGGGCCTAACCCTCAGTTCCACAAAAATAAGAATAAAGTTAAGCCAGGCGCCAGTGGCTCACGCCTGAATCCCAGCTATTCAGGAGGCTGAGATCTGAGGATCACGGTTCAAAGCCAGCCTGGGCTGAGTCTGTGAGACTCATCTCCAATTAACCACCAGAAGCGGCGCTGTGGCTCAAGTGGTAGAGCATTCGCCCTGAGCTGAAGAGCTGAGGGACAGTGCCCAGGCCCAGAATTCAAGCCCCACGAACAAAAAAAAAAAAAAAAAAAGAAAAGAAAAAGAATAACGTTAAGCAAAAAACAAAAAGCAATGATTTGAGTTCCAATAGGAAATTTCTTCCTTCTTCCCCCTTTCTCTTCTATTTTCCTTCCTTTGTCTTTCTCCCCCACTCCCCCCTTTTTTGGTGCTTTCCCTCACTGCTATCTATAACTGAATTATCTTGTGTTTTTGCCACTTGGTCAGCTACATGCTCCTTCCTCAGTTGCTTCTGAGCTGAGGCCTATAGAGCTCTGGGTGCTACAAGGCTGAAGGAAGTAAAGCATTGGAACATGAGACTATGAGTATTCCTTCCTAGGATGAAACGTGAAAAGACACAGAAATGTCATGCCAATTTTTCTTTTTGGTACTGGGGGTTTGAACCCAGATGCTCTATGACTGAGCACATAGCACATCGATTTTGTTCACTGCTATCTCCCAAGTATCTAGCACAAAGATCCTGACAAAAAGTTAGCAGAGCTACTGGGTACTATATCTGGCAGAGGAAAGAAATGAGGGAAAGGGAGAAAATATAAAATTTATATGGATTGGTTCTTAATACCATGTTCATTCTCAGACTTGAAAAATTTTTGGACCAGGTACACACACACTTTTTTTTTGTCATGGGACTTGAACTCAGTCCCTGAGCTCTTTTGCTCAAGACTAGCACTCTACCTCTTTGAGCCACCATGCCACTTCTAGTTCTATTGAGGGTTTATTGGAGATAAGAGTCTCACAGATTTTTCCTGCCCAGGTTAGCTTCAAACCACGATCCGTAGATCTCAGCCTCCTGAGTAGCTAGGATTATAAGCACGAGCCACTGGTGCACAGCTTGGACCAGGTATATATTTTTTTCCTTTTCTTGTTTCCTTTCCCTTGGACCAGTATATTTTAAGGAACAAGCCAAGATAAATATTCCTTAGAACTCCTCTTTCTGTAAATGATGTTGGACAAAATAGATTCTGTTCCATACAACTTAAGAAACACTAGAGTAAGTTTTATGTTTATAAGAAAAAAAAACCCAATACATTTGGAATATTCAGTTGAGCTCTTTTTCTCAAGGTTAGTGCTCTACTACTTTGAGCCACAGTTCCACTTCTGGTTTTTGACTGGTTAATTGGAGATAAGAGTCTCACAAGAACTTTTCTGCTCTGAATGGCTTCAAACCTAAGTTCTCAGTTCTTAGCCTCCTGAAGGTCACAAGTGTGAACCACCCAGGCTTATACAGATTTTATTATGGTAGTAATTTCATTTCACAAATGTTCACAACTTTGAGAGAATGAAGACTCTCTAAAGTTGAAAAAGAAGGAAGAAAGAGAAAAAGAACAACAAAAACCCGTGCTTTTAGAGGAACAAGCATAGTAATGTTTTAAATGCCGAAAAAGATTATAGATTTATAATGTGTTAAATGAAAAGAATATGTATAAATTATATATGCATTCAAACAGTAGATCTAAATCAGAATTTTACCAGTAATTAACTTCAAGGAGTGAGATTATTGATCACTAAGCTTGTCATTTTTGTTTCTGTTGGACTTTCAAATTATAATTTTTTTTTTTTTTGGGTCCGGTCGTGGGGCCTGAACTCTGGGCCTGGGCACTGTCCCTCAGCTCTTCAGCTCAAGGCTAGAGCTCTACCACTTGAGCAATAGTGCCACTTCCGGCTTTTTTCTTTTTGCTTATGTAGTGCTGAGGAATCGAACCCAGGGCCTCCTGCATGCAAGGCAAGCGCTCTACCACTGAGCCATCTTCCCAGCCCCTCAAATTATAATTTTCATAGCTAAAAATAAAACATTTTTAAAACAACTTTTAAGGGCTGGGTTATAGCTCAGTGGCAAAGTGCTTGCCTAGCAAGTGCAGCATCCTGGGTTTGATCTGCAGTACCAAAAAAGAAAAAGACAAAAAAAAAAAAAAAATAAAAATAAAAACTTTTTTTTTTTTGCTGGTCCGGGGACTTGAACTCAGGACTTGGGCACTGTCCCTGAGCCTCTCTGTGTTCAAGGCTAGCACTCTACCACTTAAGCCACAGCGCCACTTCCAGCTTTTTCTGTTTATGTGGTACAGAGAAATCGAACCCATGGCTTCATGCATGCTAGGCAAGCACTCTACCATTAAGCCAAAAAACTTTTTTTTTTTGGTCATAGGGCCTGAACTATGGGCCTGGTACTGTCCATCAGCTCTTCAGCTCAAGGCTAGCATTCTACCACTACAGCCACAGTGTCACTTCCAGCTTTTTCTGCTTATGTGGTGCTGAGGAATCGAACCCAGGGTCTCATGCATGCAAGGCAAACACTCTACTACTGAACTACCTTCCCAGCCCCCCCAAAAAACTTTTAAAACAAAGAAAACAAATACATATTGATAGCAAATCAATAAGCAAGATAGAATCCACATATTAAAAAAAAAAAGAAGCCGGGCGCTGGTGGCTCACGCCTGTAATCCTAGCTACTCAGGAGGCTGAGATCTGAGGATCGCGGTTCAAAGCCAGCCCGGGCAGGAGAGACTGTGAGACTCCTATCTCCAATAAACCACCAGAAAACCGGAAGTGGCGCTGTAGCTCAAGTGGTAGAGCGCTCGCCTTGAGCTGAAGAGCTGAGGGACAACGCCCAGGCCCAGAGTTCAAGCCCCACGACCGACAAAAAAAAAAAAAAAAAAAAAAAAAAGAACTGCACATTCCCAGACCAAAGAAATAGTATAGCTGGGCCAAATAAATATGCATGTGAATTCTTTATTTTTCCCAAATACACACATAAAATTAATTTTGCTAATTTTACTAGTATCAAGTATAGAAGAGCCCTTTTAAGTGCTCATGTTCTTAATAATAAATTTTGAGCTATCAAAAATATAAGTGGAGCCAGGTACTGGTGGCTCATGCCTATAATCCTAGCTACTCAGGAGGCTGAAATCTGAGGATCACAGTTCAAATCCAGCCCAGGCAGGAATATCCGTGAGACTCTTATCTTCAATTAAGTACCAGAAAACTGGAAGTGGTGGTGTGGCTCAAGTGGTAGAACACTCACCTTGAGTTGAATTGCTCAGGGACAACGTCCAGGCCCAGAGTTCAAGCGCCATGACTGATAAAAAATAAATAAATAAATAAATAACTGTGAATCATGCTGACCCACTCCAGTAATCCCAGCACACAAGAGTCTGAGGCAGGAAGACTGAGTTAAAGGACAACTTGGGACATGTAGTTAAGACTTTGTCTCAAAAATAAAAAAGAAATACATAAACTAAAAGAAATAATACATGTCAAAATCAATGAAGAAATAGTTTTAGCTCTAAAGCTACAAAAGTCAAATCACTCACTTCCACATCAATTACAAAACTATTGCATGGTTATGTATGAGTCCTGCAAGAATCATGCTCCAAGCCATCAGTGACACTGAGACTAAGGAAATTTCCGTAGTAAATACAAGGAGCCAAGAATAACAACAATAAATAGATACATTTTAATGGTGCTGGGGAATGAATCTAGAGCATTGCACATGCTAAAGACCAGCTGCACTACCCAGCCTTGCAGTATCCTTAAATTTAAAAAATTCTCTAGAAAATAACTTGTTTTATGTAACTATGGACAAAACATGCTCACTTAGCTGATTCCTCTGTGTTCTCTTTTCCTTGATTCTGGTTACCATGAACAGCTTCACTGACAATTGTGCCAACATTCTGAGTGGCTCAGTGGCTCTGCTTTAGCCATATGATCACAGCTTAATTAGATCTCATTTGTTTTAAAATTCACTACAGTGTACATCATCTCATCATGACACCTGGCTTACCTGCTAAAAGTCTAACCTTCCACTGTCCTTTCCAGTCCATTCACTGACCCTGGGTTACAAAGGAGAATGTTCTATAAACACAATCAAAGAAAAGTAGCTGGAAAGAGATAAATTTAACTAAGAATACATTCTTAAGGTTTTTGCATTTAAGTAACTCTACAAATTAAGTCTTTCTTGAAAATAAAGACTGCATCTATGTTAACTAGTCGTAATTAGATCTACAATGTTACTTAACTATAAATAGCATATAAAATAATTCAGTAACTAGGATATGTGTGTGTGTATGTGTGTGTGTGTGTGTGTGTGTGAGAGAGAGAGACAGACAGACAGACAGACAGACAGACAGAGAAACAGAGATACTAGGGACCAAGGCCAGGGCAGCTGTACTTACCTATGGAGCCATATCCCATCTCCATATTCTTTACTCTAAAATTATAAATGGAATTCAGCAGTGTTATAAGTAACAAGCTTGCAAATAATTACCATTTTTCTTCCTTTTTCTACATCTGTACTTAGCATTTTTGCCTAAAGTATTAAGGAAAAAAATAAGGAATTCTTCATGGAGTGTACCCAAAAAATAAACTAAATTTGATTATCAACAAGGTATTATGTATAAAACTTACTAGTGCTAGGTGGCTGGGAAGGTGGCTCAGTGGTAGAGTGCTTGCCTTGCATGCATGAGGCCCTGGGTTCGATTCCTCAGCACCACATAAGCAGCAAAAGCCAGAAGTGGCGCTGTGGCTCAAGTGGTAGAGTACTAGCCTTGAGCTGAAGAGCTGAAGGACAGTGCCCAGGTGCAGAGTTCAGGCCCCACAACCAACCAACAACAACAAAAACAACAAAAAACAAAAAACTTACTAGTGTTAACGCTATTTTGAAAGATAATTGAAATTCTTCCCAAATAAGTCTAACATTTCTTTGCTTACTAATGAGACTGAGTACTTTCCTGAAAGTTTATCAGGTACTTCCTCCTGTAAAAATTGTTAATTCACATCTATAATTCTAGCTACTTGGGAGGCAGAGATCAGTAGGATCAATATTTGAAGCCAGTCAGGCAAAAAATTCCAAAGACTGCGTCTTAACCAATAAATAGCTAGGACATGTTTATGTCAATGTCATTCCAGCTTTGAGAAAGCAAAAATAGGAGAATCATAGTCTAGACCAGCCCAGGCAAAAATCAAGACCCTATTAAAAATTTTTTTTAAAGGCTGGGAACTGGGTAGAAGGCTGGACTCAATGGATAGAATATCTGCCTAGCATGACTTTACATTCAACCCCCTCCCAAATAAACACAATAAAACCCAACTTCAAATCTTTTGTCCTTTCATCCATTATATACCTTTCTTAACAATTGGTTTTGTTTATTGTTTTTATGGTAGTAGGGATCAAAACTAGGGATTCAGAGATGTTATGGAGATAAATGTTCTTCCACTGAGTCTTGTCACTAGCCCCTTACTAATTCTTTTGTGAGTAATGGGGCTTGAACTTAGGGTCTGGGCACTGTCCCTGAGTTCTTATGCTCAAGGCTAGTGGTCTAGCCCTATTAGCCACAGAGCCACTTCTGGTTTCTGGTGGTTAATCAGAGGTAAGAGTCTCATAGACTTTCCTGCCCAGGCTGGGTTTGAACTTAGATCCTCAGATCTCAGTCTCCTGAGTAGCTAGGATTACAAGCATGGGCTCACACCTGTGTAATATGGTTATTTTCCTGCTGTCAAATTTTGCTAATTTTACATTCATCTTTATTCCTTCTTTCCCCCACTTAGGTTGTTGTTTCTGTTTAGTGCTTTCTTCTTTTGTATCTATCAGTACTTCAGTCATCAGTCAGTTGTAAATATTGGAATTCTAGTTCCATAAATGAAGATTACTGGAATAAAAAAGAGTACTGCAAGATTTCTACCAAAAAAGGAAAGTCTCAGTCTCAGGTTGTCACAGAAGAGGGATGTATTATTCAGAAACAAATGTATTATTTTCCAAAGGACTCAGAACTGTTTAAATGATAAGCATGTATAAGCCATTAAGTGAAATCTATGAAGAGTCTAAATGTTTGCAAATCCAGGGTAGATATCCAAAGAATTATTCAGCATTGATAAAATAATGGAAGCATAAACAACCAAAAATTAAAAAATAATCCAAGAAACAAAAGGAAGTACAAAAAGGAGCATTATGTTTTTATTCTATAAATATTTGAAGCATATGATTTCCCAATTTGAAAAAATCCACTTTTTCTATTCAACAATGTTTATTTTAGAGATTGAGCTAAGAAAAGAAGATAAAAATGGCTTAGAAAAATGATAGAAATTAAAAGTAGAAATTAGAGCTGAAATGATCAGTCTATTAGTAGAGTAAGTATAAACATATATCATGTATTAAGAAAACCTGATGTGTAAAAATACAAATTCACAGAGTGAAGTAGTAATAGGTGCTTATGAAATACTTGTTTTATCTGAGTATTCAATGTATATTCTAAACAGCCATTTTCCTTCACCTAATAAACAAAGATCGAAAAATGTACACAATTTTAGTTTCTCTTTGAGACCGTGATCCAAGCTTCTTCCCTGGGCGACGTGACAAGTTCATACTTTGTTTCTATAACTTGTTCCTCAACAGAATGTAAGTGCAGTTTCTTCACCAATACACTCAGAAGTACCGTGGTCACCATATATGCAAACCTAGTCAGGAAGTAAGTCAATTGGTTACTATACAGTAAACATTATATTCCTATTATATAGATTACATTATGTAACTACATTATATTCTTACTATAGATTACTCAATCTCATCAGTTATAATCTTTAAAACTCTAAGTAGAGTCTGGCGTCTTTTCCTTTCCCATTATTTCCTTGACCATTCACCTCAACTCTGGGCATTCCTGTGTGCCTGAAAATCCAAGTGAGGAGAACATTTTCATCACTGAGTCATCTTCAAAGCGATCTGGATCAAATCTAAAAGGAAAATTTGGGGTTAATCACAATGTAACTTCACAAGCATTTTACATAATAACACTAAAACAATACAGGTCTGTCTGTAAGAAGGAATAAAATCTACCAAAAATAGAATGTGTCATCACATTTTATCTTATTATGTTCTCAAATAATTGAACATATGGATATTTAGTCACTTACTGCTTCCTCCTAATCCATTGCTTCTAAATAAAAGCAAAATATATTCGTCAGTTTTAGTAAGGAATGTGACTGTAAAATATGTTTATAGTAAACCAAACAAAAATAATAATACATACTTAAATAAACTTAAGGTCTCTTTTATGGATCCATCAATCAATTTGTGAGGTATTTTCATTTCTTAATTAAAATTTATTTTTTAAATATGAAGGGTTAAGCCTTAAATTATATTTATCAATTATTGTATACTCAAATTTAGTAAGTGAGGGAAATGAAGAGGCTAATAAAAAGGACAGCTTTTAGTTTTAGAATTTCCCTTTTAAAATGGCATTAATTTAAAATTTATTAAAAAGAAAATAAGCTAGGAGCTGGCAGCTCACACCTGTAATCCTAGCTACTCAGTAGGCTGATATCTGAGGATCTTGCTTCAAAGCCAGCCCGGGCAGGAAAAGTCCATGAGACTCTTATCTCCAATAAACCACCAGAAAACCAGAAGTAGCACTATGGCTCAAGTGGTAGAGTGCTCACCTTGAGCTGAAGAGTTGAGGGACAGCACCCAGGCCCAGAGTTCTAGCCCCAAGACTGACAAAAAAGAAAGAGAAAGAAAGGAAGGAAGGGAGGGAGGGAGGGAGGGAAGAGAGAGAGAGAGAGAGAGAGAGAGAGAGAGAGAGAGAGAGAGAGAGAGAGAGAGAGAGAGAGAGAGAAGCCAGATGAAGTGACTCATGCCTGTAATCCTAGCTATTCAGAAGGCTGAAATGGAAGGATGGAAGTTCTAGGACAGCCTATATTAAAAGTTCCTGAAACTACCATCCCAAACAGCAATCCTCACAGCTCAGCCTCCTAAGTATCTAGAATTATAGGTGTGAGCCACCTTGTCCAGCTTTCTTTCTCCTTTCCCTCTCCCCTCCCTTCCCATCCCGCTTTCCCCTTTCCCCTTTCCTTTCCTTTCTTTGGTAAATGAACTGGAGGTCTCAGGCCTCAAACCCCTTACTTCCATTGATCTTCAGGCCAATCTCCAATTCCTGAGCTCAGTCTCCTGGGTAGAACGGACTACAGGCAAGAATTAACACATCCCCTTGAGAAGTCACATTTTTAAGTATTAATTTAAAAATAAACCAAAATGAAAATGAAAAACTGATTATTTAATGTCATAGAGTTTCTTGGTCTCTGCCTACTTTCAGAGTTGAGATCTTTTAGTCTGGCTTTTAGAGTTGACAGCCTTATTTTATACTATACTTAGAACTGATAAAACAGCATTTTTTCCACAAGTATTTTTTTGGATCTTAAAATTTTAGTTTTCTATAATTATATGTGTACATTTTCTTTTCTTTTCTTTTTTTTTTTTTGTCGGTCGTGAGGCCTGAACTCTGGGTCTGGGCACTGTCCCTCAGCTCTTCAGGTCAAGGTTAGCGCCCTACCACTTGAACCACAGTGCCACTTCCAGCTTTTTCTTTCTTATGTGGTGCTGAGGAATTGAACCAAGGGCCTCATGCATGTGAGCAATCACTCTACCACTGAGCCAACTTCCCAGCCCCAGGTGTTCATTTTCAGACCAAGGTATATCTTTAATTTTTTTTTTTCAGAAAAGAAACATCTGACATGTAACTTCTAACAAATTTTGAAGGACTGCTATTTATTCATCAAAAATTTTTTTTGTTAAGGACATTATCCTAACAACTGAAATAATAAAACACTAAGCTCATCCTTGGGTCCCCTTGCTTTCATACTGCTGTCCCAACTCAAATCAACTTGATATATCACCTTCTTCCAGGGCAAAAAATCCTAGAATACTACCAAAATCAGGCTTTACTAGCTGCCCACTTAGAAGCCTTTGTTCTCCTCCCTCACCATTTGCATACAGGATACACATACATACAACAGTTATTTTTACTAAATTCTTCAAAAGAGATGAGTAGTTGAAATAGACAGAAGGAAAAAAAGAATCTGTATAAGCAATAACCTCTTAACAATGAATGAATCCCCAAATTCTATTAAAATTAAAGGACTGCTGCAGAGACCAAGTAACTAAATAGATCTCAGACATGGTAATAAAGAGACCAAGAGTGACAGATAGAAAATTCATGTTGAAAAAAAAAAATTCATGTTGACAGGACACAGAAAGGGAATGCAGTGGCTTTCTTTTGTTGTCATTGCCACATGTTGAATTTTCTCCTTAAAAGTTACAAAAGGAATGCAAATAAGCTAGTACATTAAAATCAACAATCACAAAAACAGGAACATGTTACATACTTATATGGTGATGGCCAAGTATTAGGATCCTGAAGTACCACACCAAGGGCATAAAGAACAAGAGTCTGCCAGAAAAGAAGAAGAAGAACAACAACAAATAGAGAATAAAATCAATTCAATTAATTGAGTTTAACTGAGAAAAAATAATTCTCAGGAAGTCAACTTATCTTAGAGCTCTTTAAATACAGATAATGACAATAAAATAATGTAAAAATAATAGTGCATGAGCCATTATTTTGGGGATCTTATGATGTGGAAAGTCCCTGTAAGCATGTCAAAATCTGGAAACCATAAAGAAATAACTGACTACCTAATACAACAATTTGAAATCTGCATTCAGTTAAAAAGAAAAATCTCAACAACACTCTAAGCTAAAGAGTCATAAATAGAAAAAAACTTCACCATATAGCAGTTAGTTTTAGACCACTATACAAAAAGACAAATTTAATCACTAGGAAGAAAAGCAGAAGTTTAAAGATACTTCACAGAAGAAATATGAACTTTTCAAGTATAAATATACATGAAAAATATATATATGAAAAGTTGGGTAATCTCTCCAATAATTAGGGAGAAGAAAAGTAAAATGAGATGGATTTTTTTCAACAAGATTCATAAAATATATGGAAAGTTCATGAAACTAACAGTGTTGACTGGAGAGGTTTTAAAGTACACTTTTTTTGGTGCTAAGGATTGAACCTAAGGCCTTATGTTGAACTCTACCTCAACCTAAACATGTATTCCTGTGTGTGTAGGCAAGGGTTCTATCACTGAGCTACATTTCTAGCCCTGAAAAAACTTCCTTTTCTTTAGTTTTTTCCTTGCTGTATTAAGGATTTAATTTAGGGCCTCACACATGCTAGGCAAGTGCTCAACCACTGGATATGTTTAAGCAATATCTTAAGTACTTTCATTTCTCTTTCCTTTTTTTTTTCTTTTTGACACAGTTTTGCTACCTTTGCTCTAGACTCAAACTTTTGATTCTCCTGCCTCTCTCTCCTGAGAATCTTGGACTATAGATAGATAGTACCATGTTTGGCTCTGAAAAAAAAATCTTTTTACAAACTGTTGCCAAAAATATCAATTCTCTATTACAGAATTATTTATCATCCTCATCTTTTAGGATAATTTAAACCTAGGGCTGAGTGTCTGGTAGAAAAGGGTTCTACCACAAAGCTACCCTTCAATTTCTTACATGGTAATTAAATGTAATACACATAGACTTTAATCCAAAAACTCCATTTCTAAGATGCTGCTCAATATTTATTATACAAGTACAGAATTTATAATAATAAAAAAATTCTGGGTGCTGAGGCTCATGCCTATAATCCTAGCTATTCAAGAGGCTGAGATAGGAGGACTGTGATTCAAAGCCAACTTGGGTGGAAGAGTGAGAGACTCTATCTCCAATTTGTCAGTTTTAAAAAAAGGCTGGACTGGGGGTGTAGATCAAGTGGTGGAGTACCAACTGTGAACAAAAAAGTCTATGAGAATGCAAGGCCTTGAGTTCAAGCCTGGGACTTGTTTTTTAGGGTATATAATATTACTGACAGCACATATAGAGAAGGAAGACTTTTAAATTATTTTAACTTTAAAATAAGTCTCTGGGGCTGGGAAGATGGCTCAGTGGTAGAGCGCTTGCCTTGCAATGCCTGAGGCCCTGGGTTCGATTCCTCAGCACCACATAAGCAAAAAGAAAAAAGCCAGAACTGGCATTGTGGCTCAAGTCGTAGAGTGCTAGCCTTGAGCTGAAGAGCTGAGGGACAGCACCCAGGCCCAGAGTTCAGGCCCCACAACGGACCCCCCCAAAAAAAATAAATAAATAAAATAAAATAAGTCCCTATTATTTTGTAATAGAAGTTGTCTATCATGGCTTTAATAATGGATGTATTTATTAGGTACTTTAGACAAAAAATTTAAATATATACCAAAGGAGCTGAGAATAACTAAATGAGATAATATGCCAAATAAATTTTACCTCTCTAGGTATAATAAATTGGTCGATTTTTCCCTCAGTATCTTGAAGCCGGGCAGAAACTGGGGTCAGCTTGGCAGTCCGAACAGTTTCACAAAGTATTTTCCTACAGTATCTGTTTAAGGAAAATTTCAAACAGGTATTGATATCAACAAACATCATATAGCGCATTAGCATAATGAAGGTCAAAAGCTACGCTATCATCTCAAGCAATGTAAAACAAACATTTAATTAAATTCATTACCTCTTTATGATAAAAAAAAACACTGAGCAAGTTAGGCACAGATGGAATATACTCCAACATAATAAAGGTCACATAAGATAAGCCAACAACTAACATTACACTAAATAGGGAAAAGCTGAAATCTTTCCCTCTAACTCTGGACCAAGACAAGGATGGCCACTTCCAACACTTCACTAATAGTACTATAAGCCCTAGCCAGAGCACTTGGGCAGGATTAGGAAATAAAGGACATCAAAACTGGAAAACATGGGCTGGGAAGGTGGCTCAGTGGTAGAGTGTTTGCCTTGCATGCATGAGGCCCTGAGTTCGATTCCTCAGTACCACATAAGCAGAAAAAGCTGGAAGTGGCTCTGTGGCTCAAGTGATAGAGAACTAGCCTTGAGCTGAAGAGCTGAGGGACAGTACCCAGGCCCAAAGTTCAGGCCCCACAACTGACCAAAAAAAAAAAAAAAAAAAAAACTGGAAAAGAGGAAGTAAAACTGTCACCATCTGCAAATATACAAACTGTATGTATACTCATGATCTTATATAGAGAAAATGTGGACGTAACAAAAAAACTATTAGAACAAACAAAATTCAGCAAAGCTGCAACATACAAAAACCACTAGTGTTAGTAGATGCTCAATAGCCAATGATTTGAAACAGAAATCAAGAAAGCAATCCCATTAACAATAGCTACAAAAATAAAATACCTAGAATAAATTTAACCAAAGAGAAAGTTGTAAAACATTGAGAAAGCGCTGAAAAGGACACACACACACACACACACACACACACACACACACACACACACACACACACACACACACACACACACACACACACACACACACACACACTCGCTCTCTCTTTCTCTGAAATGTCCATACTATCTGGAAATCTAAAGATTTAAGTGCAATCCCTCTTGAAATACCAATGGAACTTTTCACAACACTAGAAAAACTTTTAAAATTTAAACAGAAACCAGGAGCTCATGGGTCTTGCCTATAAATCTAGTTATTCAGGAGGCTGAGGTATGAGGATTATAGTTTGAAGCCAGCCCAGGCAGTAAAAGTCCCTGAGATTCTTATCCCCAACTAATCACAAAAAGTTGCAAGTGCAGCTGTGGCTCAAATGTAGCCTTGAACAAGAAGAGTTTCAGGCAGATACCTTCAAAATATTACAAGAAGGAATAGGAGAAACACTAGGGCTCCTTGGCACAGGTTGAAACATTCTTAATAAAGATCCAGAAACACAACAAATCAAAGAAAGGCTAGATAAATGGGATTGAATTAAACTACAGAGCTTCTGCATGGCAAAGAACAAAGTTACCAAAATATATCGAAACCTCTCAGACTGGGAGAAGATCTTCACCACCCATACAACAGATAAGGGCCTAATATCTAAAATATACCAACAGCTCAAGAAATTAAATTCCCCCAAAACAATTCCCCAAAGAAACAACCACCCTATTATAAAGTGAGCTAAAAACCTTGAGAGACCTCTCTGAAAAGGAAATACAAATAGCCAAGAGACACATGAAGAACTGCTCAACTCCTCTGAGTATAAAAGAAATGCAAGCCGGGCGCTGGTGGCTCACGCCTGTAATCCTAGCTACTCAGGAGGCTGAGATCTGAGGATCGCGGTTCAAAGCCAGCATGGGCAGGAGAGACCGTGAGACTCCTATCTCAAATAAACCACCAGAAAACCGGAAGTGGCGCTGTAGCTCAAGTGGTAGAGCGCTCGCCTTGAGCTGAAGAGCTGAAGGACAGCGCCCAGGCCCAGAGTTCAAGCCCCACGACCGACAAAAAAAAAAAAAAAAAAAAGAAATGCAAATCAAAACATTGAGATTCCACCTCACCCGTTAGAATGTCCATAATCAAGAAATCTAACAACAGATGCTGGTGGGGATGTGACCAAAGGGGAATACTACTACACTGTTGGTGGGAGTGCAAACTTGTTCAACCACTCTGCAAAGCAGTATGGAGGTTCCTCAGAACACTACACATAGAGCTTCCCTATGACCCAGCAATCCCACTTCTGGGAATCTACCCAAATATCCACAAACAAGGCCTCACTAGACCCACCAGTACAACGCTGTTCATTGCAGCATTATTCACCATAGCCAAGATATGGAACCAACCCAAATGTCCATCGGTAGATGAATGGATCAAGAAAATGTGGTACATATATATGATGGAATTCTATGCTTCCATCAGAAAGAATAACATTGTTCCATTCATAAGGAAATGGAAAGACATGGGAAAAATTATATTAAGTGAAATAAGCCAGACCCAAAGAAAAGCAGGTCGCATGAACTCCCTCATTTGTAAGAACTAGAATACACAGATGAAATCCTTTTTTTTTTTTTTCAAATTTTTTATTGTGATTAAGTGGTTACATAATTTCCCAAATTTCACAGTATTGTGGGATAGTGATGCTCAGTTAAAGTCACGAACACATTCTAACTTTCCTGGAGCAAATTGTCTATCACGGTCTATAACATTTATGAGTTCTATGAGTTTTGTAATACAGTTATTTCTTCCACATTGGGTGGTATGTACATTTCTTTTGTTTTGCATAGCATCAGCTGTTCCCTCTTTCCCACTTGTTCCCTCCCTCCCATCACCGCCATTAAGTTGCTTAGTTCATTTTGGTCAATGTCCAGTGCAACTGATGGGTCCTGCTGTTACATGTTTTTCTCTGATTCCCTCTACTTCTGTGTCGTCTTCCTGCTTCCCCTCCGGTGTGCACATATATACCATACATGTGATCAGCAGCATGGGGTTATTTAGTAGTGATTTGACCAGATGTGTGGAAGTCCTTTGTTTCTTAAGTCCTGTTAATTTTGTCATATCACCTAACATTTTGGATGTAACATCCACTTATCAGGGAGACCATGTACCATTTGTCTCTTTGCTCTTAGCTTACTTTGCTCAACATGATTTCTTCTAGCTCCATCCATTTTCCTGCAAATGCCATTATTTTGTCATTTCTAATGGCTGCATAATATTCCATAGTGTATAGATACCACAATATTTGGATCCATTCATCTGTGGTGGGACATCTGGGTTATTTCCATATCCTGGCTATTGTGAACAGTGCTGCAATAAACATGGAGGTGCATGTGTCCTTGTATACTGGTTCCTGTTGTTCAGGATAGATGCCTAGAAGTGGTATGACTGGGTCATAAAGGAGGTCAATATTTAGCTTTCTGAGGACCTTCCAGACTGCTTTCCAACGTGGTTGTGTAAGTGTACATTCCCACCAGCAGTGGGTTCCTCTTTCTCCGCATCCCCTCCAGCATTTGTTGTTGGCTGATTTGAGGATGTGGGACATTCTGACTGGGGTAAGGTGGTATCTCAGGGTTGTCTTTATTTGCATTTCCTTTACAACCAGGGATGGTGATCATTTCCTTATGCATTTCTTTGGCATTTTTATGTCTTCATCTGAGAAGTCTCTTTAGTTTCCTTGCCCATTTAGTAATTGGTTTGTTAGGTTTGGGAGGGATTAGTTTCTTGAGTTTCCTGTATATACTGGATATTAAGCCCTTGTCTGATATATTGCTGGTAAATATTTTTTCCCAATTAGTTGGTTGTCTTTCTAGCTTGGTTGTGATAGCTTTATCTGTGCAGAAGCTTTTTATTTTAAGGTAGTCCCCTTTGTTGAATCTCTCTCCAATCTGTTGTGACCCTGGGACTCTGTTCAGGAAGTTTCTTCCTGTAACTTTAAGTTCAAGTGTCTCTCCTACTCTTTCCTGCAGTAGTTTCAGAGATTCAGATTTAATGTTAAGGTCTTTAATCCATTTTGAGTTGATGTTGGTACATGGTGATAGGCTGGGGTCCACTTTTAGTTTTCTGCATGTGGCCGCCCAGTTTTCCCAGCACCAGTAGTTGAAGAGGCTGTGTTTCTTCCATTGTATGTCTTTGGCTCCTTTGTCAAATATCAACTGACTGTAGGCATGTGGATTTATTTCTGGATCTTCTATTCTAGTCCATTGGTCTTCGGGTCTGTTTTTGTGCCAGTACCATGCTGTCTTTGTTATTATGGCTCTATAGTAGAGTTTGAAGCTCGGCATGTATATCCCTCCCATGTTGTCTTTATTCCCTAGAATTGTTTTGGCTGTTCTAGGTCTTTTGTTGTTCCATATGAATTTTTGGACTGTTTTCTGTATTTCAGAGATGTACATCATTGGGATTTTAATAGGAATTGCACTGAATTTGCATATTAATTTTGGCAGTATTGCCATTTTCACTATATTAAGTCTGCCTATCCAAGAGCATGGAAGGTCTTTCCATTTCCTAGTGGCTTCTGTAATTTCTTTAAGTTTTTATAGTTTTCACTAAATAGTTCTTTTACATCTTTGGTTAAGTTAATTCCTAAATATTTTATTTTTGGGAGGTTATTGTGAATGGGGTTGCTTCCTTTATTTCCCTCTCTGCTTGTACACTGTCAGTGTACAGGAAGGTGATTGATTTTTGTGTGTTGATTCTGTATCCTGCTAGTTTGTTGAAGTGATTTATAATTTCTAAGAGTTTGGGGGTGGAGTTTTTGGGATCAAGAAGGGATAGTTTAACTTCTTCTTTCCCTATTTTTGTACTATTTCCTCTATTTTTGTACTAATCTCACCTCTTAGTGAGGTGTGGGCTGCCTCTATTTTTGCATGCATCTCCTGTTTGATATCCTGCATCTCTTTCAGTATTTCGACCCTGTGTTCTTTCAATTTCTGGTCTATTTCTCACTTTATTTCTTGAGTCATTGCCTCCAGCATCTCTTGGATGTAGCTTTTGTCTTCCATTCCTGCTTTGCTCTCCCCTAGGTCGCTGCTGGCTTTTGGGAATAGCTTGCTATCCTGGGTGTTGATAAACCTTGTAATTTTTCTCTGTGATTTTCGCATGGGGATTCAGGGATTATTAGAGACTAATCTGAAATTTTGTTTTGCTCAATAGGTGTCTGTCTTTGCTTGGTTGCTGTTTCTGTGCTGGTAGAGATAGAGTCTGTGCCTGACCTCGGTTCTGTTGGGGGCTGACCTCCAGCCGCTGGTCTGACCCACATAGGGTTCTCGGCTCTCTGCTGTAGATCACTGGCAGTTCCCCCCTTTAGAAGGGTTGAACAGCCTGGAGTGCTCCTGTTTGCTCCTACAGGTGCTCTTGGGGAGATCGGATGTGCTGGATGCACTCTCCCAGATGCTGGAGTCTGCTATGGGCTCCTGATGTTTTTGTTGTTTTTTTTTTTTTTTTTTGGCCGGTTGTGGGCTTGAACTCTGGGCTTGGGCACTGTCCCTCAGCTCTTCAGCTCAAGGCTGGCACCCTACCATTTGAGCACAGCACCACCTCTGGCCCTTTCTGCTTATGTGGTGCTGAGGAATCAGATCCAGGGCCTCATGCACCCAAAACAAGCACTCTACTGCTGAGCCACCTTACCAGCCTGAGCTCCCGACTATTATCAGGTGCTGGCATCCTGTGTTGTCCAATTCCCAGCCTAGAATATATGGGTCGGATTCTGGTGGGGTTTGGGCTTGTCTTGTCCTGAACCCCTGGGTCTTTTGCTGTCACAGGCGTAGTTCCCAGGGGGTGCAGTTCCCTGTTTGTCTCCCCTCTGCTGAGGCGTATGCTCAGCTTCTGACTTCAGTTGGGAGGAGTTGGTTGTGTTGCTCAGGCACCGGATCCCCAGGTCTGGTCCTGGCCCCCGGCCTGGGGCACACTGGTTGGACCTGTGCTGTTGTGTATCCCGCCTAGGTTACACAGCCTGGAGTACACAGTTCAAATTTCTTCCACTGTTGGGTGTTTTGACCCAGGGGCACTGTTCCTGGCTTGGGCGTTTAAGCTCCCTTCCAGGGGCGCTCTTGCTCTAGCCTGGCCAGTGGAGTGTGCTCCATGGGCTGGTGGAGCTCTTGTACAGTTCCCAGTTTTAGTGGGTCCTGTGGTCCAGGTGTTGGGGTAGGGGGTCTGGGTCAGGGTCTGGAGATTCCCACCAGCTCTGGTCTCCCTTGAGGGATACACTGTCCCCTGCGGGGTACTCACCCTGGAGCTAGTTGTTGTTACTGTGTGATGTAGGTCGTTGGTTGCAGTTGCAATCAGAGTTCAGTTGAGGTGGTTGTGGGCTGGGCTGGGCAGTAGCGGCTCTGGATGTTTCTCTTCTGTCTCAACCATGGTAGACACTGGGTCTGCGCCGTGGGGATGGGCCTCCAGCCTCCGCCCGAGGGGTAGGGGTGGGGCCTCTGTGCAGGTTCTGAGCACTGGGTTTTGTCTCTGCGCTCTCTGGATCAGCACCACTTCCTTGCAGGTCTTCTGCTCTGGTGTTCTGTGGGGGTCCCATGTAGCTCTGGGGCTCCCGCCGTGGGGTCGGGTGGCTTTGGCAGGATGGAGCCTCTGTTTGGATGGAGAGTGAGGGGTAGGGGTGGGATCTTTGTGCAAGCTCTGGGCTTGGAGGTTTCTCTGTTAGTAGCGATCAGTGGGTCCGACACCGTTACTTCATGTAGCTTCTGCGGGGGTGACCTGCAGACAGCCCCCCGTGTCTCTGGGACTCTGGCAGCCCCCGTCGGGCCAGGCTGGCCATGGCTTGGCACGCTGCCGCGCGGCCAGTAAAAGTTGGGGGAGGGGTCTTCGCGCTTCTCTGTTCTGAAATTCTTCTTTTTCTTTCTTTTTTTTTTTTCCGCCTCCTGTTTTTCTCTGGGTGTTCATCTTTTTGTCGTTGTCCATCTCTTGGGGAGATTAAGCGTTGGAACTCGAACTCTCTTTTTGGTTGGGGAGAGCTGTGGCATTTCCCTACTGCCCCATCGCCATCTTCACAGATGATATTCTTAACAGGTGATCTCAAGAACCCAAGTGCTTAGTGCAAAGGACTATATATAATGAAGCATATTAACATGAACTCCAAATAGAAACAAGAAGGTCTCATTAGATCCTGTATATAGCTCATTCTTTTTTCTCTATTGTTTTTCTTTGTTTCTCTCAGCTTTTTGTACCTCGTGTTTCGTATAATAGACAATGCAGTATGTGAAAGGGAAAGGGAATCACGGATGAAACACAACTTTGACACTCGCTTGACACTATGTCGAACATGAACATTACAACTTGGGAGAGGGGGGGAGGGCAGGGAAGGGTAAGTAGGAGATAAAGAGGGATGGGGTAATGATTAAAAACAAATGTACTAGCCGGGCGCTGGTGGCTCACGCCTGTAATCCTAGCTACTCAGGAGGCTGAGATCTGAGGATCGCGGTTCAAAGCCAGCACGGGCAGGAGAGACCGTGAGACTCCTATCTCCAATAAACCACCAGAAAACCGGAAGTGGCGCTGTAGCTCAAGTGGTAGACCACTTGCCTTGAGCTGAAGAGCTGAGGGACAGCACCCAGGCCCAGAGTTCAAGCCCCACGACCGACAAAAAAAAAAAAAAAACAAATGTACTTATTGTCTTACCTATGTAACTGTAACCCCCAGCTCATCACCTTTTCAATTAAAAAATTAAAGTTAAAATAAAAAAAAAAGAGCTTCAGGGATAGTACTCAGGCCCCGAGTTCAAGTTCCAGTATTGGTACAAAGAAAAAAAACTGCAGGCAGAGTTGTGGCTCAACGTAGAATACCAGATTTTAGTGAAAAAGCCAAGCAAGAGTGTGAGGCCCTGAGTTCAAGCCCTTGTGTAGTATAAACACACACACACACACACACACACACACACACACACACACACACACACACACACACACACACACACACACACACACACACACACACACAGTCCTTTATTGGACTGCGCATGTAGTTCAAGTGGTTAAGTGCCTCCCTAAGAAGCATAAGTCTTACTACTACCAACAAAACAATGTCAAAAGTCCCTTATTTTTGGAATAAATGATGTAAATCCTAATCAATAATATTGTTTTATATTTGTAAATATAAAATTAAATGACAAGTAGGAAAATATTTTCAATAAATACATACTGGAAGTACAAAGGCTCTCTAAAACTAATTAATACAATCAAATACCCCAACAGAAACATAGACAGATAATTCAAATAATTTCGCAAAGAACATAAATGGCCTAGAGGCCAATGAAATGATACAAAACTTCGTTAGTAATGAAAAGATTACTAGCCAAAACATTTTTTACTTGCTGAATTGGCAAAGATAAAAAAAGAACAAGAGATATTATTAATAAAAGATGGAGAAAAAGATATCTAGTTGGCAGAAGCATAAATTTCTACCACCGTCCTAATGCATTTTTGACAGAACACATCAAAATATTATGTATATATCAAAATGACATAAAAGATAAAATATCAATTTTCTTAAATTTCTTATATGCAGGATCTCATTTAATCCTTACCAGAATTCTTGGGTGCTCTCATCCTAATTTTACAGGTTAAATAGATAAAAAGAATTACTTAGGATCATCTATCAGGTAAGTAGTATTGACAAAATTCAAACCTATGCCTGTCTTGCTCTATAGCTCCTAATCTTACAGACTGCACTGATGTATATATTCCTAAGCCATAAGCTCACTTTAGAATCTTCCTATGCAGACACTGAAAATGCTAACAAAGATGTAAGCATAGTAATGAAATTATGTTTTTTATATCAAAAGCAAAAGAGGAAGCATCGTTTCCCTTTATTTTTGGACAAATATGTATTAGACACCTAATATATTTGAAACACCATGCTAGACACATGCTAGACAGTGAACAAGATAGATGTTGTCAATGGAAGCCAGGCACTGGTGGCTCACACCTGTAATCCTAGCTTCTTGAAAGGTTGATATCAGGAGGCTCACAGTTCAAAGCCAGCTTGGACAAGAAAGTCTGTTAAGATTCAATCTCAGTGAGAGTTAGGCATGCACATGCCTGTCATCCCAGCTAAGATGGAAAGCCTAACATAGGTGGATTCCAGCACATGCCTGGGCAGAAGTGAGAATTTTGCTAAAAAAATAACCAGTGGAAAAAATGGCTGGATGCGTGGTTCAGCAGTAGAGCACCCACCTACTAAGGTTCTGATTTCAAATCTAGTTACTACAAAACAAAAACAAAAAACCCCAAAGGGATGAAGGAAGGAAGGGAGGAAGGAAAAAAGAAAAGGAAAGGGAAGAAAGAAAGTCAGCAAGGCAGGGGAAGTCAAGGAGATATGAAGGATGGAAAATTAAAACAGACACTGTAAATATTATGATAAAATCTGGAGTATGAGGGAAACACATGGCACAACTAACTTAGGAAGAGTGCTTTAGAGATTGTGAATTAACTGGTTTTGGGTTCGTTCCAGGCATCTTATTTTTAGTGGCCCAAGTGATGACAGTATATAGCCAACGGCTCAAGCAGCAATTTGAAGAGTAGATTGAAGAGAAGCAAGATCCAGGCTTTCTACCACTATAGTTTTGCCAGAATTTCAGATCAATGAAATCATGCCAGACATAGTCTTTTGTGTTTCACTTCTTTTACTTACCATAATGAGATTTATCCATGTTGTTGTAAATATTGATACTGTTTTCCTTTTATAGATTAGTAGTATTCCATGGTGTGGTTATATATGTTTATCTATTTACCAGATGGTAACTTTTCGAACTGCTTCCAGCAGTTCTTTTGACTCTTTTGAGTCAAAAGAGTATACTATGAACCTTTACACATATTGTGTGAACATATTTGCATTTCTCTTGAGTAATTACCTTGGAGTGGAACTAGTGAGTCATATGCTTATTCTATTTAACTTTATAAAATCCTACCATACTATTTCCCAATGAGGCCGTATCATTTTTGTATTATCACTAAAATATGATTATTCTATTTGTTTTATATCATGGGTCAAGTGCCAAGCTAATGTAAAGGTTTTACAGAATGATTTATGATTTTAAAAACTAGATTAAATGACCAATTAGCATCTAAATGTATTAAAATTTCTATAAAAATAGATTTCCTATATAATAACATTACCTTTAAATCAGAAAAACCAGTTTGAATTTACCTTTTAGTGGTCTCCTTTTTGTTATGCTCTTACCTGAGCTGTTCAATTTTTTCTGGAGAAATAGGACTCTTTTCCAAAATTTGGTCTATTTCATTGTACAGCTTTTTCTGAGCTTCTTCAGAAGTGGTTAAAAAACAAACTGCCCAGGTACACACTAGGTAAGAAATTATATTAGCAATAATAAAAATAGTTAATTCACACTTTTGGTATAGAACAAGGAAAACCTAATGATTTGAGAGTTTAAAATTTTCCTTGTTTTTTAAATGTATTTTTTATAGAAATGACAGAAATGTTACCAAATATCAACAAAATTCTTCACAGGATTTTTCTTTCTTTGAAGAGAACATGAATATTTATAGAAGGTGCCAAAATAGATATTACAATCTGGATATTTTCTTAAAACTAGCAAGTTTTGCCACTTAATGCTCTTTACCCAAGGTTAAAGGGAATAAACTTCATATCTGGGGAAGACCTCAATTTTTGTGATTGTGATCAACTATCTGGTTCACTCAATCTTGAAAAACAAATTGACTAATCAGTTCTCTCAGGAACCATAATAAAATGATACAGATAAATCAAAATAGCAGGAGATTTACCTATATGTCAATAGTCTACATTTTTTATTTACAATAGTATTATACTAAGGTCAAGAATCATCACTGATTATTGCTTAGTCCAATAGTTCTCAAAAATCACCTGTGAGTTGGCTGGTGCCACAACCTCACATTCACAGATGATTCAGTAAGGTTGATGGTAAGGTCCACACATCCACTTCTAACAAGTATCACAATTACTCATGAACACCCAAACACAGTTATTGATGAACACCCAAATTGGAAGATCATAGGTTCATGGCTTAATTTTGTCTTAAAACTGGTTTATGGATTCTTTTCCCGATTTAATGGAACTGTAAGAAAATTACACAAAGAACATAAATCTGAGGAAATAAAATAGTCACATTTCCTTTAAGAATCCACTGGGATTATAATTGGCCAGATAATGGAACTATCCCAATATGACTACTACTTTCTAGAATATGCTTCAGCTGATTCTACCTACAGCTCAACTTTTCTATGTCAGATACTTCTAGTATGCTTATAGAAATTTTTATCTTACTTTACCTTTTACTTGCTAAAATCAGTAGCTTACTGGAACTTCAAATGCCCAAAGCTATTTACTTTCTATTTTTGTTTTTGCTTTTTGAAAAAGTCAGTCTTCAAGCTGGCCTTAAGCTTTCCATCCTCTAGATTTAGCCTCTCAAGTGCTGAGAGGACAGCTATTAAAACCCAGATGATTTTAGATTTCTTAAAGCCCTTTACATAGATATATAAAGTAATATATATTTAAAACAAGTAAATATTAAGCAAGTTGAGTATATTATGTATGGTACATGATTGTAAACATTTAATCTATAATATCTAGATGTCAAAGAATATACACTTGTGGGAAGCTGACATTTATATTCATCATTTAAAAAATATGTAAATGAAACATTTTAAATGACTTTAATACCCTAATACTTCCTGGAAGCATTTTTATCTCATATATTTTTACATCTATAAAATTTTTTATAAGCACTATATGAATGATGCTCTTTTCACTAACCTAAAACCAGTGAAGGATCTTATGATCAAATCATGTATTTTGGAATTTTTAATAGGTATTTTCTTCAGTCACACTAAGAGTTTTTTTAAAATGATGGTTTCTGTGGCCTACATCCTCTGTTGGAGACTTTAATAATAGCAGAATGGCTCACATCTGTGAAAAGCAGTGGCAGGAGATGGAAAAGCTCTCTGCTCTCCTGAAAGGTGTCAACAGTAGTTCATTTTAAAGGTACTAAATAGAATTCACAATCTATAAAATGTGTCAAGAAATTTACAGCATTTTTCAGAGGTGGTATCAAGCACTTGGGAGTTTAAAAAAAAGCACCTGTGTAAATTAAGCTTTTTAAATAAGAATAAAAATGAAAAGCAGGGAAGTCAAAATATAAAAAGGTCTCGTAAATAATCTTTCCTTTTTTCTTTTTAGAGTATTTTTATACCTTGTATATTTTGTAATTTATCTGAAAAAAATCAATTTATACTTACACTTTGCAGTAATTATGCAACCAGCCAGAGAAAATATCACTCCATCTTCTAGAATCTAGAAAAAAAAGCCAAGTTTAGAAACTATGACATATAAGGTGGCCTATATTAGGCCCTACTAAAATTATCAACAGTATAAAATTAGGGTCAACTAAAGAAAAAAAGTGTATTATTTCTTTACTACATCTTAAATCTGTTTCATGTGTAAACCAATCTAAATAGTACATTGCCTGTTTGATAAACAGACACTGTTGGAACTATTACTGGCTCATGTTACACTTTGACAAAACAAAATTGTTCAGTCTGTTTTCTCTGGCTTGGCCTACTGACAGTGTCTTGGGAACAATGGAGAAGTGTCTGCCACTGTTCAATTTCCATACCAACACCTCCCCCCCAAAAAACACTTATGGCCACCATGTGTCGAATGAGGCCAAAGAATGCTACAATGAACTGGTAGAGCAATGACTCCATTCCTGCCCTTTGCCTAAAACAGCAAAGATACAGTGGTGTTGCTGCTGGTAACAAACAAGCATTGTGAATGCCATCAAGTGCCATACCTGTCCACACAGGCAGTTCATGGAGGCTTACATAAGCCTGTTTCCTCATTTATAATCTGAAAACCCTGGCTAAATATTTACTTACATAAACATTCAACATTATACAGCTGCTTCTAAGAGCTAAATAACAAAGAGACTGAGTGCTTGTGTGATGTATAATAAAAAAGAGAAGTACTGAATGCTGGGAGGGCATCATGATTAAAGTGAATGAGAAGCACACTCTACATGTATAATTGTTTTTATTTGATCAACATTTAATAATTATATCACCTGTTGGTCATTAAGGTTGCCCTGTACTAAGGAGTCAATGAAAATATGTTGATTGAACGTCCCTTCTTTTCTTTCTTTTATCGTTTTCTTTAAAACAGATTCCAGCTGTTCAAGGGCTTAAAAAAAAAACACAAAAAATTTTTAGAATACAAGCATTTATGGAGATTAAATGTTCTAAAAAATAATTCTTCACAATGTTACTAGGTGTAAAACCTTCAAAGGTAGTACACTTCAAAAAAACTACTTCATATTTGAACTAATTTTTCTTCCTTCTTTCCCCCTAAAATTTAGATACAAAAAAAGTACCCAAAATACACCAGTATAGTTTGAGGGACAATAATAAAATGAAGTGCCATATACCATTACCACTCAGGTTAAGAAGTAAACAACTGTAGCTCCCAAAATGCCTTAAATACGTAAGCCTCTCCCCTAATATTATCTACCTGTGTTCTAGATTTTCTTAACTCCATTGCTTCTCTCAAACCAGGTATCACTAAGAAAGACATGAGAAATAATCAGAAAAGTAAATTCTGAAAGCTAAATGAAATAAATTTCTGATATCCAATGATCAAATTAGCCAAATACCTATTTCATCATAGCTGACCTATGATATCACTTGCTCCAGGACTCTATACTCCCTGAATGTCACACTTCTTCCCCCTTTTCCTGCCTCTCCTTTTTGATTCCTTCTTGGCTCTTAAATTTCTTATGATCGGGCTGGGAAGGTGGCTCAGTGGTGGAGTGCTTGCCTTGCATGCATGAGTCCCTAGGTTCAATTCCTCAGCACCACATAATTAGAAAAAGCCAGAAGTGGCGCTGTGGCTCAAGTGGTAGAGCGCTACCCTTGAGCTGAAGAGCTGAGGGACAGCGCCCAGGCCCAGAGTTCAGGCCCTATGACCAAAATAAATTAATAAATAAATAAATTTCTTCATGATGATATATCCTAGGACCAGGCTCAGATTTTGAGCCTCTTTTTGTGTCAGAATTTGCTACCTTGGTGCTCTCTAGTACTGAGGTTTAAAGTGTACATGCCAAACACTTTCAATATTTCTTTCCCCAGAACTCCAGATTTACATACTTAATGACAAACTCAACATCTCCATTTAGATTTAACATATTAAACCTAACATATTAAATATATTAAACCTAACACACTAAACTCTTCATGGTTTACTCAACACCTGGACCTTCCTACAGCCTTCTCATTTCATTTACAAATTTGCCAGTTATTCAGGTCTAAAACAATGTTGTCTTCCCTTTTTCACTTCACATTTAATCTACCAGCTAATGCTGAGGTTTTATCTTCATAATACAGAATTACTGGGGCTGGGATGTAGCTCAGTGGCAAAGCGCTTGCCTAGCAAGTGCCATATCCTGGGTTCGATCCCCAGTACCAAAAAAGAAATGACAAAAATACAGTTAAAAAAAAAAAAAAAAAGAATACTCCCAGTCTGGTGGACTGGGAATGTGGCTTAGTGGTAGAGTGCTTGCCTTGCATGCATGAAGCCCTGGGTTTGATTCCTCAGTGCCACATACACAGGAAAAGCCCGAAGTGGAGTTGTGGCTCAAATGGTAGAGTGCTAGCCTTGAGCAAAAAAAAAAAAAAAAAAAAAAGCCAGGCCCAGAGTTTAAGCCCCAGGACTGGTAAAAAAAAACCAAAACCAAAACCAAAAAAACAAAAACACCAAAAAACAAAAACAAAAAAACAATTATTCTTTTACTCTCTGTTGTTGCTGTTCTCTAGTTTCTGCTGCCTGCTGTCTAGTCAAAGCTACATCCTCTCTATTGCCTGCGTCACTAAAAAAACCCCAATGACTCTCCTTGCTTCTGCTCTGCATCTCTTCCTAATCTTCTGCCCTCTTCCTCTGCTCCTCGTTTTTTGAAGAAAAACTTTCTGAATATACTTCGGGATGTAGGAACTGCTTGTTTTTCGTTTTTTTTTTTTTTTTTTGCCAGTCATGGTGCCTGAACTCTGGGCCTGGGCGCTGTCCCTCAGCTCTTCAGCTCAAAGCTAGTGCTCTACCACTTGAGCCACAGCACCACTTCCAGGATTTTCTGCTTATGTAGTACTGAGGAATCGAACCCAGGGCCCCATGCTTGCAAGGCAAGCACTCTACCACTGAGCCACCTTTCCAGCCCATTGAAGAAAAACTTTCGAAGTAAGTAAAAACTTAAAGAGAGAAAATATAAATTGAACCAGTCAGAAATAAATAAAATTGGGAATATATCTTTCTGTCCTTTACAAAAAATTAGGAGTAGCCAAACTTACCATGTTCATATTGCTTTTTCCGAGTTGTACTTTTATCAAGTGACCCATCTAGAAAGCCTTTCCCAATCTCAGACCAAACCTGAAATAGGAAAACACGCATCTATTCTCTAGACATAGAGTTTCTAAGTAACGCAGATAAATGTAAGCTAGTAAAGTAAAAGACTCTTTCCTCGCCCACTCCTTTGAGTGGGCTGTACAGTCACATGTTTATTTTTATGATCTCAGTCAAGGCACTTTCAAACTAATTGCAACGGGCATAATTTAGTTCTATTTTAAAAAAGGAGAAGGGAAAGGATATGGCAGCAGAGTAAGTCCTCAGGTTTTAGACTATGGTATAAATGAATAAATAAAATCCACAGATAGCTAATTTTTTTTGGGGGGGTGGTACTGTGTTTGAACTCAGGGGCTCTTGTTTGCTCAGCTGGTACGCTAACACTCAAGTCACACCTCCAGCCTTGTTTTTTGTTGGTTATTTTGGTGACAGAGTCTCACAGACTTTTATGCTTGGGTTGGCTTTAAACTCTGATCCTCTGGTTCTCAGATTCCTCAGTAGCTAAGATTGCAGATGTAAGCCACTGATGCCTGGCTGTAATTATTTTTATTTCACTCAAGATACTGATAAACATTATCTGAGGCACAGAAAAAGGTTAGAAATTAGTCTCTAAGATTTAGAGATGTTAAGCAGCAGAGTGGGTTACTAGAAGTCTTAATGATAACTTGAAAGCTCTGAAGAAACTCAGAGGAAAAACATAACTTATTAATTAATGGCTAGATATTTGAAACAAAGAGTATAAGAAGAGCCCTCTGCCGGGCGCCAGTGGCTCACACCGGTGGCTCATGCCTGTAATCCTAGCTACTCAGGAGGCTGAGATCTGAGGATCGCAGTTCAAAGCCAGCCTGGGCAGGAAAGTCCTTGAGACTCTTATCTCCAATAAACCACTAGAAAACCGGAAGTGGTGCTGTGGCTCAAGCAATAGAGTACTCGCCTTGAGCTGAAGAGCGCAGGGACAGCTCCCAAGTTGAGTTTAAGCCCCATGACTAACCAAAAAAAAAAAAAGAAGAGCCCTCAAACCCTTATCTTAAAATTTTATACAATTTAGATTATTTGATTGAAAAATTAAACCAGTAAAAGCACTGCAAAACTTGCATAGTAAATGTGTACATTGGGAACACCTAAGGGTGAAGAAAGTTTATAACATATGCAGAATTCATAATAAAAAAGTGTTAGCTGCACTTAACAATGCTAGTAGCATTTGTGGTAATACAAAATAGTACAAATAAAAGTAAACTAGTACAAATAAAATATATAAAAGGTTCTTACAGATTAGTAGAAAAAGAAACATCCATAAAAATGTAAGATTATATGAGAATCTATCTCACAAAACAAATAGGAACATTTGACAAAAAACTGTAAAAGCTGGGAGCTGGTGGCTCATGCCTGTAATCCTAGCTATTCAGGAGACTGAGGAAGGACAGGAAAATATATCTCCAAATAACCAATAATAAAAAGCCAGAAATGCAGGTGTGGCTCAGGTGTTAGAGTGCTAGTCCATAAGAAAAAAAAAGGATAGTGACCAGACCCTGAGTTCAAGCCCCAGTACTGACACAAAAATTAATAAAAATAATTCTTTAACATGTTTAACCTCATAAAATATAAAAATCACCAATCATGAAAAGTCAATGTTGACTTATTAGTTAGACAAGTATTTAAAGTACCACTGATCTAAATATTGTCAAAATATGGAGAGATCATATGCCAGTGGCTCATGCCTATAATCCTAACTACTCAGGAAACTGAAATTTGAGGATCTCAGTTTGAAACCAACTAGAGCAGAAAAATCCTTAGTAGTCTTATCTCCACTTAACCAGCAAAAAGCTAGATATGGAGCTGTGACTTTTTTGCTTGGGCAAAAAGCTAAAGGAGAGTGCACACACACACTGGTACACACATACACACACACTGGTACACACATACACACATACTGGTACACACACACACACACACACACACACACACACACACACACACACACACACACACACACACACACACACACACACACACACACACTTTTTTCTTTTCTTCTCTCAGTAATGAAATCAGAGCCTCCTGATTCCTCAGCTGGTGCTCTACCACTTGAGCCATACTTCCAGACCTGCTTTATGCTGGTTATTTTGAAGATTGAGTCTTGAGGATTTTTCTGTCAGGGCTGGCTTCAAACCATGATCCTCTGGATCTTAGCCTTCTACAGCTAGGATTATAGGCATTAGCTACTAACACCTGGCTGTTATTTTACATTTTAACTCCTATGAAATAAGTATCCACCTTAGAATTCATGATGTCTCCTACATATATCAGCAAGCAGATGCAGTTTGTCAGTGCTTCTAAAGTCACAAACTGGTTATTATTCTTAGTGACATTACAAGACAAAGACAGTATCTTAGCTTTTTAGTCATTAAAAGATCATTTATATGCCAAGAAGGTGGTGCACACACATATAATCTTAGCACTTAGAAAGAAAGAAGAGGCGGCAGGAGGGAAGGGGTGAAATTTCCCAAAAAGAAATTACCTGACTCATGTAACTGTAAATAAACCCTTTGGACATCACCTTTATAACAACAATAAAAAATTTAAAAAAATAAAAAAAAGAAGAGGCAGGAGATTCATGAGATTGCGGTCAGCCTGGGCTACAGTCTGAACAAGCCTGGGTCTCATAGCTAGACATTGTCACAAATCCTAACTCCCCACAAAAACAAAATCATTTGAGGAAAAATATTAAGTCCTGTTTATGATTTGAAATTTTTATTTTAAAACTTATAGTAACATAAAGAAAATAATAGATTCTTTAAAAAATACATGAACTAGCTAGCATAGAAACCCAAATAAGGGATATTCTATAAAATAAGGATTCTGTGCATTGCAAAAAGCTTAAAAATCATAAAGGATTATTCTAGATTGAAGAGGTTGGATCACTAAAGATAATGAGTCACCTTAAGTTGAATCCTGTGTTTGGCGAGAAAGGGGAAAACAGGAACATAACTAGGATAATTGAAGAAATTTGAATATAGACTATAGATGGGCTAATAGTATTATATCAATGTTAAAATTCCCAAGTTTGATAGTTATGTTATCACTATAAAAGAAAATGTACTTTTTTTCAGATAGAGTCAAGTCCAGTTCATTTTCACATAAGTCAAGGAAGGAAAAAGGAATGGATGGATGGATGGATAGATATAGATACATAATGCACCACCAAACCGTATACGGATTAATGACAAAATACAACTACTGAACTTCAGAAAAGAATATACAGGAGTTCCTTATATTAGCTGTAAGTTTTCTATAATTTTGAGGTTATATGTAATGAAAGAAAAAAAACAGCATAAACACATGAGGACAGGTATGAATACATAGAAGAAAATCCTAGAAACAATGGTGGAAGTCCCTTTTACAAAATGCTCTCTCAGCACGGTATGGTGGTACACATCCATAAGCCCAACACTTGGAAAGCAGCCTGGCTTTATAGAACCAGACCTGATGTCAGGGGAAATAACACTCTCTTACCAGGTGTTGGTGGCTCACATCTGTAAGCTTAGCTACTCAAGTGGCTGATATCTGAGGATCATGGTTTGAAGCTAGCCTGGGATCAGCAAAAAGCTGGAAGTGGAGCTGTGGCTCAAGTGGTAGAGTTGAGTCCTTTTGCAAAAAAACTAAAAAACGACAACAACAACAAACTAAGGGACAGTGCCCAGGCCCAAGTACAGGCAAAAAAAATAATTAAGTTTAAAAAATATTCTTCATTAAAATGAGAAGACATTTTAAGAATCCTCTAACTCCATTTATTTCACCTCAGTACAAATGAATGATGGAGAGTTTAAAACAATTTTCCCATATTATTTTTACAAGACTGAAAAAGTGTAATTTTTTTTTTTGGTTGGTTGCGAGGCTTGAACTATGGGCTTGGGTGCTGTCCCTCAGCTCTTCAGGTGCTCTACCGCTTGAGCCACAGTGCTACTTCCGGTTTTCTGAGTGGTTTATTGGAGATAAGAGTTTCACAGACTTTCCTGCCCAGGCTAGCTTTGAACCAAGATCCTCAGATTTCATCCTCCTAAGTAGCTAGGATTACAGGCGTGAACCACCAGTGCCTGGCAAAAGTGTAATTTTTAAATCATCTAATGCAAGTAAAAAAAACCATCTTAATAAAAAAGTATAATAAATTGGGTATTAACATACAGTTCCTAGTAATTTGTTTAGAATACATTCTCTTAACAATTTTATGGTTTTTTTTTCATTTTTTTACTTTATTAGCAATGAAAATATTCCACAGTCCCATTTATTGACCTTTTGGTTCTTTTACTTCTGGGTTTCTACTCCTCTTGCCACTTCTCACAAAGCACAGATCAGAGGGCTGCCCTCTCTCCCACCTCTCTCCCACCTCTACATATCACAGAAGAGGACCAGAGATAGGAGCCCCTTCCTCAGCAGGAATGCATGTATAGAGAGACCTTGCACCAAGGAGAGCTGAGCTCAGCTTCCTCCCCCTTGTCATTCAATCCCTTTCTTCTTGGCTGCCAGTCTTCTGTCAGGAGGTTGGCCTAGGTGACAGGAAGGCTAAGAAAGGAGTTCAAGGCCACAGCTTTTCTCTGTGGCCTTCAACCCTGGGACAGTGATTGGGAGGCAGAATGGCAGGTGTGTCTGCATCAGTTTCACACTTCAGATTGCAGCAGGAGTACATTGGCTGTGATTTGCCTCAGTCTGGGAGGTGTTTCTCCTCCTCACCACATCCTCACCAGGCCCTTTGGGAATTATTCCTCAGCTAAAGACTTGTAACGGGCTACAGGGTGCTGCAATGAAACTAAACTGGTTTGGGTTATCTTTGCATTTGAATTTTTCTTTGTTTTCCTGGTACTGGTACAGGGCTTCATGCATAAACTTTACCTGCGGACTCACACTTCTTTTCCTTTTTGCTTTGATTTTGATTTTTTTTTTTTTGTACTGGTACTGGGGCTTGAACTCAGAGCACAATTATATGTTTTTATAGCTTTACTATAAAAATAAATCTTAACCTTTTTAAAGAAACAATTATTTTTTATTGCATTGTTCTTTTTAGCTCAGAAACAAAGCTTAAATCTTGAGAAATACCCAATCTGATGAAAGAATAATTTATTTAAATAATTTAAATTTAGGGCTGGGAAGGTGGCTCAGTGGTAGAGCACTTGCCTTGCATGCCTGAGGCCCTGGGTTCGACTCCTCAGCATCACATAAACAAAAAGCAAAAAGCCAGAAGTGGCGCTATGGCTCAAATGGTAGAGCGTTAGCCTTCAGCTGAAGAGCTGAGGGACAGCACCCAGGCCCAGAGTTCAGGCCCCACAACCAGACCCAAAATAAATAAATAAATAATTAAAATATAAATAAGTAAATAAATAATTTAAATTTAGTCTTACTGTGCCATGATTCTTCTGGAAGTTAATGATTTCCTGGTCTTCTTTAAATGTATTACCCAATACCAACTGTATAACAGCTTTCATAGCAAAATTAAGCATGTGCTGGCTGAGAGGTACATGCTGGGTCTCTGGGTAGGATAGCCATTTCTCTAATAATTCTTCTGAAAGCTGAAAAAGAATAAGAAATAACAATAACTATTTCCTCTCACTAAATCTGAGACAATTTTAACAAGTAGACTAATTTCATAATTTACCCTGTTTAACTCTGTAGCCAAAGTAAGCACTAAGGTACTTCAGACTCTAGCCTAACTTTGTTTGCATATTCAGCGCATATTTAGTGGTTCAAATTTAGCTTCTGTTAAATGGTTGATTTGAGAAAAAAAAAATCCAATACTACAATAAAAAACAAAAACAAATTAAAAATGGAATGATACAAGAAACTTAAACCTAATAGACACTAAATTTCATCAGCGCTACATTGTATATGTGTACATGTATACATACATGTATATTGTGTGTGCATACATACATGTACTTGCATGTCTTGCCAAGCACCACACCTAGGATCTTATGCATGCTAGACAAATGCTTTCAACTGAGCTGCTTCCCCAGCCCTAAATCATTTTAAAATCATCTCTGCCATCTTTCTTCATGTTTAGATTTACTATTATTTAGCTAGTCTTCTATTACCAAGCACTGAAGTCTTTTTTGTTATAATAAAAAATACTTAAATAATATTCTTTTTACATACAACTATATGCATTTGGTTTCTTTAGATGTAAAATTGTGTTAAGAAGTAATTTTTAAGCTTTTGATATATAGTACCATGCTGCCACTTAAAATCATGTACCAATTTACTTTTATCAACAGTATCATAATTTCCACTTCCCATAGCTTTGACAACGCTATTGCCAATCTGACATAAAAAACGTCAACATTGGGCTGGGAAGGTAGCTCAGTGGTAGAATGCTTGCCTTGCACGCATGAGGCCCTGGGTTCGATTCCTCAGCACCACATAAGCAGAAAAAGCTGGAAGTAGTGCTGTGGCTCAAGTGGTAGAGCACTAGCCTTGAGCTGAAGAGCTGAGGGACAGAGTCCAGGCCCAGAGTTGAGGCACCACGATTCACACACACATGAAACATCAACAACTGTTTATATTGTCTTTAATTATTGGTAGAATTTAGATGTCACATACTTAACACTGATTTATTTGACTTCCTCTGTATTTTTATGTTCGCTTTGTGTGTGTGTGTGGGGGGGTCAGTTGTGGGGCTTAAACTCAGGGTTTTGGAGCTGTCCCTGAGCTCTTTTGCTCAAGTCTAGTACTCCACTACTTTGAGCCACAGTGCTACTTCGAGTGTGCTGGTGGTAAACTGGAGATATGAGTCTCATGGACTTTCCTGCCCAGGCTGGCTTCAAACTGAGATCCTTAGATCTCAGCCTCCTAGTAGCTAGGACTACAGGTGTGTGCCACTGGCACCCAACTATGCTCAGTTCTTTAAGCATTTTTTCTATTGGGCTTTATGGTTTTTCTTCTTTTGTAATTCATATAGCTACTTTTTAGATGAAATCCAGTGGATATCTTCCCTCAATTTTCCCATTGAAAACTGAGTACCTTTTAGTCAAAGATTTTTCTAGTAGCCTTTTCCTTTGCGAGATAATAGAAACAAATATGTGTATGTGTGTATATAAATGGTTTCATAAATACAAAAATGGCTCTTTGGACAATATGTTACCTTGCAGATATTTAACCTCTATCTGTTTCCCTAGAACTGTATCACTGCTGACAACACAACTAATAGGTGAAATACTTTCAGCCTATGCTAGTAAAGTCTTGTCTTTTTTTTTTTTTGTCTGTCATGGGGTTTGAACTCTGGGCCTAGACACTGTCCCTCAGCTCTTCAGCTCAAGGCTAGCACTCTATAACTTGAGCTACAGTGCCACTTCCAGTTTTCTGGTGGTTTATTGGAGATAAGGGTTTCACGGTCTTTCCTGCCCAGGCTGGCTTTGAACCCCAATCCTCAGATCTCAGCCTCCTGAGTAGCTAGGATTACAGGCGTGAGCCACCGGCACCCAGCCTTTTCTTTTCTTTTTTTTTTAAAGTCATGACCATAGATATTTAGTAATATTTATATTACTGTCACTTATAAGCCGAGTTGTGATTTGCTTGCACGTGTGCGTGCATGTGTGCGTGCATGTGTGCGTGCGTGCGTGCGTGCGTGTGTGTGTGCGCGCGCGCGCGTGTGCGCCCTGGGGATTGAACTCAGGGCCTGGGCAGTATCACTAAGTTTTTTTTTTTTTTTTTTGCTCTTGGCTGGTGCCCTACCACTTGAGCCACAACTCCATTTACAGCTTTTTTTTTCTTTTTGGTAGTTACTTGGAGATAAAAATCTCACAAGTTTCCTGCCTGGACTAGCTTTGAAACAAGATCCTTAGATCTCAGCTTTTTGAGTATCTAGGATTACATGTGTGTGTCAATGGAACTTACCCATTTTTCTTTATTCTAGGCTAACATACTAGTACATCCACTAGAAGATTCTTTTTTTTTTTTTTTTGGGTCTGGTCGTGGGGCCTGAACTCTGAGCCTGGGCGCTGTCTCTCAGCTCTTCAGCTCAAGGCTAGCGCTCTACCACTTGAGCCACACCGCCACTTCTGGCTTTTTTCTTTTTGCTTATGTGGTGCTGAGGAATCGAACCCAGGGCCTCATGCATGCAAGGCAAGCGCTCTACCACTGAGCCACCTTCCCAGCCCCATCCACTAGAAGATTCTATTTGCTTGTGAATCTTGACTGTATCAGGTGGGAATTCTAATGAGCTTCATTCAATAGTTCCATATTATATATTAATTTATTACTGGTAGACAAAATGCTTTCATTTCTTAGTGGACATCTTTTAAAAAATATATCTTCAAAGATCATGGTTTGAAACCAGCCTGGGCAAAAAAAACAAAACAAAACCCAAAACAAAAAACAAAACAAAACCGTGAGACACCATTTCCAATTAACTGGCAAAATGCTGGAGTGAAGTTGTGGCCAAGTAAGAGCATGGGGCTGAGTTCAGCATCGATAGCAATACAGATGTATCTCCACACTTTGTCTTGTATGATAAATGCACATTTACATCAATGGCACAGTTCTCTCACTTGGCCCTAGGGGCTGCATTATAGAATACTCTATTACCAGGTTTAATTAACACTGTGTAACTCATCTGTGATTTACACACTTCAAGCTCTCCCAAACGTATGTTACTGATCTTATGCATCTCAAATAAGAATACAATGACTTATAAACATCTTCAGACTGTTCACATTAAAATACTATGTTAAGCTGGGCGTCAGTGGATCCTAGCTACTCAGGAGGCTGAGATCAGAGGATGGTAGCTCAAAGCCAAAGCCAGCCCAGGCAGGAAAGTCTGTGAGACTCTAATCTCCAATAAACTACCGGAAAACCTAACTGACACTGTGGCTCAAGCGGTAGAGTGCTTGCCTTGAGCTGAAGAGCTGAAGGACAGTACCCAGGCCCAGAGTTTAAGCCCCACAACTGGGATAAACAAACAAACAAACAAACAAATAAATAAATAAATAAAATACTATGTTAATTTCAACTAACATAACAGAAAAATAAAGACTGGGGCAGTTAGGGAACTGCTTTTTTCACTATGTGCACTGTGATAGTCTTTTCCAAATATGTCAACATTTCTGTTGTAACACCACTCAGTGAACAGTAAGTGAAGTCATCCAACTATTGAGACTTATGGTTAAATATGTAAGCTTGAGAACAACTTATTTATTAGTTATGAGATCTTAGATAAGCTGCTTCACCATTTAACTACCTACCAATTAATACTATTTAATAGCTAACAATAAAATTCTTGGGAGGATTAAATGAGTTTAATACAAGGTACTAAATCAATTAACTTAATAATTTTGGCTACTAATATTGTTACTGAATTATCAAGTAGATTCTGGAGCACAGCTATAAACTCTAAAATCCAGAAATTCTGAATACTGAATAAACATTCAGAATGTATCCTAAAAGTCACAGGAAAATACCCGATTAATGGGTCTTTGAAGAGAGAAATTATACTCACAGAATTAGAGTGGAGTTTACACACAGCCTTGAAGCAAAGATGGTGAGGACAGGAAGGAACCAGCACTTAGGATGAAGTTGAGAGGATAAGAGTCATTAGAAGATTTAGTCAAAATGTGGAAATTAGATCTAGACACATATATACAAAGGAAGCCAAAAGGATTATTGTGGCAATAGGAAGCATGCAACTTATAGGAAACCGAGCTGCCAGACGAGATCCTCAAGAAACCACCAGTAGCAGAGGAAGAAGATGCGCTGACAGCAGAACTTCTCAATGCTGATTGATCATTTAATTCCTATTTATTTCTTTATCCATCTGAGATGAAGTTTCAACAAGTGACCTAGGGTGATCTCAATCCTCCTAGTTATAGTCTTCTAAGTTATTACAGGCATATTCCAGGGAATACGCCTGCCTTCTAATTTCCTTCCTTTTTTTCCTTTTGTGCCATCAGTGGTGCTTGTACCTAGGGTTTTGAACAATTACTTAGCAACATCTCCATTTCCAGCTTTTTTGATATAGAATTGGGAGATCAGTCTTAAAAGACTTTCCTCAGCTGGGAATGTGGCTTAGTGGTAGAGTGCTTGCCTAGTATGCACAAAACTTTGGGTTCAATTCCTTAGTACCACATAAACAGAAAAAGCCAGAAGTGGTACTGTGGCTCAAGTGGTAGAATGCTAAACTTGAGGAAAAGAAGCTCAGGGACAGTGCCCAGGCCCAGAGTTCAAGCCCCAGGACTGGCAAAAAAAAAAAAAAAAAAAGATTTTCCTGCCCAGACTGGCTTTGGACTTTGATCCTCAGATCTGAGTAGCTCCTATTATAGGAATATGCCACCAGTGCCCAGCTTTGCTTAGTGTTTTCACTCAAGGCTGACACTCTACCAATTAGGCCACACTTCAACTTCCAGGTGGTTATTTAGATTTGTCTGTTCAGGTTGGTTTTGAGCCTCGATCCTCAGATCTCAGTTTCTTAAGTAGCTAATATTACAGGTATTATAAGCCACTTGTGCCAAACACATCACTATTTTTAACTAATGCCTATGTATATAGCCTCCACTATCGAGTGAACAATATAAACATGAAGTAGATTTCTCATATGTGGACCAAATCTACAAACTGGCCTTCATAGCAGGATTCAGAGAACAGGATATACACAGAGCCTATACACAAGCTTGAAGTAGGAAATATAAGGACAACTATTAGACTGAGAACTGGAAAGGATAGAGACTAATCAATAAGCAACCAGAGTTAAAGATCCATCCAGTTCAGTATGTTCAGAGTCACAAAACCATACAGAAATAAACCAATGTATTAATAAATTCATAGGGTAAAGTCAGCAAGTCAGACTCAAAACTTGAACAGAAAGTGAGTTTCAAATCGAACTCTGATAAGGAAAAATTAGATTGAATTTTTATTTTTTTGTAGTACTGGGGAGGAGTTGACTTTAGGACAACATATTTGCTGGGCAGGCACTCTAACCACTTGAGCCATACTACCAACCTCTTCCCCCTTTTTTTCTTTTTCTCTTAGACTCCCCCAACATGTTTACTAGAGGCTGAGTTATCTGCATTTTTACAAGCAGGGTGTCTCGGGTGAATTCAGATCATTTCTTAAACATGGGTTAAGAGTAGGCCTAAAGGTGGGTACTGGTGACTCACACCTGTAATCCTAACTACTCTGGAAGCTGAGATCTGAGAATCACAGTTTGAAGCCAGTGTCTAGGTAGAAAAGTCTGTGAGACACTTATCTCTAATTAACTACCAGAAAACTGGAAGTGGAGGTGGCTAAAAGTGGTAGAGCACTCTTAAAAAAAATTTCTTTAATGTTATTGTAAAAGTGATGTATAGAGGGGTAGAGTTACATAAGTCAGGTAATGAGTACATTTCCTTTTGAACAATGCCCTCCATCCTTTCCCAGTTTTTCCCTTCCAACTTCCATCCCCCATTACAGCACTCTTGAGCAAAAAAAACAAAACAAAACAATAACAACAACAACAAAAAAAAACCCTCAGGGACAGTATACAATTCCTTAGTTCAAGTCCCACCAGAGAAAACTGCAGGCCAGACCAGAAGGCACATGCATATAAGTCCAGTTACTTCAGAGGCAGAGACAAAAGAATCTCATTTGAACCAGACTAGATAAAAAAAAAAAAAAAGACCCTCTCAAATAACAAAACTGAGTATGGTAGCATACAACTATAATCCCAGCTATGCAGTAGGCAGAGGTAAGAGGATCATGGTATGGTCCAAGTCTAGCCTAGGCAGAAAAAGTGTTAAGACTAGATCTGAAAAATAAATATAAATGAAAAATGGAAAGCATATCTCTAGTGGTAGGGTACCTGCCCAGTAAGTTCAAATCCTTGAGTTCAAACTCCAGTATTGCTAAGCAAAAACAAAAAATAAACAACCCTTCATATCTCTCTCTCTTTTTTTTTTTTGTGGGTCATGGGGCTTGAACTCTGGGCCTGGGTGCTGTTCCTCAGCTCTTCAGCTCAAGGCTAGTACTCTACCACTTAAGCCACAGTGCCACTTCTGGCATTTTCTGTGCATATGGTGCTGAGGAATCAAACCCAGGGCCTCATGCATGCAAGGCAAACACTCTACCACTGAGCCACCTTCCCAGCCCAAACCTTCAGCTCTCTGTATTCCCATAATTCCAACTCACACACTTTACAAAAATGTAGACTTTTGTGTTGTTTTACTTTTTGGGCTTTTGTGTTTTGCTTATGGACAATAAAAATCAGCTTAGAGACTTAGGTAGGAAAAGAGTGGCAAAGAAAGATGATACTACTCATTAAAAAATACATTATGATCTATACTTCGTAACACCAGACCAACAACTGTATCACCTTACCTTTAGCAGAAGAGCAAAGTTACTCTGCAGACATGTAGTCACAGCATTCTCATACAACTTTTTCCTCCTGTGGTTTTCAGTCACACTAGCCCCATCAGACTGATACCTTAACAATGACTTTAGCATGGTGTCAAAAGGATCCACTGCAACACAGATTAAATGTTTCTTCAGCAAAATAATCACTCATTCAAAATGAAAGATCAGGAAGGGTCACAAGAAACAACAGGTAAGAACACAGCAACTTTTCTCACAACTCACTTCATAGTCTTTTCTAAATGCAAACAGTTCAGGAGTAAAGGAAGATTACAAGAATATAATACCCTGACTCAGAATTCCATTGTCATTAATACTAGCATGACTTTCCTACCTACATGACAACAATATCTTTAAAAGAAAATTTTATGGGCTAGGAAGGTGGCTCAAGTGGTAAAGTGCTTGCCTTGCATGCATGAGGCCCTGGGTTTGACTCCTCAGTACCACATAAGCAGAAAAAGTTGGAAGTGGCACTTTGGCTCAATTGGTAGAACGCTAGCCTTGAGCTGAAAAACTGAGGGACAGCGCCCAGGGCCAGAGTTCAGGCCCCAACACCGAGCAAAAATAAATAAATTAATTAATTAAAAAGTGCGTTCCACTAATTTTAATACTGCTAGATGTACACTGAAACTATTCTGTTCAGACGCCTCCCAAAACTCCTGTTGTAATTCATACTGGGATTGTACTGTAAAGATCTATAAATTTGCCGGCACCAGTGGCTCATGCCTGTAATCCTAGCTACTCAGGAGGCTGAGATCTGAGGATCATGGTTCAAAGCCAGTCCGTGAGACTCTTATCTCCAATAAACCACTAGAAAACCGGAAGTGGTGATGTGGCTCAAGCGGTAGAGCACTCACCTTGAGCTGAAGAGCTGAGGGATAGTGCCCAAGCCCCAAGTTCAAGCATCACAACCAACCAAAAAAAAATTTATATATATTTTAAATAATAATTTTGAAATCTTGTGAAATATTCAAAGAGGTAGTAAAGTCCAGAACAATGTCTAGATCTAGACAAGCATTTAAAAAATTTATTAATCCTATTTCAGATCAATGCATAGTTCTTATAAGCATATATTCTTTGAAAATAAGGATCAGATAATTATAAAGGAAAATTAACTTACATGTCTTATTGGGATTGATATGCTGCTTCAGTACATCAACAGTGCCCAAACTAACAACAAGCCGCCGACCAAACCAGAAAGAAACCACAGGTCCGTATCTCTCATGCAAGTTAACCAGGAACTCATGCAGACTTCCACTGGTCACAATATCTGGAAGATTACCATCTCTGATTTAAAAAAGAAAAAAAGCAAAATTTAACAACAACAACAAAAAAGATTTAACTTGGAAAAATCAGAAAAACCATAGAATCTTTCTATAGAGTAAGGGTTTATGAAATTACTGAAAAATCCCAAACTCATTTCTATTTGCTTCTCTCTGTTAAGTTCTATTTAGACATGGGTTTTTCTGACAATTGTGCGAAGGCATTAACACTTCAAAGTGAAATAAGAAAGCAGTACAAGGAACATTTGACCTAGACTTTAGAGAACTAGTCGTCTTGAGCAGTACTTCACTCTGAGAAAGCCACAGCCACTGTCCTAAGCTTAGAGAGCAATTGCCACCATTCTAAACTGAGTCAGCCATGGCCACCATCACAGGCTGATGCAAATCAGCTGTGGCAAGTTTTTCTTTTCTTTTTTTTTCTGTCTTAATTCTGTCCTATTTTCAGCTTTCTCTGGCAAGGGAAAAGCACTTAGTGGGTTTGGGTTTAAATAACCTCCTTTCAGTTCTTAAAAAGTTTCAGTTGTATGCCCAGAGGAAATTTAAAATAAACAAGGAATTATAAGATGAGTAATCTAAAAATATGGTTTAGGACTGAGGATATAGCACAGAGGAAAAACACTTGCTTTGAGTTCCACTCCTAGCACTTCAAAACAACAGACACAAGAAAATTATATGCATGTTTTACTTTTGATTAACAACAAAAAAAAAAAAACTCACTTTTCTTCAGTTGGAGTAATCCCTGGAATTCCTGCAGCTCGTCTGGAAGCCTTAAGGAAAAAATGTTTGACGGAATGAAATAGTATATATTTCTCAAGTCAGATGTGTTTTAACAAGAAATTGCCCAGACTTAACCATGGTTTTCCAACTGGCTTGAATTGAAGGAATTATTTCTGCATTCAAATATAAAAATCTATGAGGGGGGTGGGAAGGTGGCTCAGTGGTAGAGTGCTTGCCTTACATGCATGAGGCCCTGGGGCTGGGAAGGTGGCTCAGTGGTAAAGTGCTTGCCTTGCATGCTTGAGGCCCTGGGTTTGATTCTCAGCACCACATATGCAGAAAATGCCATTAGTGGTGCTGTGGCTCACGTGGTAGATGTCTAGCCTTGAGCTTTTGAAAAGCTGAGGAACAGCACCCAGGCTCAGAGTTCAAGGCCCATGACCAGAAAAAAAAAAAAAAAATCTATGAATTCTTTTTTTTTTTTTTTTTGGGTCCGGTCGTGGGGCCTGAACTCTGGGCCTGGGCGCTGTCCCTCAGCTCTTCAGCTCAAGGCTAGTGCTCTACCACTTGAGCCACAGTGCCACTTCTGGCTTTTTTCTTTTTGCTTATATGGTGCTGAGGAATCGAACCCAGGGCCTCAGGCATGCAAGGCAAGCGCTCTACCACTGAGCCAACTTCCCAGCCTCTCTATGAATTCTTTACATGGAAAATTACCTTATTCTTTCTCTGTGTCAATTCTGAAAAGCACTTAGCTGGGCAGTGGCTAGCTCTCCATGTGTAACCCTAACTACTTGAGAGGCTGAGATTGTGAAAATTTATAGTTCAAGGCAGCCTGAGCATAAAAACAGATGAGATTCCATTTCAATCTTCCATGTGACTGAATTATTAGCGGGAGCTTGATGTGGAAATTAGGCCATCAGGGCAGAGACCAAATGAAGATTAGTACCCTCAAAGAAAGAGGCAGAAAGGAGGTGTGTTCTCCTTCCACCATCCCAGGACACAACAACAATGAGCCATCCAAGAACCAGGAAACAAGCTCTCACTGAAAGCTAGTTGACTTTCCAGATTCCAGATCTAGAAGAAATAAAAGTAGTCTCTTTTTTGCTCACTACACTCCAGCCACAGGTGTTCCTGCTTATTTGCTGCTCTTAACCTAGAATATTCTTTCCCAGATAGCTAAATGGCTGACACCTCCACCTTCCTCAAGTCTGCTCAAATGAGTCTTTTTTTTTTTTTTTTTTTTTTGTCGGTCGTGGGGCTTGAACTCTGGGCCTGGGTGCTGTCCCTCAGCTCTTCAGCTCAAAGCGAGCGCTCTACCACTTGAGCTACAGCGCCACTTCCGGTTTTCTGGTGGTTTATTGGAGATAGGAGTCTCATGGTCTCTCCTGCCCGGGCTGGCTTTGAACCGCGATCCTCAGATCTCAGCCTCCTGAGTAGCTAGGATTACAGGCGTGAGCCACCAGCGCCCGGCTTCAAATGAGTCTTTATCTCTTCCCTTTCCTACTGTAACAATCCTGTCTACCTCTAACTACAATTTTTCTGGTACCTTTTTTGTTTGTTTGTTTCATTTTTTCCAGGCTGGAGATAGAACCCAGGGCCTGGTTCTCATAGGACTAACACCAACAAATTATATATAGTATTTTTTTATACAGCATTTTTATACAGCTAGAACAGAAATTCCAAGTCAGGGCTTTTCTGACTGGTTTGTGGACTGCAGTATTCCCAACTATGAGAAAGCATGAGGGGTATGCAACTGGTTGAAAGCAAGTGTTGCTTCTACTAGCTGAGCAAAGGATAACACTTTTTTTGGGGGGGGGGGCAATCATGGGGCTTGAACTCTGGGCCTGGGTGCTGTCCCTGAGTTCTTCAGCTCAAGGTGAACACTCTACCACTTGAGCCACAGCACCATTCCGGTTTTCTGGTGGTTAATTGGAGGTAAGCTCCCATGGACTTTCCTGTTGGGGATGGCTTTGAACTGATCTCAGCCTTCTTAGTAGTTAGGATTACAGGCGTGAGCCACCAGTTCCTGGCGATAATACTATCTTGAAGATAAATATTCAAGACTTGGACCTGGCAATTGCCGAAGTAGGAGGATCCCAAGTTGGAGGTCAGTCTGAGGGGTATCATGAAACTCTGTCTCAAAACAACGGCTACAAACGTTTAGTTTCTCAGATAATAAAGCTTCCCAAACTTCCACACCGCGTAGTCTCTACATTCCTGCCAAATCTGTTTACAAGCTCCTAAAGTGATGCTGAAGGCGTGCTGTCACCACCAGTGACATTTTGGGGGCAGCTTTTCAGCTTCGACCTTAAAACCACCTCGTTTTGTGGAGCTTGTTTTACACTAACACTTGTGTTTTCAGGTTGACCAAGGCTGACGAGAGCTGGACGGTGGAGAAGGGAGGATGGGGCACTTGGAGGTTCCGGGCCCTGTCCCTGGCCCTCGCGCACCCGCCTCTGCAGTCCCGAGTGCAGACGTCGCGCACTCGGGATCCCTGCAAACACGGCGCGACAGACAGAGCAGCGCAGAAGCAGACAGAAGCCCCGGGGGAATGCTAGGGAAAAGGGGAGAGCTTCTGCCCTCGGGCGCTGAACTGGCAGCTCTGGGAGAGCCCACCCGGCTGGGTGCGGTTCCCGCGGCCGAGTGCGCCCGCCCTCCCCTCAGGCCCGCCACCTAGAGGTCGGCCCTCGCGCTAAGACCCTCCCCCTTAGGCCCGCCCTCCTCAGGCCCAAACCCTAGAGGCCCGTTCTCAGGCCCGCCCCCTGACGGCCCGCCCCCTGACGGCCCGCCCTCCCCTTCAAGCCCTCACCCCCTTAAGCCCTCCCCCCGAGCGACCGCGACCGACGACGGGCCAGTCGACGTGGGGGCGGGCCATGGACGCTGCAGCCACAAGCCGAGCCTACTGGTCCGAACGGGCAGTTACCGGGTAGAGGTAGAGCACAGAAGCCACTAGCGCCAGCAAGAAAGTCACGGCGAAGATAGCGAAGTCTATCATGGCGCTTCCGATCGGGGCTCCACGTCCTCCGGCAGCAGCACCCGAACCAGGCGCGCCCTGAGGAATTCGTGCGGAGCAGAGGAAAGCCCTCCAGTTTCTGCGAGCGAATGGGCGGGCGCCGTGAGCGTGGCGGCGCCGGGGGGCGTGGCGGGGCCTGCGGACGCTGGGGGGCGTGACAAGGCTGGCGTAGGAGGGCGGGGCGAAGTCCATCAACAGGCGTCGGGGGTGTGGCAATATCGGTGGAGGCGTGGCGTCTGGAGGGCGTGGCAGGGCTCAGACAGCGCTGACCACACCTCCAGGAGCGCAATGGGCGCGATTTCCGAATTGTTCCGAGGCGTTGGGAGTCTGCAATGTTCGTCTGGACCAGCGGTTTTCCCAATGGATTAAGGATGAAACCAACAGTTTGCAATGTGCCTGGGTCGTCTTGCTGGGCAGTAGCTAGGAATGCATATTGTTCTGTTCCCACTCTAGATTCACTGAGGCAGGCACTGAATTCTAGGGGGAGAGAGCTACACAAAGCTATCTGAGGGATACCGGTGTAATCTAACCGGGGTGAGGATTTGAGCGCCTTTCCCAGAAGCATGCCGGGAAATGCGATTCTTTGATGCCTTATGACAGGCAGAGGTAGCTTATTGTTTTCAGTAGGGAGGATGCCTGGCGCCGTTAGCTTGATTCCTGAACTTCCACTTTTTTTTTTTTTTGTGGGAAACAGTGAAAATAATCTCAGAGTTGCCTATTTTATGAAAAGCACTTAACGCTGCTCCTGGCAAAAAAGTTGTGCATTTTCAGTCGTTCTGTGCATGAAAATACTCCAAACCCTTCGATTTCACCTGCCATAATGTAGAGCACGACCCATCATGTGGACAAAGGACCACTTATTTAAAGGATCCTAGAAGTATCTGTGGCTTTTTATAGCTTTGGGATGAAGTATCACAGGCAGCAGTTTGTCAAGGCATAACATTCCAGATTGCAGTTTTAGAGCTTTTATGTTAAATGAGTACTATATAATTACATATAAGCCTGAACGTGCTTGAAAATGCCGAAGATTTTGGCCTCTATACCAAATATAATGAAACAATGGTATCCAGTATTTCATCTAGAGGAGACACACGTGTTTGCTTGTGGGTTTTTGATTTGTTTTACCCTTTTGAAAGAGTCTGGCTATGTTGCCATTGCCCAGGCCTAGAGGTGAACTCAAGATTCTCCTGGCCCGTGCTTCCAAGTAGCTGGTATTAGAGGCATGCACCACCACACCTAGCAAAAAGTATACTTTTAACTCTGCATATAAGTATTTCAAAATTTCCTGTGTTTTTAAGAAGTTCGTTTTAAGTGTCATGTTTAGAATTTTAAGGATCTTCCCACCAAAATGTTCCATCAAGATTTTTTTGGGGGGAGAAGTGGTGGTACTGGGAATTTAATTTAGGACCTCAGACTAGACAAACATTCTACAACTTAAGCAATACCCCAGTCTTTCAGACTTCAAAGTTTTTCTTTTTTTTCTTTTTCTTTCTTCCTCTGTCTCACACTTCCTTCTTTCCTTCCTTTCTCCTTCTTTCTTTCCTCTTTCTCCCTCCCTTCCTTCCTCTTTCTCTCTCTCCCTCCTTCCTTCCTTTCCTTTCTTTTCCCCATCTTTGCTGGTAACCTTCAACAGAGCTGTTCATATCCCTCCCTCCCAACTAGCTAGAATTACAGCTATGCAGGAACACACTTGACTAACAATGACTTTTGAAAGTTTGTAAGTAATTATATAGCAATAATGTTAGGTGCCAGTCCTCCAGGAGATCTACAGTCTAAACAGTCATGGATTGAGAGTTGAGTGGACTAAGGATATTCTGGAAACTGAAAAATGAGGACTGATTGAAGGAAGTATGTCATTGGGGTGGTCCTTTGAAGAGTACATCTTGCCCCCAGCTTCTTTCCTTGGCTGTCTCTTTGCTTCCTGGCCAAGTGGTAAGCCACTTTGTTCCAGCCCCTGCTCCCCACCATGAGGTTCTGCCTTACTAAGCTACTCAGGAGTCTGAGATCTGAGAATTGCAGTTTGAAGACAGCCTGGCCAGGAAAGTCAGTGAGACTCTTCTAATTAACAACCTAAAAAGCTAAGGGGCAGCGCCAAGGCCCTGAGTTCAAGCCCCAGGACTGACACAATCACACACACACATAAAAATATTCAGTATGAAAGGAAGGAAACATTCAAAACCCAATCCAATGTATTTTCGGTTATCTACAAATGTAGACTTAGTACATATGATCATTTTCTAAGGGAAAATATTTTAACAGTTTTTGAAATGACTTTGAAAGGGAAGACTAATTAATGTCATGTAAAACAAAAACCAGATGAATCCCACTTATCTTGTGCACACTGGACTACCCAAGCCAATGGTAAGTTCTATTGACTCTGCAAAAAGAATTACGTATCAACTGAAGAAAATAATTACATGATTCAAACCCATTGTCATATACAAAGCTAATTTATTATGTACAGAGTAAGTGCACATTCTTAAAAATTATTAGAATACAAATTTCCAAGGAATTTAAAAAGTGCAAAAATTTCAATTATCTTCAGGCATACTATACAGAAAAGATTAAACATTAACTCATATACACACATTGAATTTGTCAAAAACATCACTTAATATAGCAAAATAAAACATACATCTTACATATTTAAGTTCAGAAGGATGAGGAAAGAATTGCACCAAATAATAACTTTGTTATAAGAATACTACAATCAAAGGTATTTACACCTCTTCGATAAGTCTATAACCTACTCAACTTTAACCCCTGCCCATTTTTTTTTGGCATTCAAATACCTAATGAGTCACAGTTTGCACAGTCAATAATTAGATATAAATAAGGATTAATATTCTTTTTTATGGTCAACTCCAGTAAATGAGAAGATACATTTTAAGATAATTACAGAACCTTTCAAAATCCTTAAATAAGTAGCAGCACACTTTCCAAGCACTTTTTAAAAACAAATTATTCTGAAATTTCATATAACCCCTCTGAATTATGTGCACACACATGCATTTAATAATACTTCATTGCTCTCTATGAACACTGAAATGTTTTCACTTAATCAAGGTCTAAGAAAAACTGGCAAAAGAGATCAAATACATATCTTATTTTTATGTCTGATGGATTCTTTTCTTTTGCAATATAAGTGACAGAAAATGGCAGGCCAGCTATTTCTAATTACTTTTTTGCTAAGTTTTTTGCTCCAACTCTATAAAATAAAATTATTGGAAGAAAAGCCTTAAATCTGTTAGGAGTTTCTGAACAGATTACGACAATCACATGATTTTCTTAGGTAAAGATAACCTAAATAAACAATAACCACAAAAAATGTCTGGTGATAATGTTTGTGAATTAGTCTTTGATAGCAGTAAAACCTGAATACAAAAGAAGAAAAAGGTCTAAAATGTAAGACTTTTTACAATAAAATCTACTTTAAAATGACAAGTTTGGAAAGCATATAGAAACAAAGGCTTACTCAAACTTAACCCAAGAAAAACAGTTTTCCAAAGATAGTTATTTTTTGTAGTCCCTATATAAGGATTAAGAGACTGCAGTTATTTTCAATTAAATCTGACTATGGATGTTTCTTTCAGGACCACTGACTTAACTTCACATTCTGATGGGCAAAGTATGTTTATTACAGACAAGGGACTTTTCCTTCAAAATACAAGAGAAGCATTTATGAATTTGTAGCCTGAGCATACTAAATGATAAAACACATTGCTTAGTTTGGGAAATGCTACCAAAAGAACATCAAAACTAGAATGTTAAAGTTGACTAGTACAGTTAGTAGTACACTTACTACCAAAGAACTTCTAATATATCTTAAGTTATATTACCCACATCAAAATCTAAAAGGTCAAATTGGAATATGATTTCTTTTTTAAATAGTTTATATTTTAATCAGTAAAAATTTTCAATCTCACTTAAATCCTAACTTTTCTTAGGTATACAATTCTATACTTGCAGTAGAGTTAAAATCAGTGAATCTGTATTTTCAAAAAGTTAGAAATAAATTTAAATAAAAAGACAGCTATCATGTAAGTGGAAACACACACTCCTCATCACTTACAGTCAACTTTGAAATATGAATTTTTTTTGTTTTTTAAGACAAGGTTTTGTTATAGGCGTAGGTTTATCTCAAACCTCTGGGGTCTCAAGTGATATTGCTGTTTTAGTTTCCTCAGTAGTGGGAACTACGGGCATGTACCACTGTGCTCAGGTAAGTAATTTTTCAAATAATGAAACTATGTTGTTATTACTATGGTATTATTTTCAAAATATAAGTTTCCAAGAAAATGTGAAAACTATCATGGGAAAAAAGCATGTTGAATTTGTGACTTTCCCGTCTCAATTTTCAATTCATAAAGTTATAAGCATTAAGATGAAGTGAAATGTCACTGAATTTGTGTCCCTTCACTTGTCACTAAACTACTAGCTTCCTAGGCCCAAATCATACAAAGTATTTAGAAACCACTCTCATGTGACAAGTGTCACTGAGACAATAAACTAATGACTCACTACAATTTAAATAGCAAAGAACCTGATAATGTTGCTTTTACCCAAATTTATTCCACTAAAAAAATCACATAACTACTATGTTCTACTATGTTTTTAGCAAGAAGAATTTGTTTTTAATATATGAAACATACTTAATTTTTGTTTTGTGGTTCTGGCAATCAAACCTAGAGCCTAAAACATGCACTCTAACACTGGGCTCATGCCTAAATCCTTTACGTGTTACTGCCCTGTTCGCTCCAACATCTGGAACATAAGTACTGAAAGAATATATTCAATGCTTTAAGAGAAATATATATGGAGAACTGTATTTATGCAATACTATGTATTAGGAGAATTCTACTGACTACAAATGCCAAGGCATTTTAAAACAGTATAGCACTTGTTACTTATTTTTAATTCTTTCATTAAAATGTTACCTAATTCAAGTGTTTAGAAAATTCAGTTATTTAAATATTGACAGATACGTGGAGGAAAATATTAATTATAACTTCCAAATATGGAAGATCTGAAGTGTTCATGACAATTCAGTTTTCAATAATGAAATGTGATTGTTCTGCACATTCAAAGCAACATCAAAAACTGCTTGACATAGCAAGCTATTTTTAAATTAAAATATCTCTCAGGATAATGATTAAGCTTGTAAATAATTTGTAAATCATGGGCCTGATTTATAAAAATGAATAGCCATTATTATATAGTGGAAAATATTTGAAAATATGTCATAATCCAAACCATAATTTTAATACTAACATCAATTCAAAGATTTAGAAAATACAAACTGGTGTCCAGACATTAGAAATTTATTAAATTTCATTGACTAATCTGCAGTGTCAAATTAAGAACCAATGTCTGTGTTTCAGATTCCGCGCATTAGAGAGCTTTAAGGCCCAGGGTTCAATACCTAACACTGAAAAAATAAAAGCCACTGCTTCGAAAATACATTTTAAAGAAGCAAGGGTGTGGCTCACATTGTAAATATTAATGAAATGAACACTACTGACACTATATTGCTGACTAATGCCATATTGAAAAATACTACAACTAATAAGTGCAGGAAACTACAGAAAAAAGACCTAGGCAGAGATAGTTGAAAAAAAATCAAATGCTGAGCAAATATGATAAACATGAATAAGGTAAAAATAATATTGAGAATGGATATTTGCTAAGAGTGGTAAAATGTTTAAGATTGCTCACTTTAAGGGAAAAATCATTTCTAATTCTGTGAGGAACACTTAGGACAAATTTAGACTGGCAAATAGAAGAAAAACAGATTAGATTTAGAAAGTAATATATTTCTTTCTTCATATCCTACTCAAAAACTGTATTCCAAAGACAAGTTTAAAAATGTATTCATGGAAGGTAGATTTAACAGTATGTTTGATGAGACCAACACACATCTTATATAACGAACATTTCATAGTATATTTATATCTAACTACATTCCAGCAACTTGTCTCAAAAGGGATTAGTAGTATAGACAAATGCTACTTATGTTATAAATATATAAAAGGAGATAACCTTTTAAATTTCTTTTGAAAGCTTTCTCTGGTGATTTCTTTAGTAAAAACCATCTAAAATACACTGAAAGGCAAATGCGATGTCTCTATCTTCATTAAATAAAACAATTATATCCAAGGTCATATTCCTGTGTATTCTTATTCAATTAAAATGTGAAAGTTATAAGATTTAGTCTTTAAATTTTAATTCTGAAGACACATTGATTCCTTTCAGAAGCAGAAAACATTCATTATTATTATTATCATTATTATTAGTTGGTCTTGGGGTGTGAACTCAGGGCCTGGATGCTGTCCCTGAGCCTCTTTGTGCTCAAGGCTAGTGCTCTACCATTTGAACCACAACTCCATTTCCAGCTTTTTCTGAGTAGTTTATTGGAGATAAGTGTCTCACAGGCTTTCCTGTCTTGGCTGGCTTTGAACTGTGATCTTCAGATCTCAGCCTCCTGAGTTGCTAGGATTGCAGGCATGAACCACCAGCACTCAGCTAATCATAATTGATTTTTGAAGAACAATTTTGATATGTCCTAAATATAAAGAATAAAGTAAACCCTACTTATGTTCCTTGCTTAAGACAAAATGAATACTTGGAATTTTCTTTTACAAAAGGATATATTGTTATTAAAAGAAATAAATTGAAACTTCCTTCATAGCTAACATGAGTTCTCAGGGCGAAATACTTTACAAACAGGCCAACCCTTCATTTTTAAAATTTCCTGATTTTCATGTCACCATATATTTTTCCCCCTTTTCTCCTCCAATTTTATCTAAATGGCTACAAAATACTGATTGAGGAGGGTCATTAAACCTTTTAAAAAGTTATTTTATTCTCTTCAGTGCTCATAGTTATTATATCTCACTACTTTATCTCATCTTCCCAAAGTAAAATAATTGTCTTAGTATAAATTTTCCCCCATCATAAAGATGCTCAGATTTTTATTTCAACTATCCCCAGATGTACAGTTCTGGAAGAAAAAAAGACTCAGTAACAGCCAAGCTGAAATCTGACATTCTTCAACTAAAATGTCTGGCTGTTACTCCACTTTAAAGACACTTTAATTTCTGCCACTGTACAACGAAGAAATCATTTCTATAGATAACATCTAAATTCACCACAATCAGTGAAAATGTATATAGTGATTTTAAGTCAGTGGACTTATAATATTGAAATGAGCAAATTATTACTCAGCTAATAGTTATATTTGCTTATTTTAACAGAATATAAAAGTTAGGAATTCCAGAAAAATAAAACCTTCACATTTACAGGTTCTATTTTTGTACCAGTTGATTTCAGTGTAATATGACTAATGCATAGCTATTTTTTCCTAAATAAGAGGATTTTAATTTATTATAAATAAAATGATTACTACTCCTGACTCAAAACAAATCAAACTATTAAAAAGTTTCCCTACATAGAATACTTTATTTCTTGAAATTTTTAATTTTGTGAAGTCCACTAGAGAAAGGAATGTAAAGAGAATATATCTTCTCCAAGATTTAATTGAGAAGACAATTGGGTATAAGGAAATCCATGCTTTGTAGAATAAAATAGAGTATTGTTATCTTAAGAGCTAGTGTTTTGTAATCCTAACTACTCAGGAAGAAGAGTCTAAGAATTGTGGTCTGAAGCCAGTATGGGCAGAAAAGTCTTTTAGACTCTTATCACCAATTAGCCAGCAAAAGGCCAGAAATGGATCAAGTAGATCAAGTGGATCAAGTAGAGTGCCAGTCTTGAGTAAAAATCCAAGCAAGAGCATTAGGCCTTGAGATCAAGCCCCAGTACCAGCACACTCACATGCACAAAAAAAACAAAAACAAACAAATAAACAAAAACTTGAGAAGTCTATTGTTATTGTGCACAGACTAAGGAAACTCTGAAATCATTCTTTCCTGAAAATGTATTCAACATATGAAAGTAGTATATCTGAATATTATTACTAATTCTTCTAATTATCAGAGCAAAACATAGTATATACTTATTAGAAAAAAAAGTCAAGACAATTTGAATTTTTCAATGTAAATTGTACAACATATGCTACTTTTAAAAGACAAATCTTCAAAGTCACAGTCAGCATTCTTGCTAAAATATACTATTAAGAAATTGTATCTGTGAAATGCATCTCTAGTTTCCCTTTTTCCTACCCAATTTTTATTATTTAAAAAGAATAATACAACTCAATAAATTTTCATTACTAGTATGTTAAATAGTAGTGGGATAAACCAACTGCCAGTTTCAATACTGTGATTATAATGTTACTACATAAACTGGAACTTTTGAAAATCCAAGTGTGCAGCAGTACCTTAAAATTTATTACTTCTGTCAGAAGTTCTTAGGTGAACTGATATTACTTATGTAGTACTAAATAGGAAAATGATTAAAGAAGGAATGAAAAGCCACATTTCTCAACGGTCCTATTATCTACACTATTTTAATAAAAATACCTTTCATTTTTCTATTCAAAATTAATGAATTGAACATGATTTCTTAATTTTGGAAGTTTTAAAATGTATTTAATGATCTTTAGAAATGAGTCACTGAGCTAAATCAAATATATTTTCTCAAAACTAATTTAGTATATAGACAAAGGGTTAGTTAATAAGCCTCAATTCCATGTTAACCACAAATTTTGAATGTTGGTAATAAAACAACCTAATGTACCAAATTATAGTAATCTCTAAATTACTTTTTTAGGGATAAAAGCCTTAAGGCCTTTGGACAGTGGAGAGATGTGGTTAGGATTACAAAGCAGTAAATCATGATTCAGTTATTCATCGTGGGAGGATAGAAAAGTAATCACTTGGAATCTTGAGTATTATATTCTGTTTCTCCAGCTGAAATCTGGCTGAGTCGCTTACTAGATCCCCACAATTTTCGAGAAAGCTGACCCGAACGCATCTGTTTAACACAGAGAAAAGATGTTAAGAAATGAAAGGATATGTAAGATCAATCTATAAGATACTGATTTTATAGAATGCAGAATAAATTTAACATAATCATTAATGTTTTGAAGATTCTTGATTAATAAAGTCTTCTGATTTTTGTCTTTTAGTTGAGGAAGATCTAATGTCAATTTGTAAATTTAAAAATGAAGTACTCCAGTGATGTCAAAACTAGCTGACTTCTTTAACAAAAATGCATATCATTAAAATAAGTTTCTCAAACAATACTTAGTTTTAAAGACTTTCTTATCTGGTTCTGTAGTACTAATCATGTTACACCTAATAATAAGGAGGAATAAAATACTCACTGATGAAAAGAAAGTAATGTAAGATCTTTTTTATGTGTTCTGGTACTGGGGCTTGAATTCAGGGTCTAGGAGCTGTGCCTTAGCTTTTTCACTAGCTAGGATTACAAGTTCAATCCAATGGAACTCAAATTGTGAGCATGATTGGAATGGCACTCAATTGAGCATGATTCAGAAAATGTATTAAGAGGGGGCTGGGGATGTGGCTTAGTGGTAGAATGCTTGCCTAGGATGCATGAAGCCCTGGGTTTGATTCCTCAGAACCACATGAACAGAATAAGCCTGAAGTGGTACTGTGATTCAAGTGGTAGAGTACTAGCTTGAGCAAAAGAAGCTCAATGCCCAGGCCCTGAGTTCAATTTCCAGGACTGGCAACAAAAAAAAAAAAGAAAAGAAAATATATTATCAGTATTAAGTAGAAACCTGGTATCTATCTCTATCTATCTATCTATCTATCTATCTATCTATCTATCTATCTATCTATCTATCTATCTATCTATCTATCTATCTATCTATCTATCTATCTATCTATCTATCCATCCATCTATCTTTCTATCTATCTATCTATCTATCTACCTACCTACCTACCTACCTACCTACCTACCTACCTACCTACCTAGCTATCTAGCTATCTACCTAACTACCTACCTGAGTGTATGTGTGGCTAATTGGAGATAAAAGTCTTGTGGACTTCCTGCTTGGACTGACTTTGAACTGCAATCCTCAGAACTCAGCCTCCTGAGTAGCTAGGATTAATGTTATGAGCCACCAGTGACTGGCTAAAATATTTTAAATATACTTGAAATACTGAAATACAGAGTTGCTCACATAATTTAGGAGGGTCACATCTGAAACTGAATGTTGCAGTCATTTTAATTAAAAAATATCCTGAAAAAAAAATGATATAAAGGTCTAGGTGTAATAGTGTATATCTACCTGTAATTCCAGAAAGTGGAGACAAGAGGATTGTAGGTCAAGGTACCTGGGCAAAAGCTAGCCAGATACTATCACAAAACAAGCCTATGGTCCCAGCTATTCAGGAGGCAGAAACAGGAGGATCTTGTTTCAGAGATAGACTGAGCATAATTAGTTTACAACTCTATCTGAAAACAAACAAACTAAAAGCAAAGGGCTGGGGTGTGTGGCTCAAGTGGCAAAGCACTTGCCTATCAGGCTCAAGGCTCTGGGTTCAATCACCAGTACTGTTTAACAACAATAATAAAAGTAAAACAACTTAAAAATCTTATGTAATAAAAATCTTAAATTTTTTTATAAAACAAAAAATATTCAGAGTCTTTCTGCTCTATAACCACTCACAATGTGATAGTAATTTCTGCTCTTCAAGAACCTATACAGATGCCATAGTGAGATTTCTCAGAAAGAGCCAATGTAACTCTAAAAAATTTATAATGATTAAGTCTGTGTAATAAATCTCGAGAGAACCACTAAGTTTCTTGAAATTTAGTCAGTAAGTTTCTCAGGAACAAGAATTAGATTTATGACATCTGGATATTCAGTAATTGATGAACCAATCATAAGTAAATTTACAGTTATAGTAAACTCACTAAGAAGTGGCTCATTGATATGGAGGTATCTATAGTTCTAAATAAAAATATTTTTTATAGAAAGACATATATTAATGCTACATATTTGATAAAACAAGTACTTTTATTGTTTGAACCTATATTTCTTATTTTATAAAGACTTTTATATACAAAGATTCTATTTATAAAGGCTTTTATATACAAAAATTCTATTTATTGATCTTCAATGTAGATAGGGAATACAAGTATTTTCTCCTTCATACCAAGTGGTATACAAAAACTTCCAAATGTATGCCTTCAATTATATCCTAATAAAAACAACTTTATCCTCTGTTTTCATTTACTGCCTGTTGAAAAGTTAAATTTGCTTTTTAACTTGTTCATCCACAATGGAGACCTTTGAGATAAATGAAATGGAGAACCAAGGGAATCCCCAATAGTACTGGAAATGACATTTAGAATACTAGGTTTTACCTCAGCTGGCTTGCCAACTCCCACTACAATCAATTTTCCATCTTCTAAACCTACAAGAATATGGCTGTATTCTTTGGTCACACAAACACAGTGGATAGGCAATCTCATGGTTAATGGAGTGACACTCAGAGTCAAGCTAGAAGAGAAATAAAAAACACAGACATAATTACATACATACATAATGGACTCACAGAATTCTTTACCTGAAAGTTAACTTTGTGATCATCTTGTACTGCATTCCAGTTTTACAGATGTGGAATTCAGGTTCAAATATTAATAAACCACCATCCTAATATATAAAAATTATTTTCCTTCTGATAATTGTACTTTTTCTCTTCAATTTTCTAATCTATTTTATTATTGCAAACTCTCTTTCTGATTCATCATCTATCTGAGGAAATATCTTTTCTACTGACAAAAGTCTTCTGCGAGATTAGGGAAAACATCAGACAAAGGAAGTAAAAAAAAAACAACCCAGCTGTGATTCCATGCAGATAGTAATCAGAGTCTTGTTTTGATAGTTCTCCCTAAAACAGGTGGAAATAAAATAGTTGCACCAGCCCTCATTATCTGACCATCAGATTCTCAGTGGGCATTTTGTTCTAGCTTGTATTATCACAGCACCCATAATACTCCCTCTCTCCTTCCCTCTTCTTATTCCCTCCCTCTTTTCCTTCCTTCTCTTCTCCCCTTCTTCCTTCCTCTCTGTCTTTTCTTTGTGCTTGTATTTTTTAGGTAGGGTTTTGGTATGTAGCACAGCCCACTTTGGAACACTCTATGTAGTCCTCCTATGATAATCCTTCTGCCTCAGCCTCCCAAGTCACCATGGCTTGTGGTATTATTTCTTATACCTGGCCTATTTCACTTCTAAAAGACAGCTCTCTATCTCTATTTCTATTCCCACCGTCTTATCAAGATTCTTGACTATTCTGATCCCTAGTAATCATTGTCTTTAAAACTTCTGTCCTAGGAGGGATGGCAGGGGAAAAACAAAGGAGGGGTAACAATGCTCGATAGGAAATGTACTCATTACCTTACTCATGTAACTGTAACCCCTCTGTACAGGATCTTTACAATAAAAAATATATATTAGCCAGGTGCTGGTGGCTTACTCAGGAGGCTGAGATTTGAGGATAGCAATTCAAAGCCAGCCTGGGCAGGAAAGTTTGTGAGACTCTTATCTCCAGTAAACCACCAGAAAAGCAGAAGTGGCGCTGTGGCTCAAGTGGTAGAGCACTCACCTTGAGCTAAAGAGCTGAGGGACAGCACCCAGGCTCAGAGTTCAAACCCCATGACCAACCCCTCCAAAAATAAATAAATAAATAAATAAATAAATAAATAAATAAATATTAAAAACCTGCCCTTTTAACTAAAAATACGTAATTTCAGTTTTATTTCTCAAAGATAATTAGCTGTTCAAGGGGGTTTCACTTTGACATGTCCACAAATACATGCAATGTACCTTGGTCAAACTCAACCATTCTGTCACTTATCCTTCACCTCATTTCCCAAATCAACCTCAACAGGCTTCATTGTTTCATTTTCACACATATGCATAAAGTATTTTGATGATAGTTACCTTGATAATTTAATTTTTAAATTTAATGCTTTTTACCTTGTTGATGAATAAGTAAAAATATAAGAAGGCCATTTAGTTTAAAAAGTGCATGTGTATTCAATGTTTAAGATGGTCAATAAAATTGGTTTAGTTATAATGATCCAATATTATCATATATTCCATTATGATAAATGCCTGTGCTTATTTAACAAGAAAATGAAGAATCCTGTGAAATAGAAATACTATATTCTAAACTACTAAAAGATTATATTAACTTTTCCAATTTGACCTATTAATCTAAAACCAGGGTTGTAAAATTATTTTAAAAAGATACAATTTAAGGGGCTGGGAAGGTGGCTCAGTGGTAGAGCGCTTGCCTTGCATGCCTGAGGCCCTGGGCTCGATTCCTCAGCACCACATAAACAAAAAGAAAAAAGCCGGAAGTGGCACTGTGGCTCAAGTGGTAGAGTGCTAGCCTTGAGCTGAAGAGCTGAGGGACAGTGCCCAGGCGCAGTTCAGGCCCCACGACCGGACCCCCCCCCCCAAAAAAAAGATACAATTTAAATACTCTACCACAGAACAAAAGAAGATTAAGCAAAAAAGATAATATCAAAATAGGAGATTTTGGTATAGAAGTAAATGTAATAATAAGATGGAATAGACCATATGGATCAGGGAAAAAATTTACAAGACTGGGGAGGACAGCAAGATATTTTTAGGTATATAAATAAATCACAATAATTTATTTAAGAAGAAAAGGAAATGAATGTATTTGGGGGGCACATATGGGTTAACAGTTTTCTGTTTATTAGTAAATATAAAATGGACCAACATATCCACCAACATATCCACCAACAATCCCGTTCCTTCACTAGGTTAAAACAGATGATTTCCATACTAGTTTTACACATATTTTCACTACCTATACAAATGGGTTAACTTAAAATATTTTAGTTGGTCTCACCATAGTTAAAAAACCCTTTAGCTTATAAAAATTCAAACCATAATTTGGACAAATTTAAAACCCGTAATTAAGGTTTGTGAGGTTTCTTTCTTTACTTATTTTTTTCATAATTGTGAAAAGAGGCAATATTTACAATAAAAGATAAAACCTAATTTAGGCCACTCATTTCCATTCTAGGATGTAAATGTTGCTACTTTTTTTTTCAAGTGATACTTCAATCATTTTTATTACTTACCTATAGAGATCTCTTATAGACAAGAGTCCTTGTAAGCTGCCTGTGACAATGTGTTCTCCAATTATACATATATCTGATATCTGTTCTTTCAGGACTTGAGACCCTAAATACTTGCCATTTATAGAAAACAGGTGCAGTGCATTTTTATCCTGAAAAGAATTGTAAAGAAAATGTAAGAATCTTAAAGGCTAAGTTTTTATGTTGTTAGTTAAAGCTATGACTACAACAAAATGATTAAAACTTAGGAGTAAAAATATGGCTGTATTTAAAGAGAAAATGTATAGACAATGTAAAAGCAATTTTAAACCATACTTTCAAGATAAATTTCAGCCTTCAGAATTAAACTCAAAGCTTTAGTCCAAAAATGCTTTACCATTTGAGACAAATATCTACTTCTGGCCTTTTGCTGGTTAACTGTAGATAAGAGTTTCATAGACTTCAATGCTAGAGCTGGCTTTAAGCTGAGATCCTCATATCTCAACCTCTTCAGTAGCTAAGATTAGAAGCATGAGCCACCAGCACCATATTTTACACTCTTAAAAAGATTGCCAGGTGCTAGTGGCTCATGCCTATAATCCTAACAACTTAGAAAGCTGAAATCTGAGAATCACTATTCAAAGCCAGGTCAGGCAGGAAAGTCTGTGGGACTCTTACCTTCAACTAACTACCAAAAAACCAAAAGTGGGGCTGTGGCTCAGTGGTAGAGCCATGAGCAAAAAAGCTCAGAGACAGTATTCAGGCTGAGTTCAACCCCAGGACACAAAAACACACATACAAACACACATACACAGGAAACTTTATTACTGAAAGGAAATAAACTTAGCAACTTCAGGGCTTATTTATTTATATCTTGCCTGTACAAAAAGAATTAATGTTAGCTATCATTTCCATTTAAGCTTATCAAGTTCTATAAAAATCAGAAATTATTATTATTTTTTGTTGTTGGTCATGGGACTTGAACTCTGGGCCTGGGTGCTATCCCTCAGCTCTTCAGCTCAAGGCTAGTGCTCTACTTGAGCCACAGCATCACTTCCCAGAAATTATTTAAGTCATATATTATATAGGCAATAGAAAAGGTTAAAATAAAATACAAATAAGAGGAAAAGATTATGGTAGAGCTCTATGTAATAGTAAGAAATTAATAACTGAATGATGAAAGGTAAAAGCACCTCTTTTAAACTATGGTGTTCCTTCCTTACTCAACCTGCCTCATATAAAATGTACGGAGGGAAAGCCATGCTATTGATTGTCTACACCTACTGTATTCCAGTGTTATACCTTGAGGGTGGTCTTTTCTTCAATGCTGGAGTAGATAATAATATGTCCTTCCCAAGATAAAGCCAAATTTGGAATGGTCAGGATTAGGGAACTCTCACAAGGTGGTCGTAAAGTCCTTATGTATTGACCTTTCTGAATGGTATGTATAATCACAGTGCCATCCTACACACAGAAAATTTGGGAAATTAAAAACAAAAAAGAGAAAAGGGTAAGATTTAAAAAAGTAGCAAAATACAGGTGGACCCATTGCAACAATGAGATGTACAAGTCGTTATGTCGAGAAAACAAACTTTACAACTTTGGTGGGGGGGGAGGGGAAGGGGGAGAGGAAGGGGGAGTACAGGGGGGAGGATGGGAAGGGATGGGAAGGGTAAACAAAGGAGGAGGCTACAATGCTTGATAAGAAATGTACTCATCATCTTGCCCAAGTAATTGTAACCCCTCTGTACAGTATTTTCACAATAAAAAAAGAATAAATAAATAAACAAAAGATAAATAAAAAAAAGTAGCAAAGAAATGGAGAAAATGACTATTGTACTAAAGACATTAAAACCTTAGGAGGGAAAAAAACTCCACAAATCTTGACACTTCAAACCATGTTTTAATTTATAGACTACCTATTCCTTTAACTAGTAAAACCAATAAAATTCCCAAAGTTTGACTCTATAAGGTTGGTTTTTTTTTGGTATTACTCCCCTTTTGCATATGTCTAAAATGAATATGCAATAAAATTTGTTTTCCCATTTCTCCAAGGCAAATATTTAGATATAAACCTTGTTACTAAATTTATGGAAAAAGTAATGAATGTTTCCAAAAGTGAAATCTTACCCTTGATCCTGACACTGCCATGTCTAGTTCTGTGCTGATGCCCACACTCAATACTTCATCAGTGTGTCCATATAAAACCTGAAGAGGTTTAGATGTTAAGCCCAGAGGAGTGCCTCCCTAATATTGAAAAGAAAAAGATAAAGGGGTTTCTTGCTGTTCTTTTTATTCTTATAACAAGATTTATACTGCGCTTAAACATTCTAGTAACAAAGTAATATTGCAAGTAATTACAATATTAAAAATGGTTTACAGTATCTCAAGATGAAGCATGACAAAAACAGACAAAAACTGATCTATTTCATAAAGGAATAGAGAAAAAATTAAAGTAATAGTAAAACACACTACCAAAGTATAATAGTAATAACACTACATACAACAGATGGTTTTATTATAGGAATCCAAGTATGGTTCAAGCCTAGAAAATGTTTTGATTGCTTACAAACACACACACAAACTCAAATAAATGAGACTGCAGATGGCATTGCTGGTAATACTGACAAAATCAGACCATAAACTGTAGATAAGATTGTAACATTATATTAACATTAAACACTCTGAGTTTGGTAATTTGGCTATATACTAGAATGTCTTTGATCTTAATACATATACATGGAATGGTTTGGGAGTAAAGGAACATAACTCCAACTTTTCAACAGATGAAAGAAAACAATGTTGGAGGGAGATACTTAGACAATGTTAAGTCAAATAGCCCAAAAAGTACTATTTTTGCAATAGTATAAGTTTGAAATTTTATTAAAATGAAAAAGTTACTAAAAGAAAATAGGGAAAAGGAAAATCACTACCTAAATGTGAAACACTGATGAAAAGCAATAGCAAATATGACTCCATGACAAAATAGTGGTCATTTTCATCAAATCAGATGTCGGACATTTTCTTACCTTATTATATTAGTCAATAATAAATTAGGATAAGAAAATAATATATACTAGAAAACACAAAGTCATCTTTACTTTCAGACCAAATGATTGTTACCCAGAAAATATATAAAATACTAATAAGGTGGATAAGGAGTTTTATGGAAAGTGACTCAATGTAAGAGAACTATAAAGAAATCAAACAAATCACAATACTTCTTTCTTTTATAGTAATAATAATTGGAAATGAAATGATTTTAAAAATTAAAATAGGAATACAAGTATGATAACACAGAAGTGTAGGCCGGTAAAGGACCAGCCTAGCAAGCACAGTAACTTGAGTGGAAAGTCTAGTACTGCAAAGGTAAATAAATAAAAATAGCTAAGCCCAGTACTACCAATTATTTTTTTTTCTCAAAAGAACTAACGATTATGAGAATGCATTTTGTATTTTTGGATAGGAATAATAATGCCATTCTAAATGAATAAAAATTAAATAATTTCTTTTGTTCATTTTGAGACAGGGTCTCACTATGTAGCCCATGCTGGCCTCAGTTTTGCAAGTGCTAAGGTTATAGGAATGTGTTACCATACCTAGTTAAATATGATTTTAGTAAGGGAAACATTAAGTTTGTTTTATTAAGGAGGGTTTGGCTAAAATATTTTTAAGGGTCATAAGGAAGAATAACTATTCATATGAGAATAGCTGAGATAAGCTTAAGGAAAAGAAACACAGTGAGGTAGGAATTTATCTAACCAAATACTAAGATGCTAAAATGAAAACACTGATAATTCATAGAAAAGGAAGTAAATGTAAAAGAATGGAGTCTAGAAAAAAGATCTAGTTCATAGGATAAGGTGGTTTGCTTTCTATTCAGAAATAAAAAGTTTTAAAAATATATAATAGGGCTGGGAAGGTGGCTCAGTGGTAGAGTGCTTGCCTTGAATGCATGAGGCCCTGGGTTCAATTCCTCAGCACCACATAAGCAGAAAAAGCCAAAGTGGCACTTTGGCTCAAGCGGTAAAGCGCTAGCCTTGAGCTGAAGAGCTGAGGGACAGCGCCCCTAAACTCCCACAACCAACAACAACAACAGCAACAAAAGTATGTATATGTGTATATATATGTATGTATATATATAATAAAAATAACTAAGCATTGTAAAATAAAAACTACTTTAAAGTCAGAAGAAAACTATATACATCCTGGGTGAGATAGTCTATTAAAGCAAGGTAGAAAACATAGAAGACATTTCAAATGTCTCATTATGAACTAATATTATAAAAAGGCAATAAAAGGTTGATAGGAATTATAAATTTGTAATTTCTACTAGTATCACCAGAAAGAACCATAGGAATATTATTCTATAAGAAGAAAAGTTACTATTTTCCTAGAAGAATTTGAAAAGGAGTAAATTTTGGAAAGTAATGAAGTATAAGGAAATGAATCAGAAAATAAACCTAGAAATAGCCTTTGTTGATCAAGATAGGACAAAATACTGATAAAACAATGTAAAGGAGCTCAAAAAGTCATTCACAGCCAGGGAAAAATTAATTACCCTTTTAAAAGTCATCTTAATTTTCTCATAGTGAGTCTCTGATATAAATTAAGAACATTTAAATGAGTGACTACCTGATTTATTATTTGCCATATCATACATGTAGTATCTCTGGAACCGGAAATCAAATGAATTCCACAGTGATCTGTAGCTAAGCAAGTCACAATATCTATAAGAAAAAGGAATAAAATGAAACAAAATGGCTTGATTTTGCTGCAACAAAACTTCAAGGACAATTTTATTTTCAAACTGTTATTAAATCAAGTATTCTAATAGGAATGGCATTGAGAAAACATTGTAGGGAATGATAAAGGCAAGAAGTAGAATTGAAAGCACCTAGCAGAGCTTTCTTTGAGACAATTCTTTTTGAGAGTGAGATATGGAAGTGGGGTATATAGAATGCATATTAGAATCTTTGGGGAAGGTAATTTTGATACATTTCTATGCTCCCTCATGTTAGTCACCTTCTCCTCACATTAGACATTACAATCCTATAGGATATGTACCCTTATGAAACAGTGTATATTATTATTCTGTAAATTCACAACATAAATTTTTTTTCCCTGAACTGTAAGTAACTAAGTTAATTGACATCTTAGGAATCAATGGTATAGAATTAGGAATAAACTCCATATTTGTTCTCTAATAGGTTTATTGGAGGAGCTACTCAGGAGGCTCAGACCTGAGGATTGCAGTTTGAAGCCAGTCCAGGCTGAAGAGACTGTAAGACTCTTATCTCCAATTAACTACTAGAAGACTGAAAGTGGCACTGTGGCTCAAAGTGATAGAGCACTAGCTTGGAGCAAAAGAACTCAGGGACAGCACCCAGGTCCTAAATTCAAGCCCCACAACTGACAAAAAAAAACAACAGAAAAACTCACCCTAACTCAATGTTTTATTCCACAAGATATCCAAGTTAAACTACATCAGCAGTTTTAATGTTTCATACTTTAGCGTTTAATACATAATAAGGCAGTTGATTATTACTTAATGATGACATTATTTTGTCCTAAAATCCTTATTTCTAGCATCAACTTTCTAAAACTTAATTTTATTTATGTTTTAATGTGGTACCAGGAATTAAACCCAGGGCTTTATGGATGGTTGGCAAGCACTCTACCATTATGCTATAGTTTCAGGCCACATCAGCCAATTAAAAAAAAGAAGATTTCATCTAATATCTACCATACACTATGAAGGTATATTTAATTTATATGGTGCCAAAATATTATACAGTCTTTTAGGGAACAAATAATATGTAACTATAATCATATAGTTATATAAATTAAAAAATCAGAAAAAAATATTTTGCAAAAGTTAATGCTTACCCATATGTCTGATGTTGTGTGAGATAATTTTGCCTCTTGTAAGTGACATCACTTGAATGCTATTATCCCAGTGTCCAGCACTGAAGAGCAACTTTGCATCATGTGAAACCACAAACAGCTTGGAGGTAATCTCCAGCCCTGGAGCAAAAGGACCATTCATACTACGTTGAGTTCTGTAAATACAATTAAATATTAAGACATTGCCTAGGAAGATGAAAAGTTTTTTAAAATCCCTAAAAATAATAAAGAAAAAAATCCAAAGTTCTATTTGAAATAAATTAATCTTACTACCTGTACATTATTCATAATATATGTGTGTGTGTAGTCTTTTTTTGTTTGTGAAAGCATCATTTTTATATTTATTTAATTTATTCTAATTAAAGAGTTTCAGGACATTGTCCTGAATGCATATATAGTTTTCTGATCATGTTTACTGCTCATTTACTGTTTTATAGGCTTCTTTCTCTCCTCCTCATTCTTTTTTTTTTTTTATTGTGAAAATACCGTACAGAGGGGTTACAATTACATGGGCAAGGTAATGAGTACATTTCTTATCAAGCATTGTTGTCTCCTCCTTTGTTTCCCCTTCCCATCCCTTCCCATTCTCCCCCCCCCCCCAACTGTATAGTCTTAAGTGTTAAGTGTAAAGAAGTTGGGATGGGTAAAAAATAAATTTCTGCAATTCAATTATTCTGCAATTCTATACATGGCAGCTTCTAAGTATAAAGCCAGTATAGAATATAATAGGACCAGAAAAATAAAAAATGATCTAAAACTAGTGACCTCCTATACAAGGTGATATATACAAGACAAGTTAGATTAAAATAGTCTTCCAATTACTGTTTTCCATTCCAACCACAATAAGTCTATGGCTTATTTGTATCCAAATGAAATACCTATGAACTTAGATAATCTAGGTTCTTTAGAAAAACAGAAGTGATTACATTTCAATGTGTAAAGAAAGACTTGGAAAAAATTATATTAAGTGAAGTAAGCCAAGCCCAAAGAAACATTAGTCCCATGGTTTCCCTTATTTGCAATATCTAGTATATGTCTGAGTCAAGCAGAAAAGGTCAAATAAGGTGATGTTAGGGAAATGAACCCAAGATATGTATTCAAATGTTTTTTTTTTCTTTCATGGATTGTTTCTAACGCATTTATAAGATTATTTCTTTGTTGCTTTGTATGTCCCTCCCCCACAGTATAACCCCTGCTTTCACTGTATTTGATGTCAGTATAATTTGTGGAGGGGAAGGGGAAAAACAAATCATTTAAATAAGGGTACAAGTTGTTATGTCGAAAACGAACTTTACAACTTTGGTGGGGGGAGGCAGGGAGAATTGGGTGGGGGAGCGGGGTGGGGGGTGGGGGGGTAGGATGGGAAGGGCTGGGAAGGGGAAACAAAGGAGGAGGCTACAATGCTTGATAAGAAATGTACTCATTATCTTGTCCATGTAATTGTAACCCCTCTGTACAGTATTTTCACAATAAAAAATAAATAAAAATTTAAAAAAAGTAGAATCAGCCATTAAAAAAAAAAAGAAAATAAGGGCTAATTCTGATCCTTTAGCTCTAGAACTTCACTATTCAATATTAACTTGCTGGAAATATCATTTATGCAAAACATAAGAACACTGACTTCTACAAAGATAGTAGGAAAAGGACCTTTTCCTCCTAATTTCTGGAGTTTTGTTTCAGATGACAAAGAAAGAGATGGTAACAATTATATCACTGTAAATAATTTTCAAATATATGACGCAATGTGATCTTTAAAACAATACTGAGGGCTGGGATGTAGCTCAGTGGCAAAGCGCTTGCCTAGCAAGTGCAACGTCCTGGGTTCGATCCCCAGTACCAAAAAAGAAAAGACAAAAAAAAATAAATAAAACAATACTGAATATGATTTAAGTTAGCTAGCACACAGCAAGGACAATCTAGAATAAGAGAAGCATCACTGTAAGATCACTAAAAGTTAGATTGTAACCTTTAGAGATTAAAAAGTATATATGAAGCCAGGTGCCAGTAGCTCACACCTATAGTTCTATTTACTCAGGAGGCTGAGATCTGAGGATTGTGGTTCAAAGCCAGCCTGGACAGGAAAGTCTGTGAGACTTCTCTTCAATTAACCACCAAAAACTGGAAACCAAGCTGTGGTTCAAGTGGCAGAGTACTAGCCTTGAGTAAAAAAGAACAGGTAAAAGGCCCAGGCTCTGAGTTCAAGCACCAGCACCAGCAACCCCTCAAAAAATACATATATATGATTGAAGTCCATTATATATCTCTATATATAATCAAAAGTACATTATGTATGTATGAGAATAGTATAATGAATGTTAGAGCAATGTAAAAAAAGATAAGGTGAATTTGATCAAAGTACACTATGCATATAGATATATAAATCACAATAAAACCCTTCGGACAATTAATTTATCCCACTAAAAAATTTAAAAATAATTAAGATAAGCACTAAATTGTTATTACTAAAACATATAGGACTTATTTGTAAGTAGCAAAGCAGAATACAATTACATTTACTTTTCCTGATATAATTTTTGCTTCCATAACTGCAATTATAGAAATTTAGTCATATCTAAACCAATATCAAGTGAGAATATAACTTAAAAAGAATAGGCTGAGGAAAGACAGAAGAAATAAGAAAAAAGCTGGGTCTTCATCTATTACTATGAAAATTATAGAAATGGCTGGGCATAGTGACTCATGCCTATAATTTTAGCTATTTGGAAAGCAGAGAATGGAAGGATCACAGATCAAGTCTAGTCAAAAAAATTATTTGACATCCCTATCTCTATGAACAAGTCAGGTATAGTAATGGTTTGTAATCCCAGATATGTAGGAGGTCACTGGTAGGAGGTCTGTAGTCTTAAGGCTGTCTAGGCAAAAATGTGAACCTTACTTGAAAGATAAAAGCAAAATGTCAAATAAGATGGGGTTGTGGCTCAAGTAGTAGAGTGCATGTCTAGCAAGCATAAGGTCAAACCCCAAAAGTACTACACCTCCTTCAAAAGACAAAACAAAACATAGGTCAGGTGCCAAATACTATAATCTTAGCCACTCAGGAGGCTGAGATCTAAAGATCATAGTTCAAAGCCATCCAGGGCAGGGAAGTTCGTGAGACTCTTATCTCCAATTAGCCAGTAAAAAACTGAAGTGATGCTGTGGCTCAAATTGGTTGAGTGCTAACCTTGAGCACAAAAGCTCAGAGACAATACCCAAGCCCTGAATTCAACCCCATGACCAACAACAACAACAAAAAAAAGAAAATCACAGGTATAGTTATTTTTCCTGGTAATAGGTACTTCTTGTAGCTGTTTTGTCTTAAATGTTCACTTACTTACTTTGGATTTGTCACTGTTTGATCCTTGATGAATGTAAAATAATTAGAAATGTTTCTATCATAAGGCAGCCATCCATGGGTTCCAATAACATAATTCATACTCACTGTTACCTGAAAAAGAATATTAGCCTTAAATGAAAGATTAAAAGATTAAAGCAGTAAAGAATAACCAAATGCTCACAGGATGTTGGCATCTATCATTTGGGGATGCTATGAGGCAATGTAGTTTACATATGAAATTCATTAAATCAAAGAACAACTCAAATAGAAAAAGTTTTATCTTATTGTAAAGAAAAAAGGGTCTTCTCATGGTAACAAAATTTTCCTCACAATTTCTCAAAGTTTATTAGTATCAATTACTTGGTAGTCACAGGAAATTCAATGTCAATTCTTTCCATAGAAATATGACATAAACATTCAGGAACTTAGGTCAGTAGAAATTCATGATGAATTGTGAAGCTCTCCATGAAGTCACTGTCATATTTTCTTTTGAAAATAAAAATTAATCTTATTTATTTATTGTATTTTAAACTCTGGGTCTTGCATGCTCTCGCTCTCTCTCACTTTCACACACACACACACACACACACACACACACACACACACACACACACACACACACACACACACACACACACACACACACACACACACACACACACACACACACACACACACACACACACACACACACACACACACACACACACACACACACACACACACACACACAGCTTCTTTGCTCAAGGCTGGTCTTCTATCACTTAAGCCACATAACCATTTCTAGCTTTTTGGTGGTTAACTGGAGATAGAGTCCAACATATTTTTCTCCCATTCTGGCTTCCAACCCTGATCCTCAGCTCTCAGGATTACAGATATGAGCCACCCAGGTTGGGCGAAAGAGCTTTTTACTGCCTTTATTATAAAAGTAACAGCTCAGGAGACTGGGAATGTGGCTCAGTGGTAGAGTGCTTAAGGAGCCCAGCATGCATGAAGCCCTGGGTTCAAATCCTCAGTACCACAGAAAAAGCCAGAAGTGGTGCTGTGGCTAGCCTTGACCACAGAGAGGCTCAGGAACCGTGCCCAGGCCCTGAATTCAAGCCCCAGGACTGGCCAAAAAAATTTTTAAAAAGTAACAGTTTAGTCACCCACTCCTTAATTCAGGTAACTTAAAATAATACAGATATTAAAATTAAAAATCATAAGCATTCCAACATTGGAAACCTCCTATTATAATTTCTTCTATCTAGGAATTTTTCTAAGAAAATACATTATAGACCTTTTGGGGCTGGGAAGGTGGCTCAGTGGTAGAGCGCTTGCCTTGCATGCCTGAGGCCATGGGTTCGATTCCTAGCACCACATAAGCAAAAAGAAAAAAAGCCTGAAGTGGCGCTGTGGCTCAAGTGGTAGAGCGCTAGCCTTCAGCTGAAGAGCTGAGGGACAGTGCCCAGGCCCAGAGTTTAGGCCCCACGACTGGATCAAAAAAACAAAAAAAGGAAGAAAATAGATCTTTTTCTGGAATCTCTACTGTTTACTGTACCATATAACATATTACAGTTTTACTAGGACTTTGTGACAAAGTTAGAATATAACTGGTTCATTTGCCATGGCTCTAGCTCTATGGTTTGAAGAAAGTTATTTCTCTTATGTTTCAATGTCTTATCTATATAAAGGAAATAATAGTAGTGCCTATCTCACAGGACTGCTAGTTGTATTAATATTATAAAGTCCATGAAAAATACTCAGCAAACTGCCTTGGATTTGTGCCTTAACAAATTCTGTGTTATTTCTAATAATCAATATTGGAATAATAAAATAGTTTATGTTTTGGCGATACTGGGATTTGAATTCAGGGCCTCAAAATTCATAGGCTTTATCATTTGAGCCACATCCTAATCTAATTTTGCTTGTAGTTATTTTTCAGATAGGGTTGTGTACATTTTTGCCTAGGTAGGCCTCACACCATGATCCTCCACTACCTATGGCCTCAGGCATATCTGCAGTCACAGGCTACAACTGCCCATGCCTGGCTTACTGATTGAGAAAATGAGATCTTGCCAACTTTTTTTGTGTGAGTAGGCCTTGAATTGTGATCCTTCAGATCTCTGCTTCCATAGTAATTGCGGTTACGGGCATGAGCTACAGTACTCAGTCTTAAAATAAATTTTAATAGAAGATGTTAGCCCCTATTTCCCTATTTTCCTTGTATAAAATGTCTTGGTTATTTTCATATATTCCTTCCTCCATATATACTTTAGTACATTAACTACTTAAAAGTTCCATAAAAACAAGTAATATTTTTGTACTTCATCAAGGTCTATAAACATTTCTGGTATTCTTTTTTTTGATGTGTTATAATGGATACAGACATGACAGTATGAAAAAGGAATAAATCAACTTACCAGTAACTCAGGGCTGCCTTGAGACATAAAAGAACGAGACTGACTTTTGGGGACAATGGCCTTTAACAGTGGAATACCATCACTAATGCCCTATAAAGTAAAAGATATTAAATGGTTGGTTCTTTAGGTACAAATTGCTTAAACTTTCTTATTATTTAAACAATGAAATTGCTGTGGTATAGTATTTTTATTCTACCAAAACATACAAATCATTTAACTTAAAATGTAGGAAAGGAACTATAAACCATGTTTAGATGGCATACTAGAACCTTCTGAAAACCATCACCTATTTTTTTTTTGTCAGTTGTGAGGCTTGAACTCTGGGCCTGGGCACTATTCCTCAGCTCTTCAGCTCAAGGCGAGCACTCTACCACTTGAGCCACAGCACCACTTCCGGTTTTCTGGTGGTTAATTGGAGATAAAAGTCTCAAGGACTTTTCTGCCCAGGCTGGCTTTGAACCATGATCCTCAGATCTCAGCCTCCTCAGTAGCTAGGTTTAGCCACTGGCGCGCGCGTGCGTGCGTGCGTGCGTGTGTGTGTGTGTGTGTGTGTGTGTGTTAGGGCTTGAGCAAGTTAATAGAAAAATTTGTTATTCTTTATAGGAAAAATCTTTGAGGCTTAACATTTAAAAATAAATCTAGCCGGGCGCTGGTGGCTCACGCCTGTAATCCTAGCTACTCAGGAGGCTGAGATCTGAGGATCGCGGTTCAAAGCCAGCCCGGGCAGGAGAGACCGTGAGACTCCTATCTCCAATAAACCACCAGAAAACCGGAAGTGGCGCTGTAGCTCAAGTGGTAGAGCGCTCGCCTTGAGCTGAAGAGCTGAGGGACAACGCCCAGGCCCGGAGTTCAAGCCCCATGACCGACAAAAAAAAAAAAAAAATAAAATAAAAATAAATCTATTTCATTAATTGAGGTACTTTCCTGAATCTTACAATAATACTAGGAGAAAATAAAAAGTTTCCAAGAAACATCAACCATCATCTTATTATAATGTGAAATAGAAACATAATTTGAACTTAGTTCCTTGATATGACAATAGTACAAAAAGAGAACCTAACATTTATTAGAAAAATTATTATCATTGGATATGTATGCTGTACCAAGTATTATTTTATGAGCTTTATAATGCAAAACAATAATTATATAGTTATAATTACATAATAATTTAAAAATTAATTCTACTTTATAAATTCATAGTTAGTGTTTATATTTGATCTTTACATTGATATTTAAAAAATGGTTTGCAGTCATGCCAGTAACTAATTCTTATAGCCCTAGCTACTCAGGAGGCTGAGATCTGAGAATTTCAGTTTGAAGCCAATCTGAGTAGAAAAATTCACGATATTCTTACTTCTAATAAACCAGCAACTGGAGACATAGCTAAAGTGGTAAAGCACCAACTGTGTGCTTAAGTTAAGCAAGAGCTTAACTGAGCTAAAGTCCCAGTGCCAGGGGAAAAAGAATAACTTTCAGTTAAACAAGGCTAAATAGTATCTTAAAAAATCCATTTATTAGGCCCTTGCTTTTACTACTACCTCCATATTCTTCAGCATAGCACTAGGAAGTAACAATTTACAGAGGGCCCTCCTTTTTCACGAACATATTGAAAAATGCTTCTTAGATGATTAAAAGGGAATTACAAGCCACTAGCACCCAAAGGCATCTACTGTGTTCTCTGTCCTACTGTGTTCTCTGTCCTGCTCCAGATACTGCTCTGGGGGAAAGCTACCAGGTGACTTGACACATACAGAAAAGAATAAATGTGTCACTACACCTGCAGAAAACTCAGAATAAACTATTATATAAAAATGCTGTCACAAATGATAGACATCATGGAAATAGCTTTATCAACATTATACAATAAACATAATATTGCATATTCATCAAATTATGGATAAAATAGGATTTTGTGGGGGGAGGGGTTGTGTGTGTATGCTGGTACTAGGGCTTTAACCTAGGGCCTGAACTCTGATTTTGCTTTTTCCAATCAAGCCTGCTGCCCTACCACTTGAGCCATACCTCCATTTCTAGCTTTTGGGTCATTAATTGGGGATAAAAGTCTCAAGGACTTTTCTGCCTGGGTTAGTTTTTGAACCATAATCCTTAGATCTCAGCCTCCTGAGATCTAGGATTACAGATGTGATCTATTTACTTGTGCATAACTCAAATAGGATTTTATGGCATAAATTTAGTCCCCTGGAACAGATGACACTGTATAAAAGGAAATGTACTTATTACCTGACATATGAAAAGGTAACCCCTCTGTATATCACCTCTATAATAACAACAAAGTAAATTAATAAAAATTAAAATATTGTCCCTAGGATGTCTTTTAGGTGGTCGGTAAGCTAAGAATAAACTTAAAATATTTTTAGACAGTTAACTTCAAGTGGTTAACAGCTTTGCTAACATCACAATTAAATGTATTTCCTAATTTTTTTTTTTTGTCAGTATTTGGGCTTGAACTCAGGGTTTAGTTGCTGTCTCAGCTTTTTTGCTCAAGGCTAGTGCTCTACCACTTTAAGCCACAGCTTCTCAACCTATTTACTGGTAGTTAATTTGAGTCTCACAGACTTTTCCTCTGCCCAGGCTGGCTTTGAACCATGATCCTCAAATCTCAGCCTCCTGAGTAGCTAGGATTACAAAAGCATGAGCCACAAGCATCCAGCTTCTAATACTTTTATGTAAAAAAAAACTGAATGTAACAAATTTTCAATCCCAACACAGAAATATATGAAATAAAAACAGTCTAGTATATGACAAACCATGTATATTCTGGTTCATTGAAAGATTTGCTTTGCTGTATAATTTTAACATAAGAATAAACTTTCAGCTGGGCGCCAGTGGCTCACATCCTAGCTACTCAGGAGGCTGAGATCTGAGGATCATGGTTCAAAGCCAGTCGGGGCAAGGAAAGTCAGTGAGTCTCTTACCTCCAATAAACTAGAAAACAGGAAGTAGTGCTGTGGCTCAAGCAGTAGAGGGCTCGCCTTGAGCTGAAGAGCTAAGGGATAGCGCCCAAGCCTAGAGCTCAAGCCCCATGACCGACCAAAAAATAAATAAATAAATAAAAATAAAATAATAAAAAAAATAAAGGGGCTAGAGGTTTAGCCCAGCGGAAGGGCGCCCGCCTGGTGCGCGCACGCAAGGCCCTGGGTTCGGTCCTCAGCCCTGGGGGGGGGGGGGGGGGGAAGACATATAGAGCTACAAAAGACAAAAAAAAAAAAACAAAAAAAAAAAACAACAAGGCAACGGAGCACACACAACCAAAAATAAATAAATAAATAAAATAAAGTTTCATTTAGTGATCAGTGCTCTATTGAATCTGGCAATAAAATTCAAGCTAAGTTGTAATTTTAATATGCTTGCTTTTTAGTGAATGTGCAGATAATTGGCAAATTTTCCATTCAATTAACTTTCTTATATAGGTGGGAATAGAGAATTAAATGTGACAAACAACATAGAAGATCTGTTCCTGAATCACGTTAGTATGTATTTAAACTTGTACTATATAATAATTTTCCTAGTGGAGCTCACTTTTCAGAGTATTTCTTTTATTATCACCTTCTTATGGATATAACTGATGTTTTTGGTTTGTCTACTTGAAGAAATGCTCTGACATCTAGATGAGTATAAAACTCTAGATACTTGATGAAGTTGTAAATGAATTAATTCAGATCTGTACTTTATTTATTAAAATCTGTATCAAAATGATCACCAAATGTTTTCAGGCCATAGCAGTTTAAGTGTTTAAGTGTTAATATAGTTTACCAAACTCTGTATATTTCTTGAAGACACACCATTTAGCCTCTGCAGATACCCAAACTTTATAAACCTGGCAAGGGATGTGTCACTCAGATGGAGAAAAGAACACTTTGGCATGACATGAACTATAAGTGTCAAGTTATCTCTCAGAGAGAGTGAATCTCTCCTTTTCTATTCAGTGTTCATCACATCAGGGTATTCTCATACTTGGGCAGTTTTCTTCGTATAATCACTGCATTAAAGCCTTAAAAGGACACCAATAAATGAGTCAAAAGAAATAATGAGTATAATTAACCAACCAAAAATATTAAATAGACTGAAGTAGTGTTCAAATTGTTCATGCAAACTTCAGGGATCCAATACTGTGTGTGGTGAATGCAAGTACCACCATAGCTATACCATACTTGCTACAAGCCATGTGGTACTACCTTGACTTAAGGTTTTATCTTCACTGTTTTTATTTTGTCTCTTAGAAGAGTTAATATTATATCATAACAAAAATCATAAGTACAAACTAGGTGCCAGGGGCGGACACTTGTAATTCTAGCTATTCAGGGGGCTGAGATCCAAGGATCATGGTTTGGAGCCAGCCTAGACAGTAAAATCTGTAAAACTCTTCTCTCCAATTAATTACTGAAAAGTCCAAAGTGGAGCTGTGGCTCAAGTGGTAAAGCACTAGCCTTGAACAGGAAAACTCAGGGACAGCATCTAGACTCTGAGTTCAGGCCGTAGGACCAGCATAAACACACATTAAAAAAAACCCTAAGTAAATATGCATTTAAAATTAGTCTGAGCTATTCATAATATTTTACTATGTATATTTAAACATCTAAACCTTTAAAATTGAAAGATGCTCTTTCAATTACAGTATTACTTACTTGTTTTACTTGATCATCCTTCTAACACTATTAACAATCTAATTTATTGAGACATGTTTTATAGGTGTACAGAAATTATAATTAAGAACTGAAGTATTAACTCCCTCTATATATTATCTCAATTGTCACATAAAGTATTTTGGGTCAAATTATTCATTCTGCCTCAGGAAAACATGCAGTAGAAGAAAGACAAAAGGAACAGTTCAGACTACCACTCAGTGGCAAATAAAACCTTTCAGTAGAAATAATTTTAAAACTTCAAATAGATCATTATAATTTGTCATTTTCATACTATACTTCCCATCCTGAAATAAGCATTTCAGGTGCATTGAATTTAGGAGAAAAAATCTTTGCTATTATCAAGTTGGATATTACCTCTATAAAAAATGACTTGAGTTCAGGGAGATGTTGAAATAGGTTGAGAGTTGATGTGTCTGTCTTGGTCTGCTTCTGCATTGCTGCTTCTGCTGATAATCTAGGAGGATGTGGTTCCTTCACAGTAAAATAAAATAAAAATTCCGTAATTACAATAAAAATGTTTTATACTTCATTCCTTCACATACACTGTAAACAACTCTAGTTCCTGGCTTAGCCTATTTCTCTGCAGCAAATTCTTTTCTATAAAAAAAGATTCTACTTTTAGAATTTGAAACCTAGAATTAATCATCTTTATTAGCACTATTTTTACCACTTTCCTTATTAATTTAGTACTCATTTCCTTCTATCTTTTATTATATATAGTTGTTTTTGATCTGTCTTTCCAATCGAGGATATATGCATGTTAAAGTCAGACCTAAGTCTTATTTTTTAATTACTGCATATCTAGAATATCTCAAACATAGTAGGTAGCTTATTCCTAGCTATTTTCTTTTGGAGGCTATTATGAATGGAATTTTTTTCTGATTTTTTGTTGTAAAAATGATGTACAGAGGGGTTATAGTTACGTAAGTCAGGTAATGAGTACATTTCTTTTTGAACAGTGTCACCCTTCCCTCATTTTTGTCCCTAGTTTTCCCTCTCTCAACCCTCCTTCTTCTCCCCATATTGTATAGCTCATTTACAACATAGGGTCCAGTGGGTGTTACTGAAGTGGTCCACCCTTTTGTCCCATCATTTCTGTGCTTCCCCTCCCCTCCCCAAACCAAATAAACATATAAAAGACAAAGGCCTGATTTCTTTCTCAGCTTCTTCATTGTTGGTATATATATAGAAAAGCTAATGATTTCTGCATGTAAATTTTATAACCCGCTACTTGGCCAAGTGTTCACCAGGTCTAGGAGTTTTTTTGTGGAGCCTTTGGGCTTTTTTAAGTCTTTGAAATATTTTAAGGATACAATTATATCATGTATAAATAAGGATAATTTGATTTGTTCCCTTACTATTTATGTCTCTCACTTTTTTCTCTTCCTTTACTGTTTATGTTTCTTTCACTTTTTTTCTCTTGTCTTATTACTCTGGCTATAAACTCCAGCACTATATTGAATAGACACCCTTGACTATATCATTCTTTGCTTTTACAATTTCTGTTTTGAGTATTCTGCTGTGATTCTGATGGGTTTGCTATTAGATGTGATTTTTCAGTTCTCTCACAGCTTTTAATCCTCTTTCTTGGGTCTATAAACTATGACTAGGGTATTTATTTTCTCCTATTTCCCAGTTAGTATTCTAGATTTCCTGCAGTGGGATGACCTTCTTTTTCAGGATTAGGGAGGTTGCTATTATTAAATAAAATAACTACTTGTAACTCTCTTCCTTCTATATCTACTATTTGTAGGTTTGGTGTTTTGATGCTTCTCAGAAGTCTTTCAGTTTTCATCTGCACTTTCTTAGTTAAAAAAATTTTTTAACTGTAGGGTTAGCTTCTGAAGGAGACCAATGTATTTCTATGTTGGGGTTTACACATGTAGGACTAAGTTTTTGGTTTAAGATTTCAATCTTCTGGGTGCTTTCAGTTGTTGTCTTTACAATGTTTAAATAAGACTGACTAGTGGCTGGGTTGTGGTATATGTATATTTGCAAGCACAGGGCTCATGATGCCATGGGAAAAGGAAGCATAGCTGCAGAAACAGTCCCGAGGTCACAACAATCCCTAATAAATGCCACTCACTACTACTGCACTAGTATCTTTAGAGAAATATAGGAGCAAGATGATTATTTGCCCTTCCTTAGTAATGCTGCTGGTGGGAAGGAGATTCAGGGACTGATGTAAATAAGTAAGGTGCCTAATGTCCTAAGGCATGAAGAAGCAGTGGCAAAGGTTAATAGATAGATTAATGAGAAAGTGAAATGATATAGGTAGGAAATAACTAATATTAGATCAAGGAAGAAAGGAGAAAGAGAAAACAAACAAGATGACCTATGAATTTAATAACCTAGTAAAAGTATATGTAACAAAGTAGGATTGCAAAAGAAAGAGATCAAAATATGAGTGAAACCATGGGACCTACGTTTCTTTGGGCCTGGCTTACTTCACTTAATATAATTTTTTCCAAGTTTTTCCATTTCCTAACAAATGGGGCAATGTCATTCTTTCTGACGGAGGCATAGAATTCCATTGTGTATATATACCACATTTTCTTGATCCATTCATCTACTGAGGGGCATCTGGGTTGGTTCCATATCTTAGCTATAGTAAATAGTGCTGCAATAAACATAGTCGTGCTATAGCTTTAGTGTGGTCTTGTTTGTAAACATTAGGGTAAATGCCCAAAAGTGGGATTGCTGGGTTATAGGGGAGCTCTATGTGGAGTCTTTTGAGGAACCTCCATACTACTTTCCAAAGTGGTTGAACAAGTTTACACTCCCACCAACAATGCAGAAAGGTTCCCTTCTGTTCACATCCCCTCCAGCATCTATTGTTTTAGAGTTCTTGATTCTAGCCATTCTAACTGGAGTGAGGTGGTATCTCAATGTAGTTTTGATTTGCATTCTTTTATGACTAGGGAGGTTGAGCATTTCTTCATGTGTCTATTGGCCATCCTTCTTTCCTCTTCAGAGAAGTTTCTCTTTAAGTCTTTAGCCAACTTATTTATTGGGCAGTTGTTTCTCTGAGGATTATTTGCAATATCTAGTATATGTCTGAGTCAAGCAGAAAAGGTCAGATAAGGTGATGTTAGGGAAGTGAAGCCTAAGATATGTATTCAACTGCTTTTTTCTTTCATGCGATTGTTTTTAACACACTTATAAGATTATTTCTCTGTTGCTTTGTATGTCCCTCCCCCACAGTATAACCCCTGCTTTCACTGTATTAGATGTCGGTATAATTTGTGGAGGGGAAGGGGAAAAACAAATCGTTTAAATAGGGATACAGGTGGACCCATTGCAACAATGAGATATACAAGTCGTTATGTTGAAAATGAACTTTACAACTTTGGCAGGGAGGATTGGGGGGGGGCAAGGGGGAGGATGGGAAGGGATGGGAAGGGGAAACAGAGGAGGCTACAATGCTTGATAAGAAATGTAATCATTATCTTGCCCATGTAATTGTAACCCCTCTGTACAGTATTTTCACAATAAAAAATATGAGTGAAAAGCTCATATTCTGATTGCAGATGGAAGGAAATTATAAATGGTGATGGGTGAGAGAAGAAAGAAGGACATGATATACTTTAAGATTTAATCAAGTTTTTTAAAGAAATGGGAGGAAGATCAAAATTAAAAAGAAAATGGTTAGAATGAACTTGTGACTTTAAATGAGCGTCATTATTCCACAATACTGTGAAATTTGGGAAATTATGTAATCATTTAATCACAATTAAAAAAAAAAAAGAACCTCGGGGAAGGTAGGGAGGGAAGGGATGGTAGGGGGAAAACAATGGAGGGAGTAACAATGCTCAATAGGAGGTGTACTCATTACCTTACTCATGTAACTGTAACCCTCTGTATAGTATCTTTACAATAAAAAATTAAAAAAAAAAAAAAAGAGAAAATGAACCAGGTACTGGTGGCAAACACCTGTAATCTTAGCTACTCAGGAAGCTGAGATCTGAGGATCACAGTTCTAAGTCAGTCTGGGCAGAAAAATCTGTGAGACTCTTATCTCCAATAAACTACTCAGAAAAATCTGGAAGTGGCGCTGTGGCTCAAGTGCTAGAGCACAAAGAGGCTCAAGGACAGTACCCAGGTCCTGAGTTCAAGCACCAGGACTGGCAAAAAAAAAAAAAAAAAAAAAGAAAGAGCTGGGTACCAGTGGCTCATGCCTATAATCCTAACTACTTAGGAGGCTGAGATCTGAGGATCGTGGTTCAAAGCCAGTTGGGGAAGAAATTTAACTAACAAAAAAGCCAGAAATGGAGCTGTGGCTTAAGAGGTACAGCCCTAGCCTTGAACAGAAAAGGTAAAGGACGGGCTGGGAAGTTGGCTCAGTGGTAGAATGCTTGCCTTGCATGCATGAGGCCCTGGGTTCGATTCCTCAGCACCACATAAGCAAAAAGAAAAAAGCCGGAAGTGGCGCTTTGGCTCAAGTGGTAGAGCACTAGCCTTGAGCTGAAGAGCTGAGGGACAGCGCCCAGACCCAGAGTTCAGGCCCCACGACCGGATCCCCCCCCTAAATAAACAAAAAACAAAAAACAAAAAAAAGAAAAGGTAAAGGACAGTGCGTAGGCCCTAAGTTCAAGCCCCAGGACTGGTACAAAAAAATACAAATAAAATAAAAAATAGCAAACAGTTTTAAAAAATCAGCATTTTCAACTGCTCTCCAATGCAGCTGTTTTGTTTAACCCTCTCATAGCCTAAGTCCAATAGATGGCAGCCTAGTTGGAGACTTGACTCTAGGATAATGGCTAGCTTAGGGCCTGCTTTCCAGCATGGTGGGGTGGGGATTGAAGACTATCTCCAGTGAAATTTTCTGGACTATGGACATTTATCTACCTAGTCCTACTCACTTCCTTTCTACATTGTGGAATCTTCTGTCTCCCTAGTCCTTGACAACTGTTACTGTTCTTTGCATCAGCACAGGTGTTTTCCTGGATCAGAGGCTGACATTTCAAATCCAGACTTGATTTCCTAGATGGAACTGTTGCTGGTGGTGGTTCTCAGTCAAACCTCAGAGCTCATATTTGTCTTGAAGAGGTTTCTATGGTGCAGTTGGTGTGGGTGGGCTGGCTGTCTACAATGTCTCTACCACCGTGAAAGGCTTCTGTGCCTTGGCATTAGCACTAGGGTACGCTGATCCACTTTCAGCCATAGCTGTGGGAGAAAGCTTGTGAGATATTGATGGGCTCTAAAGTACTTTGTCACCAGCATTAACTTCTCTAGCAGTTCTATAAAGCAGACTGACAAAGGAAAATGCCAGATGATGTTACTTAGCCTCCCTCTTGCCAAGAATACCCCATGGATAGTTATATATTCATTTTCTTTGTATATAGAGACATGTAGAAGACCGGAATTACAGTATTTCCAAGCTTCTGAGGTATCCTGGTATGCTCCCTAGGAATTCCCAACAGTGGCTAGAACTCCTGAGAAGAGACAGTGGTTGAGAAAGTTGCTCTTTATTCCTAGGTATTTTATTTATTTTTGCTTGACACTACTCTGAATGGGACTGTTTGCCTGATTTCCTTCTCAGCATGTTCTTCACTGTTATATAGAAAAGTTACTGGTTTTAGTCTACTTGAAGTTTTAGATGTGTCAGATACTTGAATTTTCTAAGATCTGGACAATTTTATGCTATAATTTCATTTAGTTTTCTATGAAGTTACTCTGTTTATTGACAGCACCTTTTACATCCTTACTTGCAAGGTTGGGTATCTTAGTCATCTCTCAGAGGTCTTGAATGTTGTGATCATAATTGCCTTTTTTTTTTTTTTTTTTTGGTCATGGGCTTGAACTCTGGGCCTAGGCGCTGTCCCCCTCAGCTCTTTGGCTCAAGGGCTAGCTCTCTACCACTTGAGCCACAGTGCCACTTCCAGTTTTTCTGGTGGTTAATTGGAGAGAAGAGTCTCACGGATTTTCTTTCCTGGGCTGGCTTTGCACGGTGATACTCAGATCTCGGCCTCCTGAGTAGCTAGGATTATAGGAATGAGCCACTGGCGATGGCTAATGAAGCAATCAGTTACTTTAGTGGGGTAATGGGGCTTGAACTCTGGGCCTGGGCGCTGTCTCTCAGCTCTTCAGCTCAAGGTGAGCGCTCTACCACTTGAGCCATAGCTCCACTTTATAATTGCTTTAAAAAAATAAAAATGACTGCCATCTAAATGTATTTTTTCCTCAATTTTATCTTCAATTATTGATATTCCTTCTTCTACCTGGTTTAGTCTATTGAAAGTTTTCTATTTAGTTTCCAGTTTTTTTATGTTTAACTGAGGATAAGAGTCTCATGAACTTTCCTGCTCAGGCTGGCTTTGAACCATGATCCTCAGATCTCAGCCTCCTGAGTAGGTAGGATTATAGGCATGAGCCACTGGCATCCAGCTGGATTTCTTAAGTTGTTATATTTATCACCCAGGCATTGAATTAACTTCTTTTTTTTTTTTTTTTTTTTTTTTTGCCAGTCATGGGGCCTGAGCTCTGGGCCTGGGTGCTGTCCCTCAGCTCTTCAGCTCAAGGCTAGCACTCTACCACTTGAGCCACAGTGCCACTTCTGGCTTTTTCTGCTTATGTGGTGCTGAGGAATCGAACCCAGGGCCTCTTGCATGCAAGGCAAGCACTCTACCACTGAGCCACCTTCCCAGCCCTGAATTAACTTCTTTACTTCATTGATTTGTTATTTGAACCCTCTTTGCTGTTATTGATCATTTTTAAAAAGACAAATGCTTGGGCTGGGAAGGTGGCTCAGTGGTAGAGCGCTTGCCTTGCATGCATGAGGCCCTGGGTTCGATTCCTCAGCACCACATAAGCAAAAAGAAAAAAGCTGTAAGTGGTGCTGTGGCTCAAGTGGTAGAGCACTAGCCTTCAGCTGAAGAGCTGAGGGACAGTGCCCAGGCCCAGAGTTCAGGCCCCACGACCAGACCCCCCCCCCCAAAAAAAAAAAGACAAATTCTTAGTCATTTCATTCATTTCAGTATTTTTTAATTCAGCTACTGAGTTATAAACTTTTGAAGACATCATATTTCCTTGGTTTTTCATATTTTTTATTAGCTTATGGCTGGGCTCTACTGGGATGGTTATCTCTTTAGGGAGTGTGTGTGTGTGTGTGTGTGTGTGTGTGTGTGTGTGTGTGTGTGTGTGTGTGTGTGTGTGTGTGTGTGTGTGTGTGTGTGTGTGTGTGTACTCATGCATGCACGTGTGTGTACTGAGGCATGAACTCGGAGCTTCATGTTCTTAGTTTTTTCACTCAAGGCTAGCATTCCACTTGAGCCCCATTTATACTTCCAGCATTCTGCTGATTACCTGGAGATAAGATTATCTCAGATTTGTCTGCTTGGGCTGGCTTCAAACCATGGTCCTTAGATCTTAGCCAGCACCCACTGACAGGGATATTTTAGGTGAACAGCTTTCTCTTGAGAGTTCAATCCACAAGAGAAGAAAAACAAAACAAAATGCTGTAATAGCAATACTACCAAAACAAGCCAGACATATATATTAAAAATGGGAGGTAGATAGCAGAAGGATTAGGATTTCAGGCCTGCTCTGGCAAAAAAGTTCACCAGATCCCTATCTCAACCAATAAAAGCTGGATATGGTGGTACATGCCTGTCACCCTAACTACATGGGAAGAGTTAATAAAAGAATTGAAGTCCAGCCGGGCGCTGGTGGCTCTTGCCTATAATCCTAGCTACTTAGGAGGCTGAGATCTGAGGATCACAGTTCAAAGCCAGCCTGAGCAGGAAAGTCTGTGAGACTCTTATCTCCAATAAACCACTAGAAAACCAGAAGGGGCACTGTGGCTCAAGTGGTAGAGCACTCGCCTTGAGCTGAAGAGCTGAAGGACAGCGCCCAGGCCCAGAGTTCAAGCCCCACAACCGACAAAAAAAAAAAAAAAAAAAAAAAAAAAAAAAAGAATTGAAGTCCAAGATGGCCTAAATATAAACTAATACCCTACTCAAAAAATTGTAAAGGAGAAAGGCTTTGAGTGCATGGCTCAAGTGGTGAAGCACCTTAACTAGCAAGTGCAAGGCCCTGAGTTTAAATACCTGTTCTGACCAACCTCAAATCAATTAAAGCCAACTACTATAACCTTAACCACCACAAAAAAACAAAGCGGCAATAAAAATATTGATTAGTTTATGGAGTTAAAAACTAATAAGGATGAGTGCTAGTGGCTGACACCTGCAATCCAAGCTACTCAGGAGGCTGAAATTTAGGATCACAATTTGAAGCCAGACATGGCAAAAGTCTGTGAGCCTCTTATTTCCATTTAACCAGCAAATAGCCAGAAGTAGAGCTGTGGCAAGAGTGGTAGAGTACCAACCTTGCACAAAAAAAAAATCACCCAAGAGTGTGAGGCCTTGCGATAAACTAACAAATGCCAGAAAACAAAATAAAAAAATGAACAAAGTTTAAAAAAATAAATGAATAAAATAAAGGAGGTATGAGGGGAAAGAGAGAACAATGTTAAATAAAAGGAGAATGAAAAATAAAAAGAATGTGAGAAGTAAAAAAGCACAAGAGACAAGAATTCAAGTAGATAACAGGGTGACAGTGGTTCACACCTATGGAGATGGAGACCAGGACTGTTATTCAAAGCCAGCCTAAACAAAAAATTCATGAGATCCCTTCTCAATGGATAGCTTGGCCTTAAGGACATGTACTTGTCATCCAACTATATAGGAGGATGAAATCAGGAAGATCATGGTCCCAGGTCAGCTCAGGTTAAAAAATAAAAAAGTTCATTAGAACCCATTTTAACAGAAAAAGATGAGCATGTGGATGTATGCCTATCATTCAGTTACAGTAAGAAGCATAGAAGCTGGAGAACCATTATCCACACTATTACAGGTAAAAAATGAGATCTTATGTCTAAACCAAAGAAAAAGGGGGCTATATGCATAACTGAGCCCTGAGTACAAAGCCCAGTGTCATTACCACCATTACCACCACTGCCTCCAATAATAAAAATAGTGATGATGATAATATGACTAGAGAAAGGCACAAAGAGGAATAAAAGACCAAAAAAGTAAAATACCAAAATACAAGTTTTAAAGAATAACATAAAAAGGATACTAAAAATGTAATTTTTTTTAAAGTGGAGATGCTCCTTTTGAGAAGCTTCCAGTCTTAGAGGTAAGACTAGAAGATTTCAAGTGGAGTAGAGTAAGGTGGGAAGAGTATTATGGCTAGATTCTATTCTGTTCAGGCTGGTGTTGTATATGGGCTGAGGGCCAACCCTTTCAGCTTTAAGGCTACATTATCTTTAAAAGCTTCCCTTTTTTGTGACCCACAAAACCACTGCTAGCCCCAATAAGCTTTGTGGTCTGCGGGCAAGGAAGATTCCCACTTGCTCCAGAGACTCCACCAAGTGCTATAGCAAATGAGCAAGGCAAGAGGTATCTTCTTGAGGGTGTCAGAGTTGGGGAAGCAAACAGTACTGAGATCTGCATGGAACAAGAGAATTGGGACTCTGGAACTCTGTCTGCTAATCTCAGACCTTTTGGATCTTGCCCGGGAATAAATCACCCTGTGGCAAATAGGCTGCAAACACTGAACAATATTACAGGCCTGGGCTCAGAGCTCTCAATCTCCACAGTATTTCTCAGGTGATAGGGTTTGCACTTGCCAAAGGGCAGGACCATTGACCACAGTACCTTCCATAGCCTGTGATTTCCGCTTCTTAAGTGGAAATCATATCAGACCATCCCCCTTCTCAACTACCTCTGATGGCAGGGTGAGATGGAGAGTCTCTTTATTGAGATGTAGAGTCACTATGTTGTCCAAGCTGGCCTAAAACTAACAATTCTCACACCAGAACCTCCCAAGTAAGCAAAACTACAGGCATGTCTCACATACCTGGCTTCATACATGGATTTTTAAAAAAATATTTCATGTCATACATGGATCTTAACTGCAGTATTTTTTACTTTCAAAATAATAACAATCAATTAAATCTATTTTAAGTGACAAGTATAATTTTTTTCCAAATTCACTAAGGTTCTTAATTAAAACCCTTAAAAATAATAGTAGCATTGTTCCTTAGCAATTTAATTCTAGACCTCTTAAGCTGTCAATAAGTTACATAATATTTACCTTTAACAACTGACAGGGTGTTTGCCCAAAATTATTAATCATCCCTTCTAAGGCTTTTCTTTCCTTTTCATCTGTTAAGGCATCCAGATCAACAGCTCCTAAAACCAGCAGATGTAGTCAACTCACAATAGAGTGAAAACAGATCAGCATGGTAAATAACTATTATCTTGGAGGCTTTAGATTATTTTTACCAAAATATTATCTGTTCAATTTATAATAATATTGGGTAGAGGTAATTTTTAACCCAGTAAATCTTCAAACATTAAAAATGCATAAAAATAAATTCCATTCATAATTTAGAATTAAAGTACATTAAGAGATTGTTAGGCATATTCTAGAAAAGTTCTGTAAATATGTCACTACTTAAAAATAAAGGTTTTAGGCCAGCAACCAGCAGCTCATGCCTATAATCCTAGCTTCTCAGGAGGCAAAGATTTGAATACAACAATTCAAAGCCAGACTGGGCAGGAGAGTCCATGGGACTCACATCTCCAATTAACCACAAAAAGCCGGAAGTAAAGTTGTGGCTCCAGCGTACAATTTCAGGGACCATGTCCCACCCAGAGTTGAAGCCCCAGGACTGGCAAAGGAAAGAAAGGAACGAAGGGAAAGAAAGAAGAAAGGGAAGAAAAGGAAGAAGGGAGGAAGTGAGGAAGTGAGGAAGTGAGGAAGGGAGGAGGGAGAGAAGAAGGAAGAAAGGGAAGAAGGAAGAAAGAAAGGTTTTAGAAAGATGATGTTTTTGTCAACTGAATATAGTCAAGCCACACTTAATAAGGGTTTTTACATTTCTAAATTCCTAATAACTGGCCAAGTCAGTTTAAATCTAAATAAGTCTATGGGCCAGGTGCTGGTGGCTCATGCCTGTAATCCTAGCTACTCAGGAAGCTGAGATCTGAGGATCACAGTTCAAAGCCAGTCCAGGCAGGAAATTCCATGAGACTCCTATCTCCAATAAACCACTAGAAAACGAATTGATGCTGTGGCTCAGGCGGTAGAGCACTTGCCTTGAGCTGAAGAGCACACAGACAGCGCCCAAGCAGAGTTCAAGCCCCATGATCAAAAAAAAAAAAAAAAAAAGTCAATGGTCTGAACTGATCTAGCATAGTAAAAATAGATTGTTTATTTACCAAAAGTCATGTGAGCTCTGTTCAAATTCACAAAACTCCACACCATTCATAATCTTTAGAACTACTAGATCCACTTAATAATTAGTAAAGAGATAATGACTTCTTTGCCTTTTAAGCCATCACAAAACATTCTTCTGAGCTAAATAATATTATTTAGGGCATACAATATTCAAATTTATAATCATACTTAAATACAGACTAAAGCCATCGTATTCTCATGGTTTGATAAAGTATAGTCAAATGAGAAACAATTCAAAAATCAAAAGAAAATTTAAAAACAAAAATGTTAAATTCCCATATAAACACTGAAAAGTTCAGATGATATGGAGTAGCTCTCAGTCATCCATTGCTAACAGTTATGTTTAAATGTGTGATTTTTTTAGTGTTTTCTTGTCTTTAATGTTGTGAACATAGGCCTCCCAAAAAGTAAATGGTGCTCAAGAAGCAGGTAAAAATTAATGTGCTTAATTTAAATAATAAAGTAAAAATTTTAGATCTGTTGAAAGGTAGCATGTTTTAGTAACAGCTAGGTGGAGTTGTGGGGGAAAACGATTCAAGCATCTGCAGTACAGTACTGAGCTCTATGCATCTTGAGCACTTATGGTTTTTCCTTAATGGCAAACTGTACCTTGATGCCAAGGGTCTAATGCACACAATTAAGCACTATTATTAAAAGGCAGCAGTTTCTAAATCTTTAAACCAGAAAGCTGTTTTGTAATTTAGTCTTTTCTGTAAGATAGGCTCAAAATACCATGTACACATAAAGCCAATAATAATTTAAGAGAGAAAGCATAAAAGTTTATACCTTCATAAGTACAGTAATAGAAAACATTAAGTGCTTCCACTGCTGCTGGACCTCTCTGCTTATACCCAAAAATTAGATCTATCCATTCATGAAGGTGAGCAGAAACATATTCAGACTCCTAGAAAAAGAGGAAATTTAAGAATTAACATGGACATCTTCCAACTACAGTATAAATAGCTGAGCATGGTGGCGATTCCTGTATCCTACCCCATGTGGGAGGCTGAGACTAGGCAGATCACTGTTTTAGGCCAGCCAACACAGAAAAGACTCCATCTTAATGAAGAGATGACTAGCCTTGGTTTTGTACACACAATTCTTTTTTTTGGTGGTTTGGTTGTTTGTTTTCTTGCTAGTCCTGGGCTTCAATTCAGGGCTCTGGGTACAGATCCTGAGCCTTTTCAGATTGAGGCTAGTGTTCTACCACATGAGCCACAGCTATGCTTCTGGCTTTTTTTTGTGTGTGTGATTAATTGCAGATAGTCTCACAGACTTTCCTGCCAAGGCTGGCTTTGAGTAGCCATCCTCAGATCTCAGTCTCCTGAGTAGTTAGGATTATAGGCATGAGCCACCTAAGTACCCAGCTCATCATCTTAAACTTTTATCTAGTATCTATTACATACACTGATCATTCAATTTATATCTACTATATTCTAGATTATTGTACTATTAATCTAATACAGGATGAAAAATGACAATAACAGTTTAAAATAAGAGGAAATAAACACACGTTAGTGTTTTGCTTAACTTGTACTTTGTGACATATTTATGTACTGTATTATATACTCATTGTATCAAGATTCATATTCTAAAAATAAATTACTATGTTGTACTTTATAAAATAGCATGTATATTAATAGGTTACAAATTAAACTAGAAAAATAGATGCATTTTATTATACTCTTTGAAAAACACATTTGAATAATAATCTGTTAGTAGACAAAACTCTTACCAGAGCTTTTCTATGTTTACAGATGAAATCTTCAGCTGATTTAGCCCATTTGGGAAGAATGACATCATTTACTAGCTCTTTGGAGACTTGAAGACGACCCAAATTAAATTCTGAGACATGTAAAGATAAAGAATCAAATTGCTGTAGATTTAAAGAAATGAAGTTACAAAAATACAAATAAGTCATATTACTAGGCAAAATACATGGCTTTTTAAAACTTCTTATTTATTAGAACATACTTTATCCCTTAATTAAAACTTATAAGTCAGATATAGTAGCTCATGAGTATAATCCTACCTACTCAGGAGCCAGAGATTGGGAGGGTTAAGGTTGGATTCTAGCCCCCACAAAAAGTTGGTAAGCCCTTGTTTTGGACATGGTGGTGCATGTCTGTCATCGCAGGTATAAGGGAAGTATAAATAGGAGAATTGTGGTCCAGGGTAGATCAAGGCAAAAACTGAGAACCTATTAAAAAAAACTAAAGTAAAAAGAGCTGGAGATATAGCACATGTGGTAGACACTTGTTTTAGCAAGGTCCTGAGTTCAAAACTGAGTACAATAAAACAAAAAAAACCATGAAATAGTTTTAAATGTATTATCACAATGTAAAACTGGAGGTAATTATAGCTACAACTTTCACTTTAATCCATGCAATATTAATTATTCTTTTTACATTATAAATAAATAATACAGTTTCTCTAATGCTTCAACTCATAAAATATAATTCTTTAGAGCTTTTTGTGGTTACTTGTACCTTAAATTCACTTATTGGAAGAGCTGTATTTGTGTTATAGAATAATAAGATATTTATATACCATGATTCTAAGTAGATACTTCCATAATGAAGATTTGTTTTATAGTTAGAACATGCATTTAAAAATTGGGCATTTACCCAAATGTTTACAAACAAGACCACACTAAAGCCACCAGCACAACTATGTTTATTGCAGCATTATTTACCATAGCTAAGATATGGAACCAACCCAGATGCCCCTCAGTAGATGAATGGATCAAGAAAATGTGGTATATATACACAATGGAATTCTATGCCTCCATCAGAAAGAATGACATTGCCCCATTTGTTAGGAAATGGAAAAACTTGGAAAAAATTATATTAAGTGAAGTAAGCCAGGCCCAAAGAAACATAGGTCCCATGGTTTCCCTTATCTGTAATATCTAGTATAGGTATGAGTCAAGTGGAAAAGGTCAGATAATGTGATGTCAGGAAAATGAACCCTTAGATGTGTATTTTAATGTTTTTTTCTTTCATGCATGTGTTTCTAACGCATTTATAAGATTATCTCTTTGTTGCTTTGTATGTCCCTCCCCCACAGTATAACCCCTGCTTTCACTATATTTGATGTCAGTATAACTTGTGGAGGAGATGGGGAAAAACCAGTTGTTTAAGGATACAGGTGGACCTGTTGCAACAATGAGAAGTACAAGTTGTCATGTCCAAAACGAGCTTTACAAAGTCGGTGTGTGTGGGGGGGGGAAGGAATAGGATTGGGATGGGGGGAGGGGGGAGGCTGAAGGGATGTGAAGGGTAAACAAAGGAGGAGGCTGCAATGCTTGGTAAGAAATGTATGCATTATCCTGCCCATGTAATTGTAACTCCTCTGTACAGTATGTTCACAAATAAAATAAAATTAAATTTAAAAAAATTTTTCCTAAATATGAAGTTTTCTTCATTGTGCAGTGTGATAGGAAGTGTTAACATAAACACCTCCAAAAAAATCTTAAAATAACAGCTTTAAAATAACTGTGTGCTGCTTTAAAATATCATCATCCCCAAGTTGGGGAGACGTTTAAATTTCATAGAACGATAGGATGCACAGGGTCTTTTTCTTTATGTTAAATCTTCCACTATGTAATAGATACCATTCATTGTTCACCAATGGTTTTATTTTTTAATTGCTAGCAGAACCTTTATTTTACTTGAATGTTCACTCTGACCTATAATTCATATCTATTCATGTACCCATTTAGAGGTTAATACATGACCCAGTTCTGAAGAAAGAGGTTATATGAAAGGGTTTTTGGCTCTGCCTTGAATCCTAGCTACTTAGGAAGGAAAGATTGGAAGATCATGGTTCAAGGCCAGCCCAGGCATAAAAATTCTAAAGACTTCATTTCAATCAATGGTTAAGTAGCTCATGTCTGTCATCTAATGACTAGGCACAATGGTGATTACCTGCCATCCTAGCTAAAAATGGACTAGTCTGGGCATAAATTGAGACCCCCTACCTTGGAAACAACCAAAACAAAAAGGAGTTGATTGGTTCAGGTGAGAGGGTAAGTGCTTAATTAGCAAACACAAGACCCTGAGTTCAAACCTAGTATCACCAAAAAGAAAGAGTTTCTTACTTTTAAGAAAGGGCACAAAGCTGGACACTGGTGGCTCAGGCCTGTAATCCTACCTATTCAGGAGACTGAGATCTGAGGATCACGGTTCAAAGACAGCCTGGCAGGAAGGTCCATGAGACTCTTTTCTCTAATTAATCACCAGAAAACCGGAAGTGGCACTGTGGCTCAAGTGGTAAAGCACTTGAGCTGAACAGCTCAGGGACAGTGCCCATGCCCAGAGTTCAAGTCCCACGACCACCACCACCACCACCACCACCAATAACAACCAAAATAAATAAATAAATAAAAGGGCACAATATGTTAACAATCCCACTTCTAAGATGCTATTGTATCTACTTCTAAGTCATTTGTAACCAGGAAAGGTACTAGACACATGGAAAACGCCCCATCAATCAGAATGGCAGAGTGAAAATACAGAAAGAAATTGGCAGTGATTATATTATCTGAAACTAGCATTTCTCTGTGCTTTTGCATAGAAAATACTGTATTTCACTATTTACACTATATCACCATTTATACTAGTCACGGGTTCAACTGGCTTAAATTATAATTCATTCCTGAAGGGTGTGTGTGTGTGTGTGTGTGTGTGTGTGTGTGTGTGTGTGTGTGTGTGTGTGTGTGTGTGTGTGTGTGTGTGTGTGTGTGTGTGTGTGTGTGTGTGTGTGTGTGTGTGTGTGTGTGTGTGTGTGTGTGTGTGTGTGTGTGTGTGTGTGTGTGTGTGTGTGTGTGTGTGTGTGTGTGTGTCTGTGTGTGTGTGTGTGTGTGTCTGTGTGTGTGTGTGTGTGTGTCTGTGTGTGTCTGTGTGTATCCTAGCTATATTTATAGAGCTAGGATTATAGGCATGAGCCTCCAGCACTTGGCCTAAAGGTATATTGATTGACATTTGCTTTCGCTTACCCCTCCTCATTTCAGACAATGAAAATGTATAGTTAGAAATGGAACCATAGGAAGTGGCGCTGTAGCTCAAGTGGTAGAGCGCTCGCCTTCAGCTGAAGAGCTGAGGGACAGCGCCTGGGCCCAGAATTCAAGCCCCACGACCGACAAAAAAAAAAAAAAAAAAAAATGGAACCATAATGTTATAGTACTGAGGACAACAATTTATTACAATAAATGTCAGGATGTGTCAAGCCAAGAGTATCTTGAAATTTTCATCTGTATTTACCCTGCTAATCCTATATACTCTGGAAGCTCCCAGAAACTCCAGTCTAATAATTCATTGAGTCTAGAATCAGAGGCCAACCTCATTTTCTGAAAGTCAGCAACTCTGATTCTCTTACTCTGAGAATGAAATACTCTTGTCACCAACAACATGTTTCGCAATGCATGAGCAAACTGACATTAATTCTGAATGTGCTTTCCACACTATAAAGAATAATTTTAGTTAGCAAGTGAAGGTCCAACATTAATGTTATCTGTTGGGGGAGAAAAAAATTTGGAAAATGACACTTCAATTGTCCTGAAGAACAGCAACTAGCAAAATCTTGCCTATTTCTTTATATGTGCTTAAAAATAAGTGTAGGAGCCGGGCTCACGCCTGTAATCCTAGTTACTCAGGAGGCTGAGATCTGGGTTCATGGTTTAAAGCCAGCCCCGGCAGGGAAAGTCCATGAGACTCTTATCTCCAATAAACCATTCAGAAAACCAGAAGTGCCATGATGGCTCAAGTGGTAGAGCGCTAGCCTTGAGCTGAAGAGCTGAGGGACAGTGCCTAGGCCCAGAGTTCAAGCCCCACAACCGACCAAAAAAAAAAAAAGTGTAGGGCTAGGAATGTAGCTCCATGAGAGAATACCTGCTTACCAAGTACAGGGCTCTGAACTCAATACCCAATGCCATTGAATGAATGAATAAATGAGTGAAATGTAAAACTATTATGCAGAAAACTTTTTGGATATTTTAAAAGATTTAGGCCAAGAGTAGTAGCTCACACCTGAAATCCTATAGATACTTGAGTGGTAGAAAAGGATAAAAAGCTTGAAAAAAGTGAAAAGAGCCCAGGTCAAAAGGGCACAGTGGCATGAGCCTGTCATTTCAGCTATGCAGGATTGCAGCCCAGGTTGGCCCTGACAAAAAAATGAGTTCCTACTTGAAACAAAATGAAAGCAAATTGGCTAATGGTATGGCTCAGGTTGTAGAATGCCTGTGTAGCAACCCCAGAAATACACACATACGCACACACACTCACACTCACCCCTACCTATACACTTACACACATACTACTTATTTAACATCATGCTTCTCTCCTTCAAAAACATAATTTTAATTTTCAAATAGTGTAGTAAACAATATGCTTCCTCATATATATTCTAAAACAGGATTCACCAAATTTTCTATAGAGGATCAAGGATAAACATACATAGATAAACATATATACACACACACATATATATGTATATATATATGTGTATATATATTTTTTATTTTTGTCGGTCGTGGGGTCTGAACTCTGGGCCTGGGCGCTGTCCCTCAGCTCTTCAGCTCAAGGTTAGTGCTCTACCACTTGAGCCATAGTGCAACTTTGGGCTTTTTCTGTTTATGTGGTGCTGAGGAATCGAACCCAGGGCCTCATGCAAGCAAGGCAAGCAATCTACCACTGAGCCACCTTCCCAGCCTCCTCCTTTTTTTTTTTTTTTTTTTTTTTTTTATGGGGAGGATGGTACTGGAGCTTGAACTCAGGAGTCTTATAACTTGCTAGGCAAGAGTTCTATACTCGATTTATGCCCCTGCCATTTGACAATAATCCTACCTATAACTCTCGGCATCTAGAATTACACGTGTTTGCTATCATGCTCAGTTTGTTCCTTTTTTCCTTTTTTGTGAACATAAACACAAGCACATACGCGTGCATACACACACGCACACACGCGCGCACACACACACACACACACACACACACACACACACACACACACACACACACACACACACACACACACACACACACACACACACACACACACACACACACACACCTGTATTTGGGCTTGAATTCAAAAGCCTGGGCGTTGTCCCTTAGCTTTTACACTCAAGGTTGATGTTTTGCCACTTGAGCCACACATCTCAACTGCAAGGTTTTTGAAGATAAGGTTCATGAACATTCCTGCTTGGGTTAACTTCAAACCATGATTCTCAGATCTCAGCCTCCTGAAAGAAGCTAGGATTTCAGATATGAGCCACTGGCATCTAACCCAGCTTGTTCTTTAAGATTGTGACTATTTTTTTTCCCATGGAAACCTCAAATTGATCCCCCCTATCTTCACCTCCCAAGAAGCTGGGATTATAAGCATGAGTCACTATACTCAAACAAATATTTTTTAGTTTGTAAGTGATATACACAGTAAGGAGCTATACACAGTTGATACATAAATGAATTTGCTAGCTGTGTTCCAATAAAACTACAAAAACATGAGTTTACTCATGCATTTGGTCCACCGAAATCCTCACCTTATCTAACTCAAAGGCTTTTAATGACAGCATATAGCCATTTTTGCTTCTTAGTACACACTGTAGCAGTTAAAATTTGATTCATTTATCTTAGTTCCCTGTAGCCCTTCCCTGGAAGATAAGATTGTATACGGGCACAGTTAGACCATGCCACTGAGTACTTCATGCACAGAATAAACTGTAGCAATACAATATTACAAAACAGACTGAAAAATATTTCTTCAGGCTTCTCCATTGGGATGCAATGAGTTTTTTAACCCTATTTCTTACGATTTTGATTTTCCAAAAACTCTGGGAAATAGAAGAATTCAGGAATAAGTTCTTTCACATCATAAGGATTATCCATGAGTGCTTGCCAGGTAGCAGGAATGGAATGGAACTGTCGGTCAGCACAGTCAAACCTGCATGTGAGAATTGAAAGAGAACAGTGACTAGTGGGTGAAAGTAGCCATGACATGTGAAACAAAATATTGAAACTACTTTAAGGTTTAAGTTATTAGACCTGCACTTTTTGTTTTGCTGTTGTTTTTATTGGGGTTAAACTCAAGGTCTCATGCTTCTATGCAGACATTTTACCAAAACTTCCAGGGCTTATTTGCTTTGGCTATTTTTTTCAGATAAGGTCTTGCACATTTGGCTTTAGCTGGCCTCAGACTAATATCCTTATGTGTATGCCTCCTGTGTTAACCAAGATTACAGGCGTGAAATACTACTTCCAGCTTGTTCTCTGAGGTCCTGCTTTTTGCCTGGGCTGGCCTTGAACCACGATCTACCTATAGTTGCCTCCTAAGTAGCTGAGCTTACAAGCATGAGCCATTGTGCCCAGTAGAGCTATTCTAATGTTAATCTTTCTCTTTAATGTCTATAAACATAATTTTCAATGTCTTTCATATTTTGTTGTCAAGAGCTAAATATTATAATTTCAACCACCAATAATCATCTTAAAACAATCGAAAATCCAGCCACAATGGAAAAATTCCATGTAAATTAAATATACTCTTAAGAGACTTGAGAGGAAAAAAGCTTAGATAGGGTAAGGAGTAAAGCACAATAGTAGAATGTTGGTGAATGCTCAAGCCCTTGAGTTCAAACTCCAGGCTATAAAATAAACAATAAAAAAAGCACAAATTTTATGCCTAAATCTTGTAGTGTTAATATACTTGGTTAATGGACTTACAAGAATGCCACTGACTTAAATCTTTAATACATGCATGGAGATACAAATTCTTCTGCTGAAAACCAGAGTTGGTAAGTTAGGAAATTAGCTCTGTAGCTAAGTTATATTTTATTTTCATAAAAATTGCCTTTATTTAATTTATAATTAATTTTTTGGTGGTAATGGAGATAAAATGTAGGTCCTTGTGTTTGCTAAGTAAATAAATGCTCTACCACTTACGCAATGTCTCCAGTCCCTTTTTGCATTGGTTATTTGCAAGGTAGGGTCTTGATTTATGCCCAGACTAGACTGGACTATGATTACTTGTATTTGTGTTTTCCTTTATAGCTGAATAACAAGTGTATGTTACTACACTAAGCCACTGGTTGAAACGGAGTCTTTCAAACTTCTTTTACGGAGCTAATCTTAAACTACAATCCTTTAATCTCTACCTCAGAAGTAGCTAGCATTAAAGGTTTGAGTCACTGTAACCAAATTAATTTTATGGGTACGCAGTCTATAGTTGTCAGAATAAGCTCAAGCAGTAATGCCAGAATTATATTATTTTTCTTTAACACAAAAAGCACAAATTCTTTGTTTTACTGCCTTAGATATTGTATTACTAGATTTATAAAGCAATAATCTTGAGGCTAAAAAATTAAAGCCATGATATGAGGAATAAAGTGACTCTAATGACTAATTTGACTTTTTAATGTCTATTAGTCTTAATTTAAGGCAGAGCTAATCATACCATAACTATGAATTCAATTACAGACAAACATTAGGCCACTTAAAAAGTCTAAGGATGGCCTATTCACAATTAAGAGATACCAAGTTAACTGATATAAAACCAATACACCATGCAACTGACTCAACTGAAGTGGATGGTACAATGATGTAACTGAGTATATCCCTAGTTTGCAAACATTACCATAATCCATTTTAGAACCTTCTCATCCCTGGCAAATAATAATTTGTTTTCTGTCTCCATGGATTTGCCTGTTCACGTAACACACAGAATATATGGACTTTTGGCGAACCTATGTCTTTCAGCATAATGTTCTACAGGTTCGTTCATGGTGTAGCATGTGTCAATATTTTAGTCTTTTCATTCATGCACAGCCAAATAATATTCCATTTTATGGACATATTACATTTATTTACTCATGTGTCAGTCGATGAATACTGTGTTACAACTTTTTGGTTATTATAAACAATGCTATTATGAACATTTGTGTACAAACTTTTGTGTGACCCTATGTCTCAATTTATCTTGAATATGCATCTAGTAGGACAACTGTTGGATTAAATAGCACTTCTACATTTAGCCTTTTGAAGAAATGCCAGATTATTTTTCACAAAGACTTCAAGCAGTACAGATATCCAATTGCTCAACAGTTAACCAATAAAAGATTTTTTAAAAAATATTTTTTTATTATAGCCATCTTAGTGGGTATGAGCTCTCACATGATTTTTATTTCAGTTTCCCTGATAGGTAATGATATTAAGGCATTTTTACATTTATTTACTAGATATTTGTTTGCTTTCTTTAAAGAAATAGCTATTTATATTCTCTGTCCATTTTTAATTTTGTTTTAATTTTTATTTTTTGGTTGTAAGGGTTCACTCTATATTCTAGAGGCAAACCCTTCATCAAATTGTCAAGATCATTTGCATTTTCTTGATGGTGTTTCTGAAATATAAAAAGAATTCATTTTGAAGTTCTGTAAATAATAATTTATTCAGAAAATAAGAAAAAGCTGAAAAGACCTAGTTATACTTTATTGTATCTTATGAGGGAAAATTACCTCTTATCATGATAAAGTTAATATTTTAGTGCTGTTTCATGATCTTGGGACAGTCTTTTCTTCCAAACCAAGGTTTATTATTATACTTAAGATGGGGATGACTGGGTAGGGAAGGCAAAATGGTAATGCTAAGAAATACAGCAACAGGTGAACTAAATGAGTATAAAAATAGAGCTACTTGGAAGATTCACTGAGGGGCAGAAGATTCTCAGAGAAGTTTATTTATAATTATTAGAAAACTGTGAAGTAGGTAATTTAAAATACTCACAGATAATATGTTAACGCAGTGGTAGCAAAGACTTCTTAAGGCAGTGTTATCCCTCATGGTTTCCTCTTTCTATTCGCCTTACAAATATTCTTAGGATTACACAATCAATGCTGAGATTTGATTCTGTACATAGCTTATATTTAGCTCTCAATTAGATATCAATTAGATCGGAATCTTTAGTGTGTTCCTCAGAACAGTACGAATCCCAAAGGTGCATTGGGTTTTATTTATTTGTTTATTTTAGTCGGTCGTGGGACTTAAACTCTGGGCCTGAGCGGTGTCCCTCAGCTCCTCAGCTCAAGGCTAGTGCTCCACCACTTGAGCCACAGTGCCACTTCCAGTGCATTGGGTTAATAGTGAAAAAAAATTCCCCTTAGAGTCATTCGTGTCAATCAGTTTGAATATCTCATTCTCAAATTAGTGTGGCTATTTTTATCTGCATTAAATTCTAGTAAACAAGAATTTTAAAGACATGGCCCGGTAACACAGCAAACGCCATAAAGGCAGACAGTATTCAACACTAACACAGACGTAAGAAAATAGTTTATTTACTCTAAACATACCTTCCACTCTGAAGCTGAATATGGAGGGTAGTAAATGGTTCTACCCGGATAAGATAGTGCATGACTCCTGCAGAATTGGAATAGTGAGTACCATAATGAAACTTATCAACAGTTCCCATAGGATCCTCAAAATTTTCATATCTAAGAAAAGAAAGTAGAGTTTTATAACCACATTAGTAAAATTACATAAGGGGGTTGTTGTATATTTTTATTGAAAACACAGTAATTTTAAAAAGCCAGTCCATATTCGCATGCTTTGTTATCAAACTATGTATTTGTATCCATTAAATCATATTCATATAAAATTTTTACACATTTTCCACACCATAAATATCACCATTATACAATTCTGAAATTTTTTGTATAATGTAATAACTGTGGAAAAATTTAAAAAATAATTTAAATAGAAGAAATTTAAATTAATTATAATTCATTCTAATTCCCAGATAATACCTTTTTGAGGAATGTCTGTCACTTTTAATGTATATATTTATATTCATATTTTAACAGTGTCACAGGCCAAATCCAGGGCCTTATAGGCAGATGCTTGCTGTGTCACTGAGCTAAATCCCCAGTCATACAATTGTTTTGTGTATATGTGCTGTTACTGGGAATTGAATCCATACCTAACACCCTTACTCTAGCTTTTTTGCTCATGGCTGCAACTTTACCACTTGAGCCACGCCTCTAGTTTGTTTTTTGCTAATTGAAGATAAGCATTTCAAGGTTGTCTAGCTGTCTTCAAATTCAGATTCTCAGATCTTAAGACTACTGAATACCTAAGATTATAGTTGTTAACCAGCCGTGCGCAGCTCCTATGAATATTTTTAAATATGAAAATGCTGTACATTGTACATTCAAATGTCTTTATCTTTTAGGAATTTTCTGTTAACATTTTTCCAAACAATAATATTTTAAATAGGTGCATGAAATTGCAAAGTATAGATGTACAAAAAGTTAACACTTTCATACTTTAGACATTTGGTTATTTGCATTTTATGTTATTATAAGCAATATGATAATTAGACATCCTTTTGTGATGAAGGTAATAGAAAAATGCATGAAACAGGAGTCAAAAATTGTTGAAATTGGCCAGATGCTGGTGGTTTACAAATATAATCTTAGCTTCTTGTGAGGCTGAGTATGAGGATAGTGGTTTGAATTAAGTTCAGGCAGGAAAACCCAATACTTTTCTCTAATTAACCTGTTAATATTCAAAAGTAGAGGTATAGCTCAAGTGGTAAAGGGCCAGCCTTGAGCAAAAAGGCCAAATGAGAACATAAGGTCCCTTGTTCAAACCCCAGTACTAAACAAACACACAAAGTTGTGGAAATCAATGTGTAGTAATCTAAAGGAAAAAAATAAATAAAATTGGGGTACTGGTGGCTACATCTGTAATCCTAGCTACTCAGGAGGCTGAGATCTCAGCACAATTCAAAGCTAGTGAGATTCATGAGATGAATCTCTCCAATTATCCTCCTAAAAGCTGGAAGTGGAGCTATGGCTCAAGTGGCAGAACGCCAGCCTTGAGCACAAAAGCTCAGGGACGTGCCCAGGGTCTGAGTTCAAGACCCAGGACCAGTACAAAAACAAAAAATAAATTATTCTTTGTGTTAGAGCTTGATTTAAAAAAAAAAAACCCAAAACAACCCAACACTGTGAGAAGTTGACAGGTGAGTAGAACTTCTAGAAATTTTGCTTCTCTTATCAAAATTAAACTTTCTGACTTTCCATTGATTATTTTCATTCACATTATTTGGAATAATAGGTTAGGATAATCCATTTTATACCATTTTTCAAAATATTCTATCAGATGAACATTTATACATATATCAGTAGGGAAAGAAAAATATCAAAAACCTATTACCCGGGGCTGGGAAGGTGGCTCAGTGGTAAAATGCTTGCCTTGCATGCATGAGGCCCTGGGTTCTATTCCTTAGCACCACATAAGCAGAAAAAGCCAGAAGCGGTACTGTGGCTCCAGTAGTAGAGCACTAGCCTTGAGCTGAAGAGCTGAGAGACAGTACCCAGGCCCAGAGTTCAGGCCCCACGACGGACAAAACAAACAAAACAAAACAAAACAAAAACTATTACCCTTTAGAAAGCAATTCATAGCAACAGAACCAAAAAATTTAGTGAAGCAATTATCAAACTAAGTATCAAAAGTACTTGGTATTAAAAAAAATAACATTTGGCTGACATTGGCAGAAATCAAAAGAAATCAAACAATATATATTACCACAGCGTTACAAATCACTTACTTTTCTCGCATGGCTTTGGCATTTTTATCATTAACTACTCCAATTGGTTTAGAAAGATCTCGAAATACAGCAGGATTATTAAGATCCAACTCTTCTGAAGTATAATCTTGTAAAATCCAGGGAAACTAAAAGAGCCAAAGTTACAATTTATATAATTTCTTCTTAGAGAAGCTAATACCTTCATATATCATATAGAATACTTATATAGAGACAAAAAGGATAGTCTCTAAAACTACTTTACCTGTTACAAGTACTTTATGCATTCAATAGTGTAATTTCTTCTAATTACTGGAATATTTTCAATGAAATAAAAAGAGATATACTTTAAAATTATTTTTATTTATTTTTTAAAAGTACCAAGGCAGAAAATATGCAAAAAGGCAAAAGTGTGTGTATAAAGCACACCTTGGGAATTTATAGGTTTATAGTTGGTTGCAAGAAGACAACCACTGAAGAAAAACCATGAATGCTGGATTAAGTGCTGTACTGCTGATGCTTCACTTATTTACCTTAAATGTTCCCCAATTTCTGCAAAAGATCTGTTGCTTTTCAACAAAAGTTTAACTTTATCATTAAGAACATTTGCTTTTATACCTTGATTATTCAGCACCATTTGTTTTTGTAAAGGCCTATTTTTACAAATACTCAGCAAATTAAAACAGACTTAAACACAGTGATGATAATGTGACAGTAACCATACTCTCAGACTCAACTAAGCTGTGCAATGTACAAATGGGAATTAAATAATTTTCATTTTGAAATTTACAATTTGATTTGAAATTTACAATTTGATTTTTAAACTTGTTTTTTTTTAATCACACTTGGTTAAAAACCACTTAATAAATCTATGTATCAGGCAGGCTTATTGTTTACATGTATATATGTACATGTATTCAATTTTACAAATTATCAACCTGCAAGACAATTTCAATTTTTATATTTACACAAAACTTACCACAGGATATTGTGCAAGGTCATTATAGGTTCTTCCTGCCATGGTATTTATTTGAATGAGATAGTCAAAATTTGATATCTCTCTGTTCACCCATTTCTAGACAGAAAAAAGAACAATATCAGAGTTATATAATCTATACATCTTAGAAACAGGCAGCTATTACTAACAGGACCAACATTATCTACTCACTATATATTATCAGCCTAATAATAAAAAGAATGGTGCTAAAAGAAAAGGTTTACACCAGAAAACCAGAAGTGGCGCTGTGGCTCAAGTGGTAGATTGCTTGCCTTGAGCTAAAGAGCTCTGGGACAGTTCAAGGCCTATGACCAACCAAAGAAGAAGAAGGAAGAAGGAGGAAGAAGGAGGAAGAAGGAGGAAGAAGGAGGAAGAAGGAGGAGGAGGAGGAGGAGGAGGAGGAGGAGGAGGAGGAGGAGGAGGAGGAGGAGGAGGAGGAGGAGGAGGAGGAGGAGGAGAAGGAGGAGGAGAAGGAGAAGGAGAAGGAGAAGAAGAAGAAGAAGAAGAAGAAGAAGAAGAAGAAGAAGAAGAAGAAGAAGAAGAAGAAGAAGAAGAAGAAGAAGAAGATTTAATGCTGAGATACATCTACTTTTCCTCAATTTACCCTAATACATTTGCCTCTAGAATTTTTTTTTGGGGGGGGTCCGGTCGTGGGGCCTGACCTCTGGGCCTGGGTGCTGTCCCTCAGCTCTTCAGCTCAAGGCTAGCACTCTACCACTTGAGCCACAGCGCCACTTCCGGCTTTTTCCTTTTTGCTTATGTGGTGCTGAGGAATCAAACCCAGGGCCTCAGGCATGCAAGGCAAGCGCTCTACCATTGAACCACCTTCCCAGCCCTGCCTCTAAAATTTTTAAAACAGAAAACTGAACATATACTTTATGCTATGGTCTGAAACCTAAGACCTTGATAAAAATTAAGTTGTAAGCCAGGTGTCGGTGACTCATACCCAGGAGGCTGAGATCTGAGCATCACAGTTCAAAGCCAGCTTGGGCAGGAAAGTCTATGAGACTCTTGTCCCAATTACCTGCCAAAAAGCTGAAAATGGCACTATGGCTCAAAGTGGTAGAGTACTAGCATTGAGTATAAAAGCTCAGAGATGGTGCCCATGCCCTGAGTTCAAGCCCCAGGACCAGCACAAAAAAAAAAAAAAGAAAAGAAAAAATTAAGTCATGGTAGCACACATGTCTGTAATACCAGCTCATACAGAGGCAGGAAGATTGAAACTTCAAGACTAGCATGACCATTTTAGGGTTTTTTTAAGTGTTTTGTGTTTTCTTTTCCTTGGCCATGGGTCTTGAACTCTGGGCCTGGGCACTGTCCCTCAGCTCTTCAGCTCAAGGCTAGTGCTCTACCACTTGAGCCACAGTGCCACTCCGGTTTTCTGGTGGTTTATTGGAGATAACAGTTTCCTGCCTGGGCTGGCTTTGAACCACGATTCTCAGATCTCAGCCTCTTAAGTAGCTAGGATTACAGGCGTGAGCCTCCGGCACCCAGCTTAGCTTGGCCATTTTAGTAAGCCCTTGTACAAAAAAAAAAAAAAAAAAAAAAAAGGTAGGGAGGGCTGAAGTGTAAGCACAGGTTGAGAAAATCACATCTGCTTAACATGCATTAAACCATGAGTTCAATCCCCAGTATCATAAAAATCATTAAATCAAATTAAGTATTTTCTTCAGTTAAATAGTTTATCATAATATCCTAAAATTTAAGTATTAAAATGTTCTACTTTGAAAGTTTTGTTAGAAATTGGAAATTTCATAAATGAACATATTAAAAAGTGTTTTAATGTACTAAAACTATCCTTAATCTGTTTTTTAAAATTGAATTTTATTGTCAAGGTCATGTACAGAGGGATTTCAACTTCATTAATAATGAAACATTCCATTAAGTATTCCAAGAAAACTTTTTTGTGTGTGTAGCATTGAAGCTTAAATTCAATACCTTGTACTTGCTATACCATTTGAGTCACATTTTCAGCCCCACATTTTCAACCCCATCTTTGCTGGTTATTTTCTAGGGTCTCACCAACATTTTTGCTTATGCTGGTCTTGAACCATTATCCACCTCTCTTAGCCTCCTTAGTAGCTAGTATTATGGGTGTAAGCCACCAGTTCCCAGCTTAAAAACTACATTTATAGAGCAATAGTAAACAGATTCTGCTACACTGAATACAAATTTTCTAAAGAAACAGATCATCTGATTTTCTACTTATCACCTCATAATATTTAGGCATCTAATTTTTTTTTTTGTTGTTGGTCATGGGGCTTGAACTCGGGCCTGGTTACTGTCCTTCCCTCAGCTCTTCAGCTCAAGGCAAGCTCTCTATTGCTTAAGCCACAGGGCCACTTCCATTTTTCTAGTGGTTTATTGGAGATAAGAGTCTCACAGACTTTCCTGCCCGGGCTGGCTTTGAACCGTGATCCTCAGATCTCAGCCTCCTGAATAGCTAGGATTACAGGCGTGAGCCACCGGTGCCCAGCGGCATCTAATTATTTTATACTATAAAGGTGTGTTTGAGAATTTTGCTGATAGATTAGCACTCACTTTTAAGCTTTTTCATGCCTGCAGCAAAGGATATACACATGATGAATAGTGAGAAATGAAATTAGAAAGCTCAATTGTTCTTGAGAGCCACCTTGAGGAATCAGTACTTAGTGAAGTGCATTGCATAGGTAAAGGAGAATGTACATTACTAAATAAAGCTATTTCAGTGGCAATAGTAAAGAACTGGTATGGGGTGCTGGTCATGATTTAAAAGCATGAGACCCTGGGTCCATCATGCACATACACATTGCTGATAGGTATTGAATAATAGCAATACCTGTGGGCAACAAGATGAATGCATATATGGAAGAAAGAAGAGAGCTAGGAGGTGAAGAGACTGCTTGAGAAACTACTAACACTCCTGGAAAGCAAAACCAATAGCCTTCTTTTGGGTCTTTGCAGTACAAACTCTGAAGTATAAGAATGTAATTCCCATGAATATTAATTAGCTTTTGCTGGCAGAAGATATGGCAATTTTTATTTGCATTTTTCCAGGGTGTCTTTGTTTTTTCTTCGTGCTTGATTTTTATTAAGAAAAACAGAAAATTATTGAAGGATATATTCATGAACTGAATGATATGGAAGGTAGGGGGAAGGGAAGCATGTAAAGGTAATAAAAGAAGATTTAAAAATAATCCGGGGCTGGGAAGGTGGCTCAGTGGTAGAGTGCTTGCCTTGCATGCATGAGGCCCTGGGTTCGATTCCTCAGCACCACATAAGCAAAAAGAAAAAAACCAGAAGTGGCGCTGTGGCTCAAGTGGTAGAGCGCTAGCCTTGAGCTGAAGAGCTGAGGGACAGCGCCCAGGCCCAGAGTTCAGGCCCCACGACCAGACCCCAAAAAATAATAATAATAATTCCAACAATCAGTATAAATGGAAGAATAGCAGTTTTAACAATCAAAGGGTAATAATCAAAAGGAACACAGCATAAATCTGCAATGAAAGTCAACACCAACACAGCAACTTTTTCTTACCTGTGTCAGTCCTGATGCTTTGAATAATTCCTGTGGTGATCTCGTCCCATAACTATTTGGAGAATGAAGGGACAACAGTCTGCTATATACTTTGTTTCTAACCTATTGAAAAAATACCATCATGTAATTTAAAAACTGATCAAGACAAACTTAGATTATTATCTAATAGCTTTAGTTGAATTATAATTCACCTTTTAAAAGAATACAAATAGTTTTATAGTATATTCATAGAGTTGTACAACTGACACCATTATTTAATTTTTCATCATATCCCTCCTTAAATCCCATACTTTCTAGCAGTTATTCTCCAATTCTTCTTTCTTTTCAACCCCAGACAACCAACAATCTACTTTCTCTCTATGGATGTGCCTGCTCTGGACATTTCATATTAACAGTGGGTAATGGTTTTAAGTGTCTACTATAATTTGTGCTATAGATTGAACGTATTCCTCAAAAGTTTATGTGTTGAAAACATGATCCTAATGCAGATTTTCACAGTTACCAGTGAGGTTTTTGGGAGGTATATTATGTAAAGTCATGAGAACAGGAACTTCATAATGAACTAGTGGCCTTAAAAGGTGAGGAAACCTGGCGCCGGTGGCTCATGCCTGTAATCCTAGCTACTCAGGAGGCTGAGATCTGAGGATCACGGTTCAAAGCCAGCCCTGGCAAGAAAGTCCATGAGGCTCTTATCTCCAATAAACCACTAGAAAACTGGAAGTGGTACTGTGGCTCAAGCAGTAGAAGAGCTGAAGAGCTGAGGGATAGCGCCCAAGCCCAGAGTTCAAACCCCAAGACCAACAAAAACAAACAAACAAACAAAAGGTGAGGAAGTAAGTTTTCTAATTTGATATGATTATATTAATTTCCATGTGGTGTACTCTGCTGTACTCTGTGTTACATATAGGCCCTCACCAGGCTGTGGGACTTCCTAGCTCCCTAAACTGCATAAACTTGTATTCTTTTATATTATCTGGTAACAAGTACTTTGTCAGAGCAACAGAGAATAAATTGAAGCAATTGAAGTTAAACTATCTAATCAATCTACAATGAAAGACCATTAAACTTTGAATCAGAAAATGTGTTCAGCCAGGCGCTGGTGGCTCATGCCTATAATCCTAGCTACTCAGGGGATCACCGTTCAAAGATAGCCTGAGCATGAAAGTCTGTGAGACTCTTATCTCTAATAAGCTGCTCAGAAAACCAGAAGTGGCACTGTGTCTCAAGTGGTAGAGTGCTAGCCTTGAGCTGAAGAGCTGAGGGCATGCGCCCAGGCCCAGAGTTCAAGCCCCACAACTGACAAAAAAAAAAAGAAAAAAGAAAATATGTTCAAGTCTAAGTCAAATTTAGCTCTGCTATTTACTAATAATCTTAGAAAATTAAATAACTTATTGAGTCTCACATGTAATATACATAATTTATACCCTATGGTGTATGTATAAAAATGTAATATAATAAAATTAATTTTTTCTTAACTATAAAAAAAGAGTACTGGCATTAAACATACTTAATCTCGAGGCTGATAGGAAATTAATGTTTTACATAAATATGCTCCAAAAACTACAAAGGTTATACAGATATATTTAGCAAGGAGAGACCTGGTTTAATTAAACAGTACAGCTTTCCATAAAACACATTTATGCTTTATATTTATTTTATGAAGGAGAAATTTTTTGAAGAAGAATTTTAAAAGTAAAAATACATTGTTTTATAAAAATAGAAAAATGCTCTTACATTGTTTTATAAAAATAGAAAAATGCTCTTAAAATATCTGAGTCAGTTTATAAGTAAATCTATAACAGTTCCTTCCCTCTGAACAGAAAACTAGTTATTGCCCATGCTAATCTCGGTCCTATGAAAAAGCAAATACCAGGACAGAATTAAACATGCAAGAACTTTATTAGGCAGGATGCTTATGAAAGCAAACAGGAGTCTGACAGTAACACATTGTGGTCCAATGTGAGTAAGAGTAAAGAAAGGTATGGTTCAAGTATCCATCTTAATTAACAAGCCAACAGTTTGTGATAAAGATAGTACTCAGACCCAAGTAATCTGGTTGAGAGACTGTGTGCTCAACCACTTACACTATTTTACAATAAAATATATTTCTATAAGAAACAGCTGTCCCATTATAATTTACTATGATAGGGTCATTTTTAATAGTGTGAGATATCAAGCCCAGAGCCTTACACAGTATAGGCAAGTACTCTATCACTGAGCTACCTCCTCAGGTATCATTACTGTTGAATTTGAGTCCAACCTTTTTTAAATTACAAACTTTTAAAAACTTTGAGATGATCTTGTTATATAGCTCAGGCTGGTTTCAAACTTTCAGTCCTATCTGAGCTTCCTTAGTAATGGGATTGAGCCTCCAAATATGTTTTATTTACTGCATGTTATATTATTGTTGGACATCTTTTGGCTAATACTCAATATTCTACTACTTCACAGTACTGTATACACACAAACTAAAAGCCACCACTCCAGCACTCAATACCCAACAAAAAATTATATGTGCTGATTAACTTCTACTCTTTCTATAATATATTAAAGCTCACTGGAAGATTATGTCAAGCTAATACTCTGTAATAGCCAGAAAAGTACCTTACCTCTTTTTTGAAATTAAGAAAGTAGTTGGATTGGTCAACATGGAAAATCTCAAGAGCTGATCTCCTTAAATTGTAACGTCGTAAGTGAATCTCTCGAACTTGAGAATGAGGCCACTTGAAATCAAAGCCTATTCCTAAAAACAGAAGAAATCCTGTGACTGGAGTACCAAATAAAGTTACTTCTACTATGTAGAAAATGTCTCCTGTTCCTGACAAAAGTATCATATAAGAAAAAGAAATTGAACATTATAAAAATCATTTATTCTCTGCGCTGGTATCTCATGCCTCAAATCCTAGCTACTAAGGAGGCTGAGATCTGAACATTGAGGTTCAAAGCTAGTCTAGGCAGGAAAGTTTCTAGAAACTTACTCCAATTAACCACCAGAAAACTGGAAGTGGAGCTATGGCTCAAAGTGGTAGAGTGCTAACCTTGAGCAGAAAAGCTCAGGAACAACTCCCAGATTTGAGTTCAAGCACCAACAACTGACTAAATATATACATATCATTTATGCCAGGAGCTGGAGGCTCAAGCCTATAATTCTAACTACTCAAGAAGCTGAGGATCAAGGTTCAAACCCAGTCCCAGCAGCAGGAAAGTATGTGAAATTCTGATCTCCAATTAACCACCCCCAAAAAAACCCACTTAAAAAAAAAACAAAAAAAACTTGGGCTAGGAAGGTGTCTCAGTGGTAGAGTGCTTGCCTTGCATGCCTGAGGCCCTGGGTTCAATTCCTCAGCACCACATAAGCAAAAAGCTGGAAGTGGCGCTGTGGCTCAAGTGGTAGAGCACTAGCCTTGAGCTGAAGAGCTGAGGGACAGTGCCCAGGCCCAGAGTTCAGGACCCACGACCGGACCCCCAAAAACAAAAACAAAAACAAAAAAAACTAGAAGAGGAACTATGACTCAAGTGACAGAGCATTAACCTTGAGCAAAAAAGATCAAGGACAGTGTCCAGGCCCTGAGTTCAAGCAGTAGTACTGGCACAAAAAAATTATTTATTACATTTATTGGATATTTATAGAACTATTTAAAATTGTATAGCTATACTACTGTCTTCTCATGAGAACAAATGATAATTCTAGATATTATATAACTTAGAAAAAGTTTTCTTTTGTTATATTTTTGGATTTAATCAGCATTTTATTATCATATAAATGATTAAGTGAGGGAGCAGGCATGGTGATTCATGCCTATATCCCAGTGAGACCTTATCTTAAAAACAAACAGCAACCAAAAAAGCCAGACATGGTGGTTCACTCCTGTAATCCTAGCAATACAGAGAGAGAAAGGTAGAAGGCCAGTCCAAGACTGGCCCAGGAAAAAGCTACCTGATATACAAACTAAAGCAGAAAAAAAAAAAAGAAGGCTGGGGTCATGGCTTCAGTGGTAGAACATTAGCCTAGCAAGCCAAAGCCCTGATTTCAAACTCTAAGGCTTAAAAAAAAATTACACACTTACAGGAGTAAGTAAATATATAATGAAGGATAAATTAAAATGTATTTAGATTTTATAATTGTATTATGAGCCCTTCTAGCCAACCCTTAGAAATATATGGATAATAAAAAAATTAAAACATCCAGGTATGGTGTTGTATGCTTGAAATATCAGCTATATGGGAGAACAAGGCAGGAGCATTCCAAGTTCAAGGCCAACCTAAACAACTTACCAAGGTATTGTCTCAAAATAAAATAAATAATATTATAGATGTAGCTTCATGATACATGATACATGGGTTCAAACAGTGATAACACATGCACACACAAACACACAAAATACATCCACAATTTTTATACAAAATAAAAGCATTCTCCTTTAATACACTGTTGGATAAAAAATTAAACCTGTTACTGACTTTGTACTTTTCATTCTATATTATAGACTATGTCTCCACAGTCCCATCTTAACTGCTTTCTTCTCATTCATGTCTGATTAAATTGGGTATTTAATCACTGAGCAGAAACCACTTTCCAAATACTCCTCACCATCTTCTTTTTCAATGCTGCTATCATAGAAGTAAATATGCTGAGTAGTGATTTCTAATCTGCCAGGAATTATGTCAATTATTGTAATGAGTTCACAGTCTTCTGTCAACACCAATTTTTCTTTTTGATCCTGTTCTTTGTCATCACTGTAAAACAAAAGAAAACATTTAATGTACTCATCAATTTATCCTGCCTAACTGGAAAAGAATATCACATTCAAATTTAAACTCAAACTCATGAAATTACGTGTTCAAGAAAGAATATTTTAATAACCTACAAGGAACATCCTTCTGAATATTAAATTGCTTAAATAGCAACCAGATTTTATTTTTTTATTTTTTATTTTTATTATTTTTTGGTCGGTCGCAGGGCTTGAACCCTGGGCTTGGGCGCTGTCCCTACGTTCTTCAGCTCAAGGCGAGCACTCTACCACTTGAGCCACAGTGCCACTTCTGGTTTTCTAGTGGTTTATTGGAGATAAAGTCTCACGGACTTTCCTGCCCGGGCTGGCTTTGAACCGCGATCCTCAGATCTCAGCCTCCTAAGTAGCTAGGATTACAGGCATGAGCCACCGGCGCCTGGCTCAAATTTTATTTTTTGTATGCCAGTCCTGTAGCCTGAACTCAGGGCCTGGGAACTGTCCCTGAACATTTTTGCTTAAGGCTGCCACCTAAATCGCAGCTCCACTTCTGACTTTTTGGTGGGTAATTGGAGATAAGGGTCTCACAAACTTTCCTGCCTAGCCATCCAAATATTTTTTAATCTATTCATTCAGCTGTATAAAAAAACATGCTTTACAATTTTTAAAACAAAACATAGTAAATCTAATACAAGTGGCAGAGGACAGATTTTAAAAATGTAACAATATTGTCATGTCATAGTCTGAGAACCATAAATTTACCCAGAGAAAATATAAATCTGTGGATAAACACCACATTATGATTACAAATCAGAATACAGTAAAGATACTTGCATACCTATGTTCATTGCTGGACTAAATATCATAGACAAGTTACAGAAAAAAATCAATCATTTCATTACCCTACAGTGGAAGAATAGATCAAGAAAATGTCACATACACACACACACACACACACACAAAATGAAATTTTATGTATCCATTAGGAAAACAATATTATGTCATTTGCAGGTAAATGGATGGGCCTGGAAAAAAGTTATGTTAGATTAAATCAGAGAGTAAAAAGGCACATGATTTCTCTTTTTTTTTTTTTTTAAAGAATATTATTTATTTGTTTGTTTATTTATTTATTTATTTTGGGTCTAGTAGTGGGGCCTGAACTCTAGGCCTGGGCGCTGTCCCTTAGCTCTTCAGCTCAAGGCTAGCACTCTACCACTTGAGCCACAGCACCACTTCCGGCTTTTTCATTTTGCTTATGTGGTGCTGAGGAATTGAACCCAGGGCCTCATGCTTGCAAGGCAAGTGCTCTACCACTGAGCCATCTTCCCAGCCCACATGATTTCTCTTATATGTATAAGCTAGGGTTTAAGGGAGGGAGACAGGCAAATGGAGAGAGAGAGGATAGACAAAAACAGTCATAATATTCAATGTACACATGTAGAAATGAAACCAAGAAATGACGGATGGATGTGGTTGGGAAAGATGGAGGAGAATGATGGAAGGGGTGACACTGTTCAAGATGTATTGTACTCATAGAAGTGAAATGTTGGACTTAAATTCCTTTGTACAACTACTAAAAGATTTTTTTAAAGACTGTATTAATAGTAGTGTCTTGTAAATAATTGTTAGTAGCACTAATTATATTTGAGATAACAGGTTAGCTTCAAACTCATGATTCTGTTTCAGCCTCCCAACTATCTGAGAATAAGTACAAGATTGAACCACAGCACCCAGTACCTAATTATGATTTTCAAACTCTAAATTGAAACTTTCCAAGAGTAACTAAAACCACTGCATCATCATCATGATAATGGAACATCTTAACAACAGAACTAGAGATAATATAAACAACTACCAATGCCATACCTTACTTACAGTCATCTTGTATTAGGAGAACTGAAACCATGCTATTTCTTGAAAAAGAAAAATTGAGTTACCTTAGGTAACTTTTTCTTAGTATAGAAGTGGGAACTCCTACTACTCACAAAATATTATTCATGCAATTTTTTTTGCTAGCTTCTCTCTAGGACTAGTTATTTCATAAATGTCTCGTGTCCAGAATAGCAATGATTAAGTCTAACCCATTTCCATGAATTTATATGAAGACATTCTGTAAGTTTCAACAACTTAGCTAGTGATATTATAGCCCTTTAGTTAAAGCTATGGCTTATGAAAAAAAGAATCACTCATAAGATGTTTGTAAAATTTCAATGTTTGGTACTAAACTGAGTAGTGAGTAAGTAGTCTAAAAGAAGTTCTAAATGTTATTTATATTTAATGACAGTGCATTGATTCTTTTTTTTTTTTTGGTCTGTCATAGGGCTTGACCTTAGGACTTGCTGTCCCTGAGCTCTTTTGCTCAAGACTAGTGCTCTACCACTCAGGCTTTTGCTCTACCACTTTGAGCTACAGCTCTACTTCTGGTGTTCTGGTGGTTAATTGGAGATAAGAGTCTCATAGACTTTTCTGCCCAGGCTGGCTTTGAACTATGATCTTCAGATCTCAGCCTCCTGAGCAGCTTGAATTACATGCATGAGCCACCAGTGCTCAGCTTGATTCTACATTTTATTTTATTTTATTGTGAAAATACTGTACAGAAGTACATTTCTTATCAAGCATTGTAGCTTCCTCTGTTTTTCCCCTTCCTATCCCTTCCCTTCCTCCCCCCGTCCCTCCACCCAGTCCTCCTCCTCCCCCTCCCCCACCACCAAAGTTGTAAAGTTCGTTTTTGACATAACGACTTGAACATCTCATTGTTGCAATGGGTCCCTATTTAAATGATTTGTTTTTTCCCTTCCCCTCCACAAATTATACCAACATCAAATACAGTGAAAGCAGGGGTTATACTGTGGGGGAGGGACATACAAAGCAACAAAGAAATAATCTTATAAATGTGTTAGAAACAATCGCATGAAAGAAAAAAACATTTGAATACATATCTTAGGGTTCATTTCCCTAACATCAACTTATCTGACCTTTTCTGCTTGACTCAGACATATACTAGTTATTGCAAATAAGGAAAACAAAAGAATATAATACCTAATAAATGGAAAGAAAATAACTGACAACTAGGAGATCAGTAATATTTGTAATAAATGAACTATATATTAATTCAAGGTAATGGTGCTAAACACATTAAAAAATCCTAGTAAGTGGTGCTGTGGCTTAAGTGGTAGAGTGCTCGCCTTGAGCTGAAGAGCTGAGGGACAGTGCCCAGGCCCAGAGTTCAGGCCCCACGAACCACAAAAAAAAAAAAAAAAAAAAAAAAAAGAGTATCTTCTTAATGGGCTGGGAAGGTGGCTCAGTGGTAGAGCGCTTGCCTTGCATGCATGAGGCCCTGGGTTCGATTCCTCAGCACCACATAAACAAAAAGGAAAAAGCCGGAAGTGGCGCTGTGGCTCAAGTGGTAGAGTGCTAGCCTTGAGCTGAAGAGCTGAGGGACAGCGCCCAGGCCCAGAGTTCAGGCCCCACGACCGGACCCCCCCCCCAAAAAAATTCTAGAGGCAAATGTATTAGGGTAAATTGAGGAAAAGTAGATGTATCTCAGCACCACCCCCCCAAAAAAAAGAAAACAAAAAGTGAAAACCAAAGATCCACTAGCAGATAAAATTTGTAGATCATATATCTCCAGATTATATAAAGAATCCTTACAGGCTGAGAATGTGGCTTAGTGGTAGAGTGCTTGCCTAGTCTGCATGAAGCCCTGATTTATATTCCTCAGTACCACATACACAGAAAAGGCCAGAATTGGTGCTAGAGTTCAAGTTGATAGAATACTAGCCTTGAACAAAAGAAGTCCAAAGACAGTGCCCAGACCCTGAGTTCAAGCCCCAGGACTGGTAAAAAAAAAAAAATAGAAAGAATTGTTAAAACTCAACCAATTTACAAATGGGCAAAATTTTTGCATAGAAATTTCACCAAAGAAGACATAAATAATCAACAATGAAAATACAGCCCATATTATTAGTCATTAGAGAAATGCTAATGAGATAGCATTTCAAACAGTCTGGAATGGCTCTAATAATTTTTTTGTGTGCATGTGTGCCTCTCCTGGGGCCTGAACTCAGGACATGGGTGGCTGGCTGTCTCTGAGATTTTTTACTCAAGGCTAGTGCTCTACTACTTGAGCCACAGCTCCACTTCTGGCTTTATGGTGTTTAATAAGAGTCTCAAGGACTTTCCTAGCCAGGCTCAGCATGAGACACTAGCACCCGGAAGCTTTAATTAATTTTTAAGAAGAAAAGAAAGAGGAGTTAGAGTAGATGGAGAGAAGTGAGAAATCCCAAACATTGCCAGTAAGAATGTAAAACGAAGTAGTCACTATAAAAAACATTTTAGCACTGAGCCCCAGTGGCTCATGACTAGAATCCTAGCTACTCAGGAGGCTGAGATTTGTGGACCGTGGTTCAAAACAAAACTCCATGTTGCTCATCTTCAATTAACTACCAAAAAAGCAGAAGTGGAGTTGTGGCTCAAGTAGAAGAATACTGTCTTGAGCAAAAAATCTCAGAGACAGTGCCCAAGCCCCGAGTTCAAGCTCCAGAAACAGCACATAAAGAGAGACAGAGAGACAGAGAGACAGACAGACAGACAGACAGACAGACAGACAGACACACACACACACACACACACACACACACACATACATACACATACACACACATACACGACAATACCTCGAAAGGACAAAAAGAATGTATCACATGAGCTAGAAATTCCCTTCAAGTACACACTCAATATAACTAAAGATATACGTTCATATACAAACTCATACATATGGGCTGGGAATGTGGCTTAGTGGTAGAGTGCTTGCCTAGCGTGTATGAAGCCCTAGGTTCAATGCTAACCTTGAGCAAAAGAAGCTCAGGGACAGCTTTCAGAGCCTGAGTTTAAGCCCCAGGGCTGGCCAAACAAAAACAAAAACAAACGAACAAAAAACTCATACATATATATTCATGGAAGTATTATTCATAAGAGGCAAAAAGTAGGGGCTAATGAACAGCTAGACCAAATACAACACCCACAAACAGAATAATATTCACCTATAAAAATAATTAAGCACTATTATGGAGACATGCCACAATAAAATAGGCCAGGCACACAGAGCCACATATTGTATGCTTTATAGGAAATGTATTGCTCCCTAGGACACTATGGAGCCAGGACATTTGGATTACTAAAAAGTATAGGCTTTACTCTGGAGGTGACAGAAATGCTGTGAAATTACATAGTGATTATGCTTGCATAATCTACTGACTATACTAAGAAACCACTGAATTGTATAGTTTAAAATAGTAAGCTAAACCTTGATTTTAAAATGAAGCGATGTACCTGTAATTCCAAACCCTCAGTAGGTTAAGGCAGGGGTCTCAAGATACAGGACAGCTAGAGCAACAGAGTGACACTGTCTCAAAAAAAATGAAAAGGGGAAAAACAAAGGAGAGGGTAACAATGCTCCATAGGAAATGGACTCATTACCTTGCTCATATAACTGTAACCCCTTTGTACAATATCTTTACAATAAAAATGTATATTAAAAAATTGAAAAAAGCCAAGAAGCCAAAAAATGAACACAAAAATAAAAATTTCCATAGGTAGCAAAGACTGAGAGAATCTGTAGCTATTAACTTTCCTTAACTTCCCTTACAGTGGTCAATGGCTATAATTCAAAGATATAAAGATGTGGAGAATTTCAGTGCAAAGCCAGCTGGTACAAAAGGTTAGAAGACCTGCATCTCAACGAGTAAGCTGGGCATGGTAATGTTTGCCTGTCAGCCTAGCTATGTGGGAGGCATAAATAAGAATCACTGTCCATGCTGGCCTTGGCATAAATGTGAGACCTACAAGAAAAATAATTAATACTTTAAAGGGTTGGGTGTGTGTGTGTGTGTGTGTGCGTGCGTGCGTGCGTGCGTACGTGTGTGTGTGTATGGAAGAATGCCTGCCTAGAAAATGCAAAACCTCGAGTTCAAATCCTAGCAACCGCCTCACCCAAAACATGAAGGCCTTATGTCTGAAAGCCAATATATGACAGAAGATGATAATCAGTTACTAAGTTTAGTAATTATGTGACAAATGTAACCGTAATATACATGAAAACAGAAATAAAAGAGGTGGGAAAATAATATATTTTATATTTGCATGAGTGAACATTTAAAGCTATTAACTCAAATTTGAAAAATATATCTAAAGCTATACAGGTATCTACTTCTTCCTGAGGGAGGTTTGGTAATTTGTATGTCAAAGAATTTGTTCATTTACATTATGAAATTTACTGTCATGAAAGCATTGAAAAAGAATACTTTCCCTTTTAATAATTTTAATATTGGTGGTGATATTTCTTTTTTCATTCCTGAGACTGATTATTGCTGCCTTTTGTTCCTAAATAGCCTGGCCAGAGGCTTATGTTTCTTGCTTTTTGTTTATTTTTTTTAATGGTTTTCCATTTCTTAATCCTTTTTTCTGCCTCATTTTTCTTTCATAGTTTTTAATCTTTATTTTTCTGACTTTTTTTTATATGACAGAGGTCAAATATAAGGGATTTTGTGCATATTTGGTACGTACTATACCAGTGAGCTACACTCAGGCCCTATACTACCTAAATAAGCCTTATCTGGATCTCACCAATTTGATATCTTGTTTTTTGTTTGGTATTTTGTGAGAGTCTGAGGGAACCACAGTTCCACAGCTTCAATTCTGGTGATTTGAGTCTCAGAGAATTTCCTAATTTCACTGGCTTTCAACTGCAGTCCTCAGATCTCAGCCTTCTGAGTAGTAGGATCACAGGCATAAACCTCCACTTATTTTTTGTTGAAAAAAATATTTTCTTATTTCAGGAACAAACTCTAAGTGACACCAGTTTGAAAACCTTGTTTGATAATTTCAGTAAACAATGATGACTTCTAAAAGCTGACATGGAATTAAATCTTGAACATTGGAAATGTACGTTAGAATTTCAAGCTAATCCAAAATCCTATTTCTTAAAACAATTTTAAACTCTTTCCAATACTTATACATACATATATACTTTGGCTGTTAAGTCTTCTTCAAGAAGTTCTAATTTATCCTCCTCCAAATCACTAACTTTAACTTGTTTTACTGCTTCCAAAAGCAACGAATCACTGGAAGGTTGTGACTGTTGGACACCTGTTCAAACACAAAATATCTATTAAACAAAAAAATAATACTATAGTCCTCTATAATTTCTGACTGTTAATTACATAATGATCATAGATGTGTTTTACAAGTCAAGATAGTACTTTGAATTAGATGATGTTGGATAGAGACGCTTTTTGTTCAGGTCCCAAGGCTTATACTAAAGACCTGGACGCTGTCTCTGAGCTTATTTGGTAAAAGCTAGTGCTCTACCAGGTGAGTCACAGGTCCACCTCCAGCTTTTGGATGGTTAATTTAAAAAGAGTTTCATGGAGTTTCCTGCCTAGGCTGGCTTTGAACTATAACCTCCAGATCTCAGTCTCCTGAGAAGGGATGATTTGAGATTTGAGCCACCATGCTTGATTTGATAGTAATTTAAAAAATTATGTACATGTGGTCAAAGGAAAGTTTCTAAACTATGGTAGATAACTATTTTTAGTGACAGTCTCCGTTTGTTTCTATTAAAAAGTCTAAAACGAGTAAAGACCGATTTTATGTAGTTGAATAATACAACTCCATTAATCACATATAATTACACAAATTCTAAAATACCAATAATTAAGTCAAAGAAATAATCATTTTCAATGTATTAATGTAATAAAACTTTTTGTTGTGCATTTGTACTAAAGAAATCCTAGCTGGTCGCCAGTGGCTCACACCTGTAATCCTAGCTACTCAGGAGGCTGAGATCTGAGGATCACAGTTCAAAGCCAACCCAGACAGGAAAGTCCATGAGACTCTTATTTCCAATTAAACCAACCAAAAACTGGAAGTGGTGCTGTGGTAGTGGCAAGTGGTAGAACACTTGCCTTGAGCTGAAGAGCTCAGGGACAGTGCCCAGGCCCAGAGTTCAAGCCCTGTGACAGACAAAAAAAAAAAAAAAAGAAAGAAAAGAAATCCTAAGGAAGAACATGACAAATGTTTTTAACTAGCAGATAATCATAAAGTAAGAACAGAAATGTTTATTTTTGAAGCATACAGTAACCAATAGGTAATTAATTCTGATACATATATGCAATTTATATTTTATGAGCTAAACATTTTGTAGGAATGGAAATATTGCATATATACAATATTTACAAACACAGTGATTGTATTATCAACAGGGATATTATTCTGTGTTAAAGAATATAACTATCTTTGAATTACTTTAGAATATAAGACCCTAAATAGCAGGTATATGGCTTCCTTAATTAATTTTATGGTATTAAATATATTGGCCAATATATAAAATTTAAAAATGGAAAAGTTGGAACTCCGTTCACCAATAACACTGTCATGGAGCACAGAATGTAGAAGTGACTGTGGTAAAATACATATATACATTCATATATATGGTGTATATATATATATGTATATACCATGATATATAACATATATATACCATGATATATGTGTGTATATATACACATTTGTATATGACATCACAATGGCATCACAAACATCTACCAACCTACACAAATCCCTTGACATCTGTTTTTGAAATATTGCTATTAAAATACATTTTTCTAGAAGAAGGCACTGGCTCACCTAAAATACTAACAGCCTAGAGTTATTTAAAAACAGATTATAAAAGACTAAAAGATTACTAAGAAGTCTAGTTTTTTAATAACAGTCTAAAGGAGGATATCGTTGCACTATAAGAGACAGCTTGATTTAAACTACAGTAAACTTTCTAACTAAAATATTTTTCTGCTTATGTAACTGTAACCCCTCTGTACAGTATTTTCACAATAAAAAAACTTAATTAAAAAAATTGCAATGCAAAAAACTTTCTTTGAAAGCTTATAACCAATGGAAATATGAAGTCATCTTAGATTTAGGTCAAATGTAACAGCATTGAATACATACAACCATACCATTTAAAAACCAGTTTTAAAATGCTACTCTTCCTTCATAAGTAAATATTTAAAAATTACTAAGACCTTAATTCCTATACCTGTAATACCTTACCTTTAATAAATAACCACACAGTTATTGGAACTCACCAAAATTATCTCTTAAGGCACTAGCTTCTTCATGTGTTTTGAAATTATAATTTGGCATCAGTTTGAGTCTCATGCGGGAATAATTTTCTACATTAGCTAGTTTCCAGTGAATTGGAGTCTGTTTCCTAAAAATATTTAGAATATTTATAATCAAACAAGTAAAATTACTTAGCTTAGAGTTACAAAGATTAGTTGGTTGAAATACTGTAGCCAGTATATTATATTTGTTCACATTTATTATCTCATTTGACCAAGCCACCATGAGAGAATTAAAATGAGTTTGTGTAGCTACCTATAGTTTACACATGAGGATCCTGCATTGAATTAAATTATTTGTACAAGGCCTACAGAAAGTAAAAAAAAAATCATGGAAGCAAATACCCTTAAAAGCTACTTCTAATTTTAATAAACATGGTTCTGACAATTATATCTAAACAAGAAAAAAAAAGATTTAAACAGGGACTTTTACATTTCAGTCTTGATACCTTCACTATTCACTGTTCAATGAAGTTCTTAATTACCATAAATACCTCTGCCACAAAGATGCAATAATATTAATAATATTAAAAGTACTCTTTAAAAATTGGAATGAAGGGCTGGGAATGTGGTAGAGTGCTTGCCTAGCATGCATGAAGCCCTGGGTTTGATTCCTTAGTACCACATAAACAGAAAAAGCCAGAAATAGCACTGTGGTCAAACGTTATAGTGCTAGCCTAGAGCAAAAGAATCTCAGGGACAGTGCCCAGGCCCTAAGTTCAAGCTCCAGGACTAGCAAAAAAAAAAAACAAAACAAAACCAAAAAAAAAAAAAAAAACATTGGAATGAAGGGCTGTGGACATGGCTCAAGTAATAGAGCATTTGCCCAGCATGCACAGGTCCTGGATTTATATTCTGGCAGCCAAACAAAGAAAAAAAAAGGTGGGGGGGGGGGGCTAGGGAGGAAATGAGAGAACTGGTTTAAAAGTTCTAGGCTCAGCCAGGTGCTATGTAGCTCACATCTATAGTCTTAGCTACCCAGGAGGCTGAGATCAGGAGGATGACAGTTTGAGGCTAGCCTAAACAAAAACTTGAAAGATCCCATTTCAACCAATAAAAAGGTGGATGCAGTTGTACACATGTCTCCCAGTTACAGGGGATTCACAAGTGGATTGAAGTCCAGGCCTGCCAGGGTATAAAACAAAACTCTACTCAGAAAAAAAATAATCAAGTGGTAAAGCATCTACCTAGCAGGCACAAGGTCCCGAGGTCAAACCCTAATATCACACACACACACACACACACACACACACACACACACACACACACACACACACACACACACACACACACACACACACACACACACACACACACACACACACACACACACACACACACACACACACACACACACTTCTACAGAATTTTAAAGAAAAAGTAATTATTAACAAATAAGATCCTACCTTTCTGCCCAAGGACCTCTTTCGCCTGTGATATAGAGCCGCACTGCCTTCCAGCATCTAAGAGTAGCCAACTGTTGGCTATTAAGTTGTTTAAGCATATTATTATACCTCAAGTTCTCTTGGCGTGCTTTTCGATTAAATGGCTCCACAAAAAACTCCTGAAAGAAAAGCCGCACAGTACTAAGTCATAAGTAGAAAAACATCTAACAGTCTCCAAACTGTTCTAGTTGGTAGAAGATCTACTGTTCATTAGAACATGGACGAAACTGGTGACATCAACAGATGTTCTTTTGGATTTCAGACAGAAATGATTCTTCTGCTAGAGAGTTAATTATGATTATGTCAATAACGTTGCTGGTTGTTCTATAAGATCTTGAATTCATTTTTTACTTTTGCCCTAAAATATATCTTTAATATTCTTCTTTGATGAGTTATCTAGCTGAAAGCAGCTTGGGTCTTCATTTAACACCTTTACTCCTGAGAATTTACATTCTTCTGACCTCCCTCTGCATGTGGTATGAATCTAGCTGTGGGATTTTTGTAGAAGTTAAGCTTGCATGTTAAATTCTGTGAAGTTCTTTTTCTTCAAGTACTGATATGATGCCTCTTTTTCCATTACCCTCTCCTTTTCTTTCTTTTTTTTTTGGGGGGGAGGGGTCCAGTCGTGGGGCCTGGGCGCTATCCCCCCTCAGCTCTTCAGCTCAAGGCTAGCACTCTACCACTTGAGCCACAGCGCCACTTCCGGCTTTTTTCTTTTTGCTTATGTGGTGCTGAGGAATCGAACCCAGGGCCTCAGGCATGCAAGGCAAGCACTCTACCACTGAGCCATCTTCCCAGCCCCTCCTCCTTTTCTTTCTAGACTTGGTATCTCTAAGTGTCTCCAGCTTGCCAGAGGGCCAGCTTGAGGGATTGCTAGTCTACAATTTTCTTGTACTATGTTTATATAGCATCAGTGTGAGGGTATATAACACTGCGTTCATATAATACGTTGGAAAATATTTTTACTTTTCTATTTTCTGAAGAAAAACTTCTCCATCAATGTTTGATAGAATTTGTCCATGAAACCAAATGGGCTGGGAGTTTTCTATTTTGGAAGGTCTATAAACTGAGCTTCTTTCATAGATTTAGGATTATCTAATATATGTACTTATTTCTAAGTCAAGAAACTGATAAGTTGTCAGATTTTGGAGAAGCGTATAACCCATGCCTGAAAGTCCAGCTACTCCAGTGGCTAGGATCTGAAGGACTGACCTTCAAGACCAGCCAATGTAAAAAGTTAGTGAGACTCCTCCTCCTTTTTCCTGCTAGTACTGGGGCCTGAACTCAGGGTCTTACACTCATATTCAGCTGTTAGTGCCCTCAGCTGGCAATCTACCAGTTGAGCCCTCTCTACTTCCAGCTTTTTACTAGTTAATTAGGAATAAGGTCTCTTAGATTTGTCTACCCACCAGGCAGAGAAGTAAGATCCCATCTTAACCAACAGCAGCATGTGGTTACATGTGCCTGTGACCTCAGCTATTCAGGAGGTGAAGTAGGTGTAAGCTAAACTGGCCCCAGGCAAAAACAAAACTCTCCCAGAAAAATAATTTAAGCAAAAAGAACTAGGGGTGTGTGGTTCAAGTTATACAATACCTGCCTAGTAAGTATAAGGCCAAATTCATTTGTTCAAACCCCAAGCCACTAAGATTAAAAAAAAAGTTGTTAAATTTATATGCATAGCGTAGCTTATAATAGTTTGTATTAAGATACTGATCCATGGAGTCAGTAATAATATTGCATCTTAAATTTCTGAACTTAAATTTCTCTTGTTTTGCTGTGTCCATTAGCTAGAATGTTCATCAGTTTTACTAACATGAAGAGTCAGTTTATTGTTTTCCTTCTTTGAATTTCATCTTAGTTCACATCTTTGTTAATTTCTTATCTATGTTTATTGTTATTAAATTAATTTTGTTTGTTGTATCTAAAAGTAGAAACAAAATTTTTGAAGCCTTTTTTTCTACTATATGCATATGTACTATAAATTTCCTTTTAAGTACAAACGTGCATCCAGCCTCCTTAAATATAGCTCCTGATGGATTTTTGCCTTAGTAGACTTCTTATATAATCACTACATTTAGAATGTTATATTCAATTTATTCAACTGTTACTCATCTGTTATTTTTTCTTCTAACTCTCAAATAATTCTCAGACGGATTTGTTTCCAAATTTCAGTGTTGATATTATTATCATTTAAATATTAAATGCTTGAAATCAACATGAAAGGTTTAATTTTAAAACATTTAATTTTTTTTTTTTTTTGGCCAGGGCCTGGACACTGTCCCTGAGCTTCTTCTGCTCAAGGCTAACACTCTTCCACTTGAGCCACAGAGTCATTTCCAGCTCTTTCTGTTTATGTGGTACTGAGGAACAGAACCAAGGGCTTCATGCATGCCAGGCAAGCATTCTACCACTAAGCCACATTCCCACCCCAACATTTAATATTTTTTACCTGAAATTTGAGCTTGCTTTCCCCTCCTTCTCGATCTCGTTTATGCATATTCACCATTAAGGATTCATAACAATTCTTCCAATAAAGTGCCATGTTTTCATGACCATCATAAAATGTATGTGTTTCATACTGCTTCATGTAAGGTACAATCTTATTTAAAAAAAAGAACACAGAATTTTATATACACATCTAAAAAACTGATGTTGTAGAAAAATTTTGCTCAAAAAGATGAAACTTACATATTTCTCAATGTAAACTTGCCATTCATTTGAACTGCAATAATCTTGAAAATCTTCAAAAAATGAGGAACTACCATTGGTAAAAGGTAAAGACGGTAGGTGCAAGTTCATGAAGAGAAGCTCATAAATTTTTGAAACCAGAGTACGAACAAGGGGAATCAGAAATGAATACATTTCAGTCTGTTCTTTGATTGACTGACTGAGAACATGTTCTAGCTTCCCTAAAATGTAACATGCTTCATCCTGATTTTCAATCACTTTAGTCTGAAGAAGGGTATTTAGCTTAGCTGATGCCATTGCACAAACCTAGAAGAAAACAGACAAGATAAGAAAAGCACACTAAAATAGTTAATGATAGCACAGGTTCTGTGTCACTCTTCAAGTTCAGAATTCTGATATAAAGTGGCGTTGTAGCTCAAGTGGTAGAGTGCTCGCCTTGAGGTGAAGAGCTGAGGGACAGCGCCCAGGCCCAGAGTTCAAGCCCCACGGCCGACCAAAAAAGAAAATGGTTGTTCAGAATTCTGATATAATAATTGTCAACAATCATGAAAAGTCCCATCTTACCTTATTGCTAAGATATTAAGTTAGCCTGTCAAGTTTCCATAGCATAGAGCTACAGGAATGGTCGAAGCAATATTATCATCATTTGAACTTGCACAAAGACTGCTTAGAGAGGAGCACCAACCACAGGATACCTGAATTTTCTTTCATGTTTTATTTTTATTGTTTTGTGCCAGTCCTGGGGCTTAAACTCAGGGCCTGGCCACTGTCCCTGAGCATTTTTGCTCAAGGCTATCTCTCTACCACTTGAACCACAGTTCCACTTTAGCTTTTTTGATGGTTCATTGGAGGTAAGAGTCTCACAGACATTTTTGCTTGGGCTGGCTTTAAACCATCAGTCTCAGATTTCAGTCTCCTGAGTAGCTAGGATTATAAGCATGAGCCACCAATGCCTGGCTTATGTTTTAATTTTTTAAATAATTTTTAAATGATCTTTAAGTGGTTGTACAAGGGGTTTCAATTCAGCATGTCAGTTTATGAGCACAATGAATCTTGATCAATATTACACCTTCCATTTTCTCCCCATCTCTTCCAACCCTACCCATCCCCACTGAATTCCACATGTGTACTAAATATCACAATGTCTTCACCTAATCCTCCTCTCTCCATTTGTCTGCCCCCACCCCACTCCCTACCTTTATCCTTCCTCCCAAGAACATGTTTCTGCTTTGTTATTCATTTTGTTAAACTGTAAGTTAGTTGTTCAAAGGAGTTACAACACTGCAATCCTCCCCTGCATATGCCATACTTTAGTCAATATGTTTGTGTGTATATGAATCTGACCTTGTATATGTCTTCATATATGTTTACAATTGAAATCTAACTTCCACATCTGAGAGCAAACATGCATGTACCTTTTGTCTCTCTTGAGAGACAAAGCCTGACTTACTTTACTTAACATAATTTTTTCAAGGTCCATCCATTTCCCTGCAAATCTGAAAGGAGTATTTTAGAAAAATGTAAACCCTAAACTGTACATATTTAGTCTATATGGTTTGTCTAGCACCTAACAAGCTAAACTAAATATAGATGCTATTGAGTAATGTTTCTACTATAAGCTGTGAATAAATGCTATAAAAGGAATCCTTAAAAGTACATGAAGTTTGGCTGGATGCCAATGGTTCATGCCTATAATCCTAGCTAGTGAGGAAGCTGTGATATGAGGATAGAGGTTTGAAGCCAGCATAAGTAGGAAAAGTCCCTGTGCCTCTTATCTCCAATTATCCACTAAAAGCCAGAAGTGGTACTGTGGTTCAAGTGGTAGAACACCAGCCTTGAGAGAAAAAGCTAAGGCTACAGCACTAGACTCTGAGTTCAAGCCCCAGTACTGGCACACACAAAAATAGTATATGAAGTCATAAATATGCCTCCTACACTCCTTTCTGATCTCACAAGATTAAAATTTTAGGTAAAGTCATGGATATATGAATATTTTGAGAACCAATAAAACAAAGTTCTAAAAAGCATTATCAACTTATTAGTACATAATAACTATACTGTATTCAAGTACAGAAAATAAAATAAATGACCAACCTGCAAACTTCCCTTTTCAATGAATCCCAAAAGCAACTGGATCTGAATTTGAGAGAGTTTTACCCATACTGGACTCTCAGAATACCATAATGACAGACAGTCGAAGAGTAGCATGATATCCTCTAACAGCTATCAGAAGAGAAAAATTGAGAAATGGAACATCCAGTTTTTAGATGTACTGATGAAATTTCCCCAACACCAATACAAATCACAAATATTTCAAAGTCTAGTTTACAAAAGTCAAAAGAATTTTGTAGTAGCAAACAAAATCTGTGGCGAGTCATCATCTTATCCATGTTTAACTGCATCCGATTATTACTGCTCTAAAGAGTCAAACTGATTTCTAAAAACTCAAAGGGAATATCACTAACCTTCTCAGCCCACATGTTTGAATTGACTAGTCCCTCAGAGTATAGAAAGTCTTGTATGATCAGTGTAAGTCGGAAGGCATTTTCAGCAGTTATCGGATTAAATTTTGCGTCTCTGTTTTCTGTGACTGCCCACTCTAACATTTTCTGTAGCAAACTAAATATAAAACAAAAATCCTCTTAAAAACCACTTTATGAAGGTGAGGTTGAAAGCAGAGAATGATGAAAGGGGTGACAATGATCAAGATTCATTGCATTTTTATACTACTTTGTTGAATGGCAACTATTTGTATAACTACTTAAAAATAAAATTAAAAAAAACACAGTATGCCTAGAAAGTCATTAAAACATGAAAGCAAAGGAACATTGACAACTATTTACTAGCAGTCTTCTATCTCCAATAATACATTAGTAGATATAACTGAAAGTTGTTTATTAAATTTAATAATAATAGACTGACCTTTTAATGTTTGGAGCACCTTATCTTCAATATACAACATTAAAAGTCAAACTTAACTGATCTGGAAGAATATTAAAAGGCTATGACAATAACTCATACTCTGTTTTCCATTAAATACTAAAAATAGTTTCTTTAAAAATTCAGAAATTAGGGGCTGGGAAGGTGGCTCAATGGTAGAGCACTTGCCTTGCATGCCTGAGGCCCTGGGTTTAATTCCTCAGCACCACATAAGCAAAAAGAAAAAAGCCGGAAGTGGCGCTGTGGCTCAAGTGGTAGAGTGCTAGCCTTGAGCTGGAATGCTGAGGGACAGCACCCAGGCCCAGAGTTCAGGCCCCATGACCGGACCCAAAAAACAAAAACAAAAACAAAAAAACAAAAAAAAATTTCAGAAATTAGAAGGGGAAACAAAGGAGGAGGCTACTATGCTTGATAAGAGATGTACTCATTATCTTGCCCATGTAAGTGTAACCCCTCTGTACAGTATTTTCACAATAAAAAAAAAAATTCAGAAATTAGCTAGGTACCAGTGGCTTGATATCTATAATCCTAGGTACTCAGAAGATTGAGTTCTGAAGATCAATGTTTCATGTCAGTTTGGCAAACCCCAAACTCTTATCTCCAATTAACCACCGAAATGTTGGAACTGAAGCCAGGCGCTGGGGGCTCATGCCTGTAATCCTAGCTACTCAGGAGGCTGAGATCTGAGGATCACGGTTCAAAGCCAGCCACAGCAGGAAAGTCCATGAGACTGTTATCTCCAATTAATCACCAGAAAACTGGAAGTGATGCTTTGGCTCAAGTGGTAGAGAGCTAGCCTTGAGCTGAAGAGCTGAGGGAAAGCCAGTCCCAGAGTTCAAGCCCCACGACCAGAAAAAAAAAAATTGGAACTTGAGGTGTGGCTCAAGAGGTAGAATGCCAGTTATGAATGAGAAAAACTTAGAAATGAGCAAGAATTGCTTTAAGAATTGCCTTCTGCCTTAGAGTTTGAAGAAAAACAAGTAAGTTAATTCATTCTTGATATACTCTTATTACAGTTCCATTATCTACAGGGAACCCTAAATACTTTAGAAATGTTTATGACAATACTAATTTTATCCGATCAAGTCCTAAGATACTGCAGAAAATAATTTAAAGTAAGAAATGTGAAATAATTTACAACTCAAATTTTATTTAAATCTCAGATTTTTATTTCTTTCTAGATTTTACTAGAATAATAAAACATAGGAAAAGGAATCAAGCATAATTTGTTTCCCCCGTCCACTTAATCCTACATATGTATTCAATAACCAATACCAATTTAGTCTCCTGACAATTCCAAAAGGAAGATTAAAAATCACTAAGTGAATGCTTACATTAGTTTTATTTCATCTGATGGTCGAAGTAGCTCACTAGATATTCCTGGTTTCGTCAGTGCTGAAAACACTTGTCCCCTTTCAATCCAAGTATCATCATCAGACTTTTCTAGTCCCTTACACATTATGTAATTCAAAATACTTGTCAGCAATTGAATAAGTTCTTCCTCACATCTCTATAAAAAAGAAAATAAAAATGAATTATTGAATAAGAAAGCATATCCTAAGAACTATCATCACATGTACTAACAGTGTGCTATATTTTTTAAATGCCTTGATGAAACTGGAACTTTAATAGGCTCTGGAGATCCAAGGCACATAAAACATTGGCTTTGTTATCAAGACACTCACAGGCTGGAAATGTAAATCACTGGTAAAGTAAGCATGTGCCAGGTTCTGTGTTTAATCATTACCACCACATTAAAAAAAAACACACATACAAGTAATTAGGCCTCTAAACCTTAGATTATGAGACTTAGAACATGAATATGAAATTATTAATGTGTTTATATATTGTTAATTCAAAGTATATATAAAAGACATATGAAAATTAAAGCATTATTTGAAAAACATAAGCAATTTTACCTCCTGGTTTTCCAGTAAAGAGAAGTCATCACTAAAGCCACTATCGTTGGTGATGCTACCTTCTTTGTCAGACTGCACAGGAAATGACTTACTAGACTCTATGGGAGATGGCGTGCTAGGTAGGCTGTCTGCCATTTGGCTTCTACTATCACTCGGTTCACAAGAGTCAATTCCAGTAAGATCTAAACTCAAATGTGAAGGGTTACTATGCCAGAATTCTTCTTGATTATCTGATTTGAATGACAGTTCTCCCACAGAACTATCTTCTTGAAATAATGGTGTGTTTAAATCTAGAGAGTGTTTATCCTCAGTGCTCCAATAATCTGAAGACATATTAGCTGAGGTAAAAGAGTTGAATTTTTCTTCATCTGTTTTTTCAAAGTTACCATTAGTATCTTCACCAGATGGACTTTTATTTTCTTTCATTAAAACACTCCTACAATGTTTATGAAGAAAATTTCCATTTTTAAAATCTGCTTTTAAAAAAAGTCTGACCAAAGTATCTTGCCAACCCACTTGTTGTGATATCTGATATGCTGCATCTGGCTGAGTCTTCAGTATCTGTAAAATCTGTAAATAGATTAAGAACAAGAATCCTTCAAAAAGTATATAGTACTTTAAATCAACAGTTCTCTTCTCAGATATTATAATAACAAAGTAATAAAAACGATGGAATAATATGCTATCAAAATCTTCCATTCTTGGGCTGGGAAGGTGGCTCAGTGGTGCAGCACTTGCCTTGCATGCATGAGGCCCTGGGTTCGATTCCTCAGCACCACAAAAGCAGAAGAAAAAAAAGTCGGAAGTGGTGCTGTGGCTCAAATGGTACAGTGCTAGCCTTCAGCTGAAAAGCTGAGGAACAGTGCCCAGGCCCAGAGTTCAGGCCCCACGACCGGACCAAAAAAAAAAAACAAAACAAAACAAAACAAAATCTTCCATTCTAAACTATATTGTAACATTTTTTCGAGGATTGGATGTTTTATCTGCATGTTACTCATATAGATTAAGGATGTATTTAAGGGCTGGGAAGGTGCCTTAGTGGTAGAGTGCTTGCCTTGCATGCATGAGCCCCTGGTTCGATTCCTCAGCACCACATAAACAGAAAAAAGCCAGAAGTGGCACTGTGGCTCAAGTGATAGAACGCTAGCCTTGAGCTAAAGAGCTGAGAGACAGCACCCAGGCCCAGAATTCAGGCCCCACAACCGACAAAAAAAAAAAGGATGCATTTAAGATATATGCTGAAAGATTAAAAAAAAAAAAAGAGGAAAAGCAAAGATGATCATCTATATGTCAATATACACCTGCTATTAATTTACTCAGACAGAAATCATAAAGTATATGATGGTATACATCATAAGCAAAATTAAAACCTCTGTGCTACAAGCTACTGAATACAAAAGTATTTGCAGTATGATGAAAGTTTACTAACCTTTCTGCAGAGAACCACTCTGACATTTATATATGTTCTGTGTGATATATATACAACAGATAGCAGATCCTTGAAATTAATAACAGGATCTATATTGGGAAGAAGCAAAAAATTAAATTTAATTTCACTGACAGTGAAAGAAAGAACTGTGGGTACTGCTTATATACATGTCAAAATAACTGATTCACTAAAATAAGAATTCTAGGTATGTTCAAATTTTACAAGATAATTTGATTTCTTAAGACAATCTCAAATAATTTGTTTACATTATCTGAACATACTATCACTACTGCATGACACTAATACTATTATTACTCTTTTAGTGCCTATTCTTTTAAATGCCTTGATGAAACTGGAACTTTAATAGGCTTGGGAGATCCAAGGTGCATAAAACATTAGCTTTGTTATCAAGACACTCAGGGCTGGAAAAGTAAATCACTTGGTAAAGCACTTTCCAAGCATGTGCCAGGCCCTGTGTTTAATCACTACCACCACATTAAAAAAAAAAAAAGACACAAGTAATCAATGATACTTGATAAACTACTCAAAACAAAGAATCTCTCTCTCTCTCTTTTTTTTTTTCCAGTCGTGGGCTTGAACTCTGCCCCTGGGCACTGTCCCTGTGCTGTTCGGCTTAAGGCGAGTGCTCTACTGCTTGAGCCAAAGCATCATTTCTGGTTTTCTAGTGGTTTATTGGACGTAAAAGTCTCTTGGACTTTCCTGCCCGGGCTGGCTTTGAACTGTGATCCTCAGATCTCAGCTTCCTGAGTAGCTACAGGCGTGAGCCACTGGTGCCCGGATAAAAAATCTTTTATCATATCCAGTATGACATAAAATGTGACAGCCACACCCAGTATCTATTATAAATTCTAGTTAGTTCTAAACACTGATTAAAAACTTACTATAGTCAGGCACAAGTGACTCACACCTGTAATACTAGTTACTTAGGAGTCTGAAATTTGAGGATCAAGGTATGAAGCCAGCCTAGGCAGGAATGTCCGTGAGACTCTTATCTCTAAATAGCCACAAAAAAGGCAGAATGGTGGATCACTGCCTTGAACACAAAAGCTTAGAGACTGTGTCCCAACCCTAAGTTTAAGCCCCAGGGCTGTCATTGAAAAAAAAACAAATAAAAAAAAAATCCAACTCATTACTAAAAAATTAGAGTTAAATGTGGTAACATATACCTGCAATCCCAGTGCTTGGAACACTGATGCAGGAAGAGTATGAATTTGAGGGGATTCTGAGCTACCTACTGAGACCCTATCACAAACAAAAAAGGGAAATAAAGTAAAATAAAATGGTAACTTAAAATAATAAAGTATAAAATAAAATAAAGCTAATTTCAGATAATTAGCTTTCATTTTGCCTTTAAAAATTTAAAGCTCTTTTGAAAAAAAGAATCTTTTGTACATACTTTCTTTACTATCCTTCTCTTGTTTATGAATTAAACTATTAACTTAGTCACTGAGTTGCTAAACAGTTACTGAGTAAGGCAATATGGCATGTGACCTGGAGAGACAAAAAAAAAAAAAAAAAAAGACAAAAACCAAGTAAAGAAATAATACCTAAGGAAGACCTGCTGAATCAAACCTCCTGAGAAAGGTTGTCTTCTAGGGGAAAAAAAAAAATCTTAAATATAGTATTATAAGTCTTAATCATACCTGTATTTATGATTTGATTGGTAAGATTTTTAATGAGAGCAGTATTAATGAGTGATTCATTAAGAAGGAGTCCCAATCCTGAGTAGCCAACTTCTCTAAGTCGAATACGTTGTTTACTTCGTTCATACACATTTGTGCATTTCAACATTTGTTCCATAACCTGGTCACAAGTAATATAGTCTTTTCAGTGCAGAGGACAAAGAACAGTGTTTCATTTAGGTCAATATTGAATGATATATTCCTGTTTATTGTTTTCTTGAGAATAATTTTATTTCTTAATTATAAAAATAAATGAATTGGGCATGGTGGCAGATGCCTGTAATCATAGCATTTGTCAAATCAAAACAGAAAGAAGGCTGGGAAGGTGGCTCAGTGGTAGAGTGCTTGCCTTGCATGCATGAGGCCCTGGGTTCGATTCCTGAGCACCACATAAGCAGAAAAAGCTGGAAGTGGTGCTGTGGCTCAAGTGGTAGAGCGCTAGCCTTGAGCTGAAGAGCTGAGGGACAGCGCCCAGGCCCAGAGTTCAGGCACCATGACTGGCAAAAAAAAAAAAAGACAGAAGGAAGAGTTCAAGGCTAACCTAAGCTCCAAAGCAAGATCTTGACTGAAAAAATCAGGGCTGAGGATATAAATCAGTGGTAAAATGCTTGTCTAGCATATGCACGGCACTGGGTTCAAACCCAAGTTATGCAAAACAAAACAACAAAAGAATACCCACTTGTGCACTAATAGGGAAGAATGCTATATTAATATATAATCATTAGAGGGACTGGGAAGGTGGCTCAGTGGTAGAGTGCTTGCCTTGCATGCATGAGGCCCTGGGTTCAATTCCTCAGCACGACATAAGCAGAAAATGCCCAAAGTAGCGTGCCCAGGCCCAGAGTTCAGGCCCCATCACCAACAAATAAATAAATAAATAAATAAAATCATTATAAATTAATGTGAGAATAAATTAAAATTAAGTATACCTATATTTGAAGAAATATTTGAAACTTTAAATATGACACAGATTATATAAATTACATATATTAGGAACAAAGGTATAGAAACACACTTGGGTCAATCTATTAATCAATTTATCTAACAGTTATCAAATTTTCATAAACAAGAAAATATCTCTGTACCAACTCAGTAATCCATATGCTAAAATAAGGAAGAATGAATTAGCAGTCCCATAGTTTTAGGACAGAGATAAAAAATTTTAAGACAGATAATAAAACCTCATCAGAATATCATAAACTACCTCTGAAAGGTTTGGTGGAAAAAAACAATTTAATCTCCATTAAGAAACCTGTTTCTTTTTTAAAACATTGATAATTTTTATATTGAGGATGGTATGATAATGTGACTATTCCACTGAGATGATTTATCACAGGGATCCATGTAGGCCTTGAACATGCTAAGGAAACACTCAACACTGAGCTATATCCCCAGCCCACAATATAGTTCTAAAGTATACAAACAATTAACATGAAAAGAATGTATCAAAACAAACTGAACAGCTGGGCACTGGTGGCTTACATCTGTAATCCTAGCTACTCAGGAGGCTGAGATCTGATAATCAAGGTTCCAGCCTGGGCAGGAATGACTGTGAGACTCTTATCTCCAATTAACCATTAGAAAACCAGAAGTGATGCTGTGGCTCAAGCCATAGAACACCCGCCTGGAGCTGAAGAGTGCAGGGATAGTGCCCAAGCCCAGAGTTCAAGCCCCATAACCCGCAAAAAAAAAAAAAATTAGAGATAGGTATTATTAGGCACATGCCTACGCAGGAAGCTGAGATCTGAGGACCTAGCCTAGGGAGACAAATCAATAGGACCCTTAATTCTAGTCAACCAGCCAAAAAAAAGCTGGAACTGAAGGTGTGACTTGAGATACAGCACCAACCATGAGCAAAAAAGGTAAGAGACAGCATGAGGCCCTGAGTTCAAACCACCGTACTGGCAGGCATACACAGACATGCAGACACGCAGACACACAGACACACACAGACACACACACACATGTGCGCACATGCACTACCACACCAAAGAATCATTGTTAAGAGAATGGACATGTTACAAGCAAATTCATATATACCTAAATTTCCCAAAACTTAAGATACTTATATTTATACCTTAAAAATGATTTCTCTTAATTTGTCCGAATACTTCTGATTTAACAGCAAGGCATAAAGTATATCAGCATTTCCTGGTTCAAACAGCAGTAAGAAAAGCTGTCCTCTAGTTGGGCTGGTACGTAGTAGACCAAAGATTACATCCAAAATTCCAAAGAGCTTTTAAAATTAAACAAGAAACAAAGAACTGTATTTATGAATACAACCAAAAATACATAAACCATAAAAGAATATTTAAGTTCTATACATCCTAATGTTTTATGTCAACTGAACTGGGTGATGTTTTTTTTTAATTTATTGTAAAAGTGATAAACAGGGGGAGTTACACTTACATAAGTAAGGTAATGAGTACATTTCTTTTTAAACAGTGTTACCCACTATGTGTAATGTTTTCTACACCAGCCCTGCTTTTCCCCTTCAATACATTTTTGGCTTGCTCACTTCATTTTGCATAGCTCCACACATTCAATATTCAACATGTGTTGAAACTATACCTATCCTACATTGTCCATATTAACAGGTATCTCTTCCATGGTATTCCCTAGACAACTATACATGTAAAATGCTTATAAAAATGTCATAGGACTTATATCTCCCATGTAGATAATACTTTTTTGTTTCACAGTTATTTGTAAACCTTTCCTATTGACCACTGTTATGCTGAAAGTATGAAAATTGACTCATGAATGTTTAATATTACTCTAGGCATATAATAAGCTCTCCAACAAATAATAGGTAAGCACACTATAAAAGTAGTGGACTAAAAAATAGACTTTAGGCCACTGGTGGCTCATACCTGCAATCCTCGCTACTCAGGAAGCTGAGATCTGAGGATCATTGTTCGAAGCCAGACAGGGCAGGGAAAACCATGAAACTATTATCTTCAACATAAAAACTACTAAGAAAAAAACACAAGTGGTGCTGTGGGTCAAGTGGTAGAGCACTAGCCTGGAGAAAAAAAAAAAGCTCAGGGATGGTGCCCAAGCCTTGAGTTCAAGTCCCAGGACTGGCACATACACAAATAAATAGACTTCAGAACTTTCAGACAAAGCAACTATTATGTTTAGATATGAAGTGTTTCCCCACCAAAAGGCTCTTATCTTCAGAAAACCAGAAAACCAGAAGTGGCACTGTGGCTCAAAGTTTTAAAGCACTAGCCTTGAGCATAAAAGCTCAGAAACAACACTCAAGCCCTGAGTTCAAGCCCCAGGACCAACCAAAAAAAAATTGTTACTCTCAGAATTTTTGTCACAGTAATAAATTGATTCACATGCATATTTCCTACCTAATAAAAAACCAAACTGCAATGTCATCTACTTATTAAACTTTCAGAAATTAGGTAAAATTTGCTTCCTTATGTAATACTGCATTATATTAAATTTTTATTCTTATATTTAATGAACTGAATATGTAAATTTATGAGATTATAAATTTAAAAGTTAAAAAGAAAACCCAAGTGTATCTCAAGTACAATACCTGTTCTTCTTCATTAGTAGCAGCTATGTAACCCATAATACTTTGTATTTCTTCATGAGTTCCACCTTTGCACAGAAAATATTTAATTAATCCATATAAAGAAGTCCTTATTGTTCGAATATCATCTGGAGATAGTTCATTATATTTACAACCACATCTGAAAGAAAAAAGAAGTGTAGGACTTGAAATTTGAACACTTTTGTATTTTTATATAATTCACAGCATAAAAAATATATTTCCATGCAACAATTACTAGATATTTTACACTTAGCTTCTTTCTCGTTAAAATTTTTTTAAATATTAAAATAGCTTACAATAGAACTATGAAGCCAAAATATCTATATATGGGCTTTGTATATTACTGATTTATTTAATGCAATTCTCAAAGTGACATTAAGAGGTCAGTTTTAATGTACTTTTCACAACTGAAGTAACTCAAAGGATTTCATTAATGTGTCTATAGCTATACAATTATTGAAACCAGTATTCAAACCTACTAAATAGACACATTGTTCATCTAAATTTTAGCCTCCACACTATCCTACTTCTCTGAAGATAAAACGTATTAGAATTGCTGATAAAGAGAAACATTTACCCAATCCCATTCTATCAAGCAGCAAGCAGAAAACAATACATCAAACTAAGAAGACGCAAGAATACCATACCCATAATAAATCCTAAGTGTATCTAGGAGGAACTGCACACCATACTTCTTTCGGAAAACTCTCCTGCTATCTTTAATAATCGTTGAAAGATATTGTATATGACCTAAAACAGAAAGTCCACTTGTAAATAATATAGCAAAAATAAACTTACATAGGTAGTTATAGACTTCTAAAAGAACTATAAAATTTTATATAACAGCTTCCTCTCACCAATTCGAAAGGGAAAATCTCCACGGTTCCAAATATTGAAATCAAAGAGTAAATAATGATACATTTGCTGCAGCAGGGGCATATTTTTCTCTACTGATACTTGTTCAATTAGTAGTTGAATTGCCATCAATACATTAACATCCATTAAGGTGCCTGGCACCTGAAACCAAACAAAGGTAATTTCATAAAATAATTGTTCAGTTTAAGTACTTATCATTAAACTATAATTTCAAATAATTCAGAACATCTACTAAATGTAGAACTATAAAAATCTTGGGCCGAAAACAACTCAATCATTAATCTTTCTGATGTAACACTAGAACATATTTTCCTAATGTCATATTCCTAAAATAATCTACATTTCTCAAATATCTCAAATATTGAAGGTAGCAAGCAAGGATATACACATCAAAGAGCATATACTCTTAAATGTGATTTTACATAATATGATTCCATAAAAGTTTAAATGCTTCCTTTGAGACAAGTTATATCAACTAATATAACATAGATGGTAAAACAGTAATCTTCAATAACACTTACTTGGTAGAAAGAATAAATGTTAACTGCTAATTATAATCATCAGCTACAACAATACCATGTTAGGCTGGTTTACCTTCTGAAGTAAGGCACCAAGAGTTGCAACTCCATGGGACTGAATAAGATTGTCCTGGTTGATAGGATGTCTCTGAATAAAGTGCTTCATAATCAAGATAAATGTTGCAACTAGATTTTTTTCTAGTCTGGACTCTACAAAAACAGGAACACAGCATTAATTATCATGATCACTCTAATCACTTTTTTAAGATTCTTTGTATCATAATGGGTACTATAACAAGACGGAATATGGGTCAGTAGATTTTTCAAGGATCATTTTGTGCAGTGGAAACAAAAAGCAGCAATTGCATACTGCATACTTACACGCATATATAACTACTTTCCCTACCACTAATTTAACAGTGTGATTCTGTTTTCATTAAGAGAATTAATTAGGGGTATTCAAGTGCAAAACCATCATCTTCAGTGTTTTGACACATATAAACTTCCTCAACTATTATCTGTTAAATCAGAGTGCCTGTTAGAACTATAACTGGCTAACTTTCCTATTAATATTTGTAGAATATTTTGATTTATTGAAATTTCTTAATTATCAGTTTGTGTTATACCTGATGCTTTTGTGGAGGCCAATATCATACACTCTCCTTCTATGGGTGCTATCAATTCAGGAACTGTGCTTTCATTCATTCCTTCAGCCATCTGTCCTTCATTAAAGTAGCTGATTTGTTCCAATAAAGGAAAGAGTATGTTTAATCCACCGATGCAATTGATGATGTCCTGAAAATAAAATCACAATTTCTTAATTTTACAGAAACAAGAGAAATTCAGTGTCTATACAGTTGCAAGTTGTTGATAAACCTTAAGTAACGTGTAGGACAGCCTAAGCTGAAAGAATCCTGTTAAAGTTTCAAGGGCAGCCTCACAGGTCACCATAACTAACAGTACAGAGACTGTTTCAGGTAATTTTTTGTTTTCCAAATTAGACATTTCAACAAAAGTAATCTAAATAATACCTGGTAGGAAAACCCCAACAATGTAAAGAATACACAGTTGTTTATTCATCAGACAAATAGGCATTAAAAAAAACAGGGAAAAATGTACTTGATGGCAAAGTATGACAGATTCTTCTGTTTTTAGTTAACAAAATTGTGGAAAGAGTGGGATAGGAATATCTTGGATATTTTGCATAGGTTAACAAAAATATATTCTGTCTTCTAATAATAAGTCATTAATTTCTGTTCTTAATTTCATTATCTATAAAATGTGAATAACAGTGGGAACCAGTGCCTGCAATAGTAATTACTCAGGAGGCTGAGAACTGAGAATCATGGTTCAAAGCTAGCCTAAGCAGGAAAGTCCATGAGACTCTTACCTCCAATTATCTACCAAAAAAAGCCACAAGTGGAGTTATGGTTCAAGTGCTATAGTCATTCAATTATTATCTTTTTTTTTTTTTTTTTTTTGGTCAGTTGCGGTGCTTGAATTCAAGGCCTAGGCACTATCCTTGAGTATTTTTACTCAAGGCTAGTGCTCTACCACTTTAAGCTACAGTTCTATTTCCATTTTTCTGATGATTAACTGGGATAAGAGTCTCCTGGACTTTCCTGCCCAGGCTGGCTTAAAACTGCGATCCTAATATTTCAGCCTTCTGAGTAGCTAGTATTGAAAGCATGAGCCACCAGCACCCAGCTCAATTATTTATTCTTTAAACTGTATCTCAGTGTAAAACTTTAACAGAGACTGATGATTAAGATTCATCTGGTGATAAGTAAAAGAGAAAATCCTTAATGAATATTTAATTTACTTAAATTATACTGTTATCCATTATTACTAACTTACCTTAATGTCCCAGTTCACTACCTTATTTCCTGTTAATCTTCCATGTAAACAATTAGTAGATAAATCAAGACAAATTGAATTTTTGCAGGCCTAGAATAAAAGAAAAATATAGCCAACAACTAAGTGCAACTACTACAAATCATAACTTTTATCATATAATGAATATTCACTATAATTTTTAAAGGTACATGATGTAATTTATGATAACATGTCTACTAACTGACTTTTAGTACTATTGTTCTCTAGGCATATCTTCAAAAGAAAGGCTCAAGACTACATTCTAAAGCACTCACAAATCAAAATATGAGATAAATCACAAAACGTATCATCTATGACAATATAAAAATCTAATCAAAGGAATAAGATATTGTTTCCTTCATGTTTATAACGTGGTAAGGCTTAATCTACAATTCTATAAATTGTTGGAATCATTTATCTTCTATTCATAAAAACATATAGCTTCACATTCAATCTATGCATTTCTAGACCAATGCATTTTTACATTTAATTACATTCAAAACAAAACAAAGAAACTCAAAATTTTAGCTCAGGTTAGCTAGGCAGAAGTGGTACAAGCCTGTAATCATCTCAGGAGGTTGAGATGTGGAGGATCATGTTTCTTGGACAGCTCGATAGAAAAGTTTTCTAGATTCAATTTCTAATTCACCAGTAAAAAACTAGGCTGGAGGCATGGCTCAATTGGTAGAAGGACTAGCTGAGTGGGTGGAAGGCCCTGAGTTGAAACCCTAGACACACACACACACACACACACACACACACACACACACACGCACGCACGCACGCGCACACACACACACACACACCACATCTGATGTCTACTATTTTTCTCTTAATTCAACTGAGCAAATTTGTATTAATTAAATAACGAATATTTAAACTATGTCAGAGTCAGAAATGTCTTTCTCCATTTCTTTTGTTTTCATACTATGTATCTACTATCTAAACACAATCTTCTAATGGTATTATTGTGTTATATCTCCTGCTTCTCCAATTAAACCTTGATACTGCAGACTGAGAAATTTTTCTAAAATGAAACCTAGATACATTATTCTTCTGTACAAAACCCTATCCATTGCCTATTAATCTGACACATGAGGTTTGCTATAATTCTGGGTTTTGGTTTTTTTTCCCCAGGGCTGAGGACGGAACCCAGGGCCTTGCGCGTGGGTGGGCGCCCTTCTACTGGGCTAAACCCCCAGCCCCTATAATTCTGTTTTTCACATGTTCTTTAAGTTCATTCCTTGCCATTTCGTTTTAGTGATCACTGTTCTAAACTCAAATTATACACACAGAATCTCATTTCAGTTTTTACCTTTCTATATCTTCCTCACTGTGTGTGCCTCTTCAACACTGCCTTTTAAATACAAATCAAAACATCTTTTCTATGATATTCTAAGTTCCTGAAAGAATTATACTCATGCTGTAATCTGCACTGTATTTTCAATTCAGCAATGCTGTATGTGTATTAAATAAACTGGCTTCTAAATTGAGCATTATCATTCACTAGAGCTATAAAGGCAGTACATTACTTATCTTTACTGAGCTTAAGAAAACAAGCTTAGGGGCTGGGAAGGTGGCTCAGTGGTAGAGCGCTTGCCTTGCATGCCTGAGGCCCTGGGTTCGATTCCTCAGCACCACATAAGCAAAAAGAAAAAAGCTGGAAGTGGCGCTGTGGCTCAAGCGGTAGGGCACTAGCCTTGAGCTGAAGAGCTGAGGGACAGGGCCCAGGCCCAGGGTTCAGGCCCCACAACCGGACCAAAAAAAAAAAAAAAAAAAAAAAAAAAAGAAAACAAGCTTAGAAAACCTACAGATAATATCATGGTCCTCTCAGGGATTCTGTAAATTATAAAATGAAACATTTAGCATAGGGCTTAATATATTATAAAGATGCATGAATAGTAGCTTAAAAAGTGAATATATGTTCATAAAATTAACTTTCATCTTTCTTTTTGGTAGTAATAGGTTAGAACTTCATGGCTTTGTACTTGCTAGGCTGCCACTCTACCACTTGAGTATTCTTCCAACCTTCTGTTATACTTTTAATTTTTTACATATTTATTCTTTTTTTGGGGGGGGGTCCGGTTGTGGGGCCTGAACTCTCAGCCTGGGCGCTGTCCCTCACCTCTTCAGCTCAAGGCTAACGCTGTACCACTTGAGTCACAGCGCCACTTCCGCCTTTTTTCTTTTTGCTTATGTGGTGCTGAGAAATCGAACCCAGGGCCCTCACGCTTGCAAGGCAAGCGCTCTACCACTGAGCCACCTTCCCAGCTACATATTTATTCTATCTTTAATCTTTCCCTCCTCCCCAGGACTGAGGACGGCCCAGCCTTGTGCGTCGGGCAGGCGCCCTTCTGCTGGGCTAAACCCCTAGCCCCTCTATCTTTAATCTTAAGTTAGAGGCTTGAACTGAACTTTGTCTCATAAGAATTTTTAGCACAGTTCTCAATACCCATATGACACTCAACAAATTTTAAACAAAAGGGCTACTAAACACCTCTTACAAATGAAGATGAAAAATAAAAAATTGCTAACAACTAAAGAGTCCTCCAAAGCATAGCAAACTGGCATTTTTAAATATATGAGTTAATTAAAATAATGTGTCCTGTAGTTAACTGGGAAAATAGGATAAAACCAAGTAAAATCTTTTTTTTTAAGTTGGTCATGGGGCTTGAACTCTGGGCCTGGGTACTGTCCCTCAGCTCTTCAGCTCAAGGCTAGCGCTCTACCACTTGAGCCACAGTGCCACTTTCAGTTTTCTGGCCATTTAATTGGAGATAAGAGTCTCATGGACTTTTCCTGCCTGGGCTGGCTTTGAACCATAATCCTCACATCTTAGCCTACTGAGTAGATAGGATTACAGGTGTGAGCCACCAGCACCTGGCCTCAGGATGTTTAAAGCATATCATCAATTTCCTAGAAGAATTCAACAACCTCCAGCTTATTTAACTATAAAACCCATGTATCTTGACACACCACCATTTTGGAAAAACATTCCTAAATTGTTTACTTATATATTGGTCATATTCAGTTACTTGGGAAAAAAACAATAAGGCAATAGGTATTTTTATTGGGGGGGGGGGTCCGGTCGTGGGGCCTGAACTCTGGGCCTGGGCACTGTCCCTCAGCTCTTCAGCTCAAGGCTAGTGCTCTACCACTTGAGCCACAGCGCCACTTCCGGCTTTTTTCTTTTTGCTTATGTGGTGCTGGGAATCGAACCCAGGGCCTCAGGCATGCAAGGCAAGCGCTCTACCACTGAGCCAACTTCCCAGCCCCAATAGGTATTTTTTAACAGTACATAATTTTTAAACTTTTTAGTAGTAAAAAAAAAAAATCCAACTTTTAATATTGCCAAATTCAGTTATTTTGTAAAAAAGTGGCAAATATCAAATATGGCCATGACATGAACATGTTTTTAAATGATGTCCTAGTTATTTATGCCAGATATTGAAGAATAAAAATAAGTATATCTTATGTAAAGTCATTACCAAGAAATAATGTAAAGTATGTTTAGTAAAGCATGTAGCATTAGAGAAAAAAAGTTATAAGAAACAAAAAAATTAAAAAGACTCAAGAAACACTCTACCTGATACAAGGTATAAACCTTGATTAGATCCAAGATATTCTTAACATGCTAAATAAACACTTCTATGTTTATATATTGTATTATGAACCATTTTCTCATATAGGTAAATGATTACATAGAAATATTTAGGGAATAAACTATTTTTGGTTTTGTTTTCCTAACTGTGCTCATTAGGTACTCTATCATTTGAGCCATGCCTCAGCCTTTTTTTTTCCTTATTTCTCATATAGGATCTAAAGTTTTTGCTTGGGGCCAGCCTCAAATCACTACCTTTTTATTTATAGCTTCATGGCATAACTAAGATCATAGGTCCAAACCACCATTCCCAACTTATTGATTGAAAAGGGGTTTTGCTAATTTTTTGCTCAGGCTGGTCTTGTGATGCTCTAATCTCTGCCTCCTGAGAAGCTGGGATTATAGCTGTGAAAAACTATGCCCAGCTAACAATTTAATTTTGATAGCCTTACCAATCAGATCTCACAAATGACCTGACATAAGTAAAGTATTAATGACCTGCATTAAGTATTAATAATTGGTAAAATTAGGTAAAGGGCATAAGGGATATCACTCTACTATTCTTTCTACTTCTTTTTAGGTTGGAAATTGATCAAAAACCAATGAGGAAAATAAGACAAGTGTACCAGGGCAGATATAACAAATATTCAAAAATAATCAAGGATGATTATATGCCAGTTAGCTAAACTAGAAAAAGGCATTCTAACACATAATCTCAGTCATAGCATTTTCCGAGCCATTACATTAAATGTAGCAAAGACAACTGATATTTCTGACACATCATTTTCTTTTATCTTCTTTCTTTTATCTTCTTTCTACATTCATTAGATAGCTTCTCACAGAAGACTCATAGAAAGTTTTTCTTACTTAAGGAGAGTATTTTTTTTCTTTTTTCTCATACTAGAGTTTGAATTCAGGACTTTGTACTTGTTTGGTTTTCTTGATCATAGCTTGCACTCTACCATCTGAGCCACACCTCTAGCCAAATGTTTTACTGGAGATGGGAGTCTTGTGGACTTTCTGCCCAGGCTGGTTTTGAACTGTATCCTCTGGATCTCAGCCCTGAGGAGCTAGGATTGCAGGTTTGAACAAACCACTGGCACCTGGCTGCTTAGAAAATACTTGCTAGAGTATAGTTTTCTACTAAAAACAAACACAATTTTAAGCACAGTTCTGTTTTTCTTACCATCTAGAAACCTAAGTAAATACAATCTTAGTTTCATTTACTACAGTCAATTCATTAGCACAAGTTCCAACATAACTATTCCTACTCATACTACTAGAATTACATAATTATAGCATTTCAATAAGTTGAGGTAAATCTTAATTTTTGTTCCTTCCTTCTCAACTAACCAATGAAGTGTCAAAAAACAATTGCCAATGAACTGAAATTCACAGCAGTTCTATGTTGACTGTCTATGCATTTAATCTGACCTTTGCTGTGTAGTGAAGAAGGATGTTACCAGGCAGGTCAGCCATATCAGACTCTTGACATTTCCAAGGACTTAAACAATTTGGACCTGAAAATTATTTATAAACATCACATGTATCATTGAATATATATGGACTCCTTGTTTTTCTATTAACAGTACAAAATTTAAAATTAATCTCTTCCCACTACTCAAATAATATAGTTAAAACACACTAAAATATACTTTAGTTTTATTTGCTTCCAATTTATCCAAAACCGAGGAATTTGGGAAATAAATCTCCAAGGTAAAAGGGAAATTTTATATAGTATTAAAAAGTATGATCAATTAGTATACATTGTAAACATGTGGAGATGCAACAAAATCCTCTTCCTATATAACTAATTTATGCCAATAAACAAAGAACATGAGAAAACATACTATGATCAAAAATCAAGCAAGATGCACACTCATGTTCAATACAACACTATTCACAACAAGCAAGCTATAGAAGCAGCCCAGATTAAATGAATGATGATGATGATTATATATTATACATATTATATGCGATTGTTCATTTTATATATATATATACACACATACATGTACATATATATAAAAAACATCATTTTCATAATATTCCATTGTGTATACAGACATACATTATATAGACATGGATAAATAGATACTGACGATGGAATATTACTCAGCCATAAAGACAAATGGAATTATGTTATTTACAGTGAAATGGATGAATCTAGAAAGCATCATATCAAGCCAAGTAAGCTAGACTCAGAAAGAAAAAGGTCTTTCATATGTGGATGCTAGAACTAAAATACAAACATTTATGCAAACACACACAGGATCATGTGTTACATACATGTGCATGATCAATTAGACTAATGTATAGTATATGTGTGTGTGAGATACCATAGCAAAATACCTGTGAACAACTAACAACATATATTTTAATAAAAATGAATATTAGGACGTTGAAACATGTCTGGACAGGAGTCTGAAAACTAGCAGGAGGAGGAAAGACAAATGGAGAGAGAAATGGAGGATGAATATAGTCAAATTACTATATGTACATGCTTGAAAATGGAACAAGAAAATTTAATGGGACAGGAATGGGAAGAAGGATGGAAGTGGAGGAGGTGGAGGTAAATCTGATCAAGACTATAGTTGGAACCAGTGGCTCAGGCCTATAATCCTAGCTACTCAGGAAGTTGGGATCCAAAGGATCATGGTTTAAAAATAGGAGGGCAAAAATACAAAAGACTCCATCCCTAATTAACACTTCTAGAGTGGAAGTGTGGCTCAAGTGTTCAGAGTACCAGCAGTGAGAAGCACACTGAATAAGAGTGTGAGGCCCTGAGTTCAGATTGACTCTAAAACTCCATTATAAACTGGGCACTGGTGGCTGAGGCCTATAATCCTAGTACTCAGGAGACTGAGATCTGAGGATCACAGTTCAAAGCCAGCCCAAGCAGAAAAATCTGTGAGACTCTTACCTCCAATAAATACTCAGAAAAAGTCAGAAGTGGAGCTGGGATTGAACTGGTAGAGTGCTAGCCTTGAGCAAAAAGAAGATCAGGGACAGTGCCCAGGCCCAGAGTTAAAGGCCCAGGACCAGGAAAAAAAAAGCATTATACACATAAACAGACATGTTAAAAGAAAACCAGGGCTCAAAGACAGTCCAAGTAGAAAAATCCCTGAGATTCTTATTTCCAATTAACAGACAAAAAAGCCAGAACTGGAGGCAAGGCTGAAGATAAGATAGAGTACCAGCCTTGAGTGAAACCCAAGGCCCTAATGTCAAGCCCCAGGACCAATACACACACACACACACACACACACACACACACACACACACATCACACACACACACACACACATACACACACACTCTTATACAACTATTTGATAATAAAAATAACCAAGCAAAACTATTATTAAATAAAGCAAAGTTTACCTACTAATCTATGTAACATAAACAAATTATAAGAAATAGGGCTCAGTGGTAGAGCGCTTGCCTTGCATGCCAGAGGCCCTGGGTTCCATTACTCAGCACCACATAAGCAAAGAAAAAAGCTGGAAGTGGTGCTGTGGCTCAAGTGGCAGAGCGCTAGCCTTGAGCTGAAGAGCTGAGGGACAGCGCCCAGGCCCAGAGTTCAGGCCCCACAACCAGACCTCCCCAAAGAAATAATAGCAAAATGTTCCATTAATAATGTGATTAAGTATCAGAGAAATAGAATAGTAAGTGAATAAGAAAAATGTTGATGCTTATGAAAAATTGAAGAAATACAAATTCACATAAGGTTCCATTACAAAAGGTAACCATTCCTTCTTACGGAGGCTTTGCCAAAACTGGCACATCTCTGCTATTGATTAGCATTAATATATATCCGTTTTAGAAACTGATTATGCAAAATGTATTCAGTCCAGTTTATTATATTTAAAAATTCAAATTCATGCCAATATTACAATTTTTGTACAATTAATATATGGATAATAAAATGTAAACCTGAGCAAATGTATTAAAAATGTTTAAGATCACTAAAATGGGAGACTAAATAATAATTATACAAGAATATAATGTAAAACTACAGTCTTATAATTACACTAAATGATTTGTTACTAACCTGAATTTGTTTCCATTATAGAACATCCTAAAATAACTTTATAAGTTTCAAAAAATTATAAGATTATTAAACTTTGAGAATCTGGATAGATCCATTCATCTTAGAATGCCATACAATTGCCGGGCGCTGGTGGCTCATGCCTGTAATCCTAGCTACTCAGGAGGCTGAGATCTGAGGATCACAGTTCAAAGCAAGCCCCAGCATGAAAGTCCATGAAACTTTTCTCTCCAAAAAACAACTCAGAAAACCAGAAGTGGCGCTGTAGCTCAACTGGTAGAGCACTAGCCTTGAGCTGAAGAGCTGAGGGACAGCTCTCAGGCCCAGAGTTCAAGCCCCATGATCAACAACAACAACAAAAAGAATGCCATACAATCTAAGAGTTATTTTCAGAAAAAAATGAGCCATTATGTACAGTTAATATATATGATACTTAAAAGTGTACATTTGGAATATCTTGATAAAATATAGATAGAATTTTTGTATCCAACAGTAATTGTAACTGCTTAAAACAATACCAAAAAGAAAAAACTAAAATGAAATGTTTATAATCTTATCGAACATCTTCCAACTACTTATCACGTTCATGAATTTTTCAGGTATATTAATGTATCAATCATAGAAATAGTAAGTTTTGAAATTATGTTTGATGGAGAAAACCAAGTATTTTGTTTCACCAATTCATTAAAATTGTCAAAAATACTGGCAGCTTTACAAACAGAACTTTTAGCTCCTAAAATATACATGTTAAAGTCATAATCTCCAGTGTGATGCTATGTGGAAGAAGGGCCTATAATGTGATTAGAAAAAAAAAAGTTAAAGGAGGCAAAGGGGTAAAGCTGTAATCTGATAGGTCCCTTATAATACAAGGAGGAATCACAGTCCTTTTCTCTGCCCACATGCTCACAGAGGAAAGACCACATGAGAATAACCAGAAAGTAGGTGACCACCTGTATCCAGGAAGGAAGCCTTTCTAGAAAACAAGCTCTATAACACTATACCTGACTTTTAGCCTCTAGAACCAATAGAAAATAAACTTCTCTTGTTAAAGCCATCTAATCTGTGGTATTTTGTTATAGAAACCCCAGGAAGTACTCTGGATGACACCTAAAAATTTTCATAACAGCTTATTTTATGTATGCCTAATAAAAAGAGGATTATATGAAGTAGGCATTTTCTCTTTTGAGTTTGTTAAAAAAATACTCTTTAGATCAAATATAATTTTCTCTTTTCAAATGTTGCTACAATATACTCAGACACTAGAAAAATTTATATTACTTTATTTTATAACTCTAGTAAACTAGGACATGCTTACCTGCTAAATATAATGCCTTCACATGAGGAGGCTGTAGTGCTTCATAGAAGATGATAACAGAACCTAGCTGGCCCTCCAGGGATGTGGGACATCCCCATTCACTATCTTGGGTTCCAGCTGATATTAATTTGGTAACAGATTTTGATTTTTCAATTGTACCTCCCCAGGAGGCTGATGACAAAATTCCACCAAATGATGTCCGATGAGGGGTGATGGGTGAAGAAAATGGTGGATCTGGGATTTGGGATGGTGGAGGAGTGGTGGTTCTTTGCCCAGCTGAACCAATACAACAGGAAATAAAAGGCTAAGAATTAAGAAAAAAAAATTACACAAGTTTACTTAAACAGTATGGGCCTAAGGAAGTAGTTTAGTGTGTAAGCATCCATCAACACAAAAATAAATTGAAAATAAAAATATAGTGAAGCACTACAAAATTAAGCAAATTAATTTGACAAGAAGTGGAAACAGTTTTACATTTACTGAACCATTAGCTCAATGCATATATACATACAAAAGAAATCACTATCAAAGTTAACTGTGGCTATTGGGGATATATTATTTCTGACTTAATTGTGAAAATTTTGAATTCTTTAATGTGTTTAATAGAAAAGTCTTTAAGGGGTTGGGAAGGTGGCTCAGTCGTAGAATGCTTGCCTCACATGCATGAGGCCCTGGGCTCAATTCCTCAGCACCACATAAACAGAAAAGGCCAGAAGTGGCACTGTGACTCAAGTGCTAGAGCACTAGCCTTGAGCTGAGGAGCTCAGGGACAGTGCCCAGGCCTAATTCTCAAGCCCCATGACTAAAAAAAAAATGAAACAAACAAACAAAAAATGCTTTAAAACTTTATTTAAAATAGAGGTAACTGGTTTTCCCTATAAAAGTTATAAACAGAAAATTACACATGAATATAATGGCAACTACAGATTATTCTGAAATGGTTATCAAGATGAGAAACAGCAAAGAACTACTCAAATACTTGAGACCTCAGAAATTACCTACTGTATTCCAATACTCTCACAAAACACTTTATTAAATGAACCAAAAAATTTGCTGTGTTTTTCAGTGTCCACTGAGAACTTCCTAATAAATAAATTCTTATGCCTAACTACATGTGAAAGTTTTAAAAGCTTTTTCCTTATCATTTCAAGTTTAATGGTGGTGGAAAACAGTTCATAACATTCACTTAAGTACTTCATATACTTGGAGATTATTATTTAAAAGTTTGGTCTGCTCCCTTCATTTTTTTGGCTTTTTCTAACCTTCCTAACATTTATTTCTCAAATTGCTTTTGTTTTTTGAAATGTCGAGTGACATCATAATGTTAATCAACTGTGCCTTAGTATATAGAACATATTTGTAAAAATTTGGGGATACATTTAGGAGAAAATTAAACTTTTCAAGAGTCCTCAATCAGTTAGATCTATAAAGAATAGGTATAATATACTTACTTCATTCATGGCAGGAAATCTGAGAGGGGCAGAGACCTTCTGTTGTCCATTGTCATATATATAGACAAGACTCTGACCAAAGGGCCTTTTTCCCGGCATGTGAACAATTGTTATATTGTGCTGGTAAATAAAACATAAATTGAAAGGCAATATAACATTGTGTCCTTGGAATGACAATGTTTTCAGAGGGTTATTCTATCACTTGTTCATGTAAAAAGAACATTAAAATGTTTTAAAGGATGTTCTTTTTTGTTTTTAATATATATATATAATGTATATAATATATATATATATATAAAATGTATAGAGAGGGGTTACAGTTACATGAGTAAGGTGATGAGTACATTCCTATCAAGCATTGTTACCCCCTCCTTTGTTTTTCCCCTATCATCCCTTCTCTCCCCACCTCCCCAACTCCTCCAGGCCCCCAAAGTTGTAAAGTTTGTTTTCAACATAGTGTCTTGTACATCTCATTGTTACAATGGGTCAACCTGTATCCTTATTTCAGCATGAAATGATGTTCTTAACAAGCAATGGTTTTTAACAATTTAACAATTAATTTAACAAAGACCTGTAAACCTTTTCTAGAAAACTCAAATTACAGTGTCTTTTCTGTACTTTCCAAAGATCAATTTTTAAGAATTTTTTTTAATTTTTAGAAAGGCAATAGAAGTGCATCCTTTTTCACACTTCATTTTTTTTGTTTTGTTTTGGGGTTTTTTTGTTGTTTTTTTTTTTGGGGGGGTCCGGTCTGGGGCCTGAATTCTGGGCTTGGGCGCTGTCCCTCAGCTCTTCAGCTCAAGGCTAGAGCTCTACCACTTGAGCCACAGTGCCACTTCCGGCTTTTTTTTGCTTATGTGGTGTTGAGGAATCGAACCCAGGGCCTCATGCATGCAAGGCAAGCGCTCTACCACTGAGCCACCTTCCCAGCCCTCACACTTCATTTTGAATAGAAATTCTAGAAACCATTAAAGAAATCCTAACACTTCATTTTCAAATGTAGAAAAATGATTACTGTGGAATTGATAGCAATGGTAAATATCAACTCCCTTACAGATGAATTTTATATTTATAAAACTTTAAGGTGAAAACTTAATCTTAAAAAAGAACAAAGAGAAGGAATTAAAAAGTTGGCACATTCTAGCTTCTCAGGAGATGGAGATCAGGAGGACTGTGCTTTGAGGAAAGCCCAGGCAAAAAGATAGTGAAACCCTCCTTTCCACAAATAATATGGGTATGGAAGCACACACCTGTGATACCAGGTATGGGAAGGCACCAAGCAAAAAATACAAGAAAAGTAAGTAAAGGAAAAACGTCGATGGGCTCAAGTGGTAGAGTACCTGCCTAGCACAGGTACAAGACCTTAAGTTCAAAAACCCACAACCCTGGCCCACCAACACATACAACCCTGATAAACATTTAATGATTAAGGAAAGAACCAAGATGTTAAATGTGATACCCTAAGCCTTACCCAGAGAGAATCACAGAAACTGTGGTCAGGAAGGAGAACTGTTGCATATTCTCTTTTTGTGCACACCGCCACAACTAACATACCTGAATGGGTAATAAAAGCTTCAAAACCCATGCCACTTCCTGTAAAAAAGCTAAGAAAAATACCTATTATCAAAACCTTTGAAAACAGTTAATCATTTTCATTATCATTAAAGCACATAAGACTATAATGACCAGGTGCTGGAGAGTCACACCTATAATCATAGCTACTGAAGAGGCTATTATTTGAGGATTACAGTTCAAAGCTAACTCAGGCAGAAAAGACTGTGATACTGTTATCTTCAACCAATCAGCAAAAAGCCAGAAGTGAAGCTGTGACTCAAGCAGTGGAGTGATAGCCTTGAGCAAAAAAGCTAGGGGACAGTGCTCAGGCATGATGTTGCAAACCTACAGTAAACATTATGCCAGAGGCTTAATTTGAAGGATGGGGTCCATAGACCATTCTAAGGCAAAAATACAAAATGCTATCTGAAAAATAATCTAAAGCAGAAAAGATTGGACATGTGGTTCAAGTGGCAGAGCACTTCCCTAGCAAGCACAAGGACCTGAGTTAAAACCCTTGTAACACACACACACATAGAGGACACACACAAATCACAACCTATATTAAAAGAAAAATTATTAGTTACTTAAGTCTGAATCTACATATATATAAGTTTTTTGGTCATTAAAAAAAAAAAACTATATAGTAGCTAGGTGCTGGTGGCTCATGTCTGGAAATCCTAGCTACTAAGGAGGCTGAGATCCGAAAACTGTAGTTCAAAGCCAGCCTGGGCAGGAAAGTTTGTGAGATTCCTATCTCCAATTAACAACAAAAAGCTGAAAGTGGAGCTGTGGCTCAAGTGGTAGAGTGCTAGCCTTGAGCAGAGAAGGTTAGGGACAGCACCCAGATCCTGAATTCAAGTCCCACAACTGACAAAAAAAAAAGCATATAGTAGCATCTTTAATGTAACAGAGGGACAATCATTGAAGATTATTATTTCTTTCTTTCCTATTTTTACAGTAGTTTTTTTTTCCTTTTGCCAATCCTAGGACTTGAACTGGGGACCAGGCACTGTCCCTGAGCTTTTGTGTTCAAGGCAAGCATTCCACCATTTGAGCCACAGTTCTATTTTTGGCTTTTTGGTGGTTCATGGTTAATCAGAGTTAAGAGTCTCATAAACTTTCCTGTCTGGGCTAGCTTTGAACTGCAATCCTCAGATCTCAACCTCCTAGTTAGCTAGGATTACAAGTGTGAGCCAACAGTGCCAGGCTTCATTTTCACTACTTTTAAGAAGGAACCTTATTTCTAAACTAGCCAGAGAATTTAACAGAAAAATATCTGATGTATAACTAATATAAAAGCAGTTTTAGCAACTTACAAAGTATATGATCAATTTTAAAAGCCTTGAGAAAAACTATCACAAATTTAAAAATTAGAGATATTTTCCTTTTTAGGAATGATAGCAAATAGTGTTTTAACAATTTAGGATAGTATCCCACAGTTTGAACCATTACCTGTATAACTGCTTTCTTTTTCCTCCTTTGTTAGCAATGCCAAGAGTCAACTGATCCTGATCTAAACAAAACCAAGCACTGAAAGAAAATGCAGACCCTGGCCATTTCTGTATGGGAGGAACAGAAATTCCTGCCATACTATGTGATAAATTAAAATACTGAAGGGCACTTTCTAGACTTTGTTTTCGGGCCATTGTCAGGATTGCTCGAGTCACAGGAATGGTGTATGAGTGTATACATGCAGATTCATCCACTCTCAGCAATCTTAGGAGTCGACGGACTTCTTCTAAGCTCACTGACTGACTCCCCAGGGAACCATGGATTGCAATCAAGTTCTCAGCACACAGTCGATGGAGGGAAGAATGGGATTCAAGGGTTTCAATTATTCTAATTCCCATGTTTGCATTGACACAAGTAGTTCGACTTTGCCTATTAATACAACAAATTCTTTTCAGCCAATCAGAAATGAAGATTTGCAGGTCATAGGATTCTAGCTCTGGAAGCCACTGGATAAGAAGCAAGAGAGGATGGACATTACTAATGCCCAAAATCCCAACTGATGTGTGATCACCCTCTACAGCCTGAAAAGCAACATAAAAGATGAAAGATTAGTTACTACTTTTGAAATGAAAAACTAAAATTTCTTCATTTTAATATAAGTTTAAAACTCACCATATTCATAAGTTCTTTAAGCAGTTCCAGTGATGGCTGACCCAAAGATTTTAGAACTTCAAACATATGTAAATAACCGATTCTTTCTTTGAATACTTCCTAGAGTGGAAAACAATGCATCAAATCATATTTATAAGAACTAAATTTATAATAATATTTAAAATATTGAATACATATTAGCTACTTAAGCAAAATAATGAGTCAAGTCTTGTTTTTTTTTTTTTGGTCGGCCGTGGGGCTTGAACTCTGGGCCTGGGCGCTGTCCCTCAGCTCTTCGCTCTACCACTTGAGCTACAGCGCCACTTCCGGTTTTCCTGGTGGTTATTGGAGATAGGAGTCTCATGGGCTCTCCTGCCCGGGCTGGCTTTGAACCTTGATCCTCAGATCTCAGCCTCCTGAGTAGCTAGGATTACAGGCGTGAGCCACCAGCGCCCGGCAAGTCTTGTTTTCTTAAATCACATATTCATTTACTATTGAAGACAGATTCTTTCTATGTAGGTTCAGGTTATCCTGGACCTTAAAATGTTCCTGCCTCAGCTTCCTGACTAGCTATGATTACAGGCATGTACAACTGAATTTGGCATGCTTCATCTTAAAACAGATTCTTTATATCTTTTAATAATGGTTATAACAATCTACAAAAATGAAAAACAAGCCAGATGCCCATGGCTCGTGCTTGTAATCCTAACTACTCAGGATGCTGAAATTTGAGGATTTCGGTTCAAAGAAAGTCTGTGAAACTCTTATCTTCAATTAACCACCCCAAAGCTGGAAATGGTGCTATGCCTCAAAGTAGTAAAGCACTAGCCTTGAGCACAAAAAACTCAGGGGTAGGGCCTAATCCCTGAATTCAAGCCCCGGGACTGGCACCAAAAGAAATAGAAAAACAAAAACAAAGACAAATGAAATTATTAATAATTCTGTTTAAATACTTTATTATTTACAGATAAATGTATATGGTACTTCTTTTACTTTCTTAACTTGATTGGTAATAAATATTAAGTAAAATTAAAACAAAAGTTGGAAAAGAATGACATTTTGGAGGTAAGAGGAGTGAGATAGGTCCATCTAGTAGAATGAGGGTTTCATGCCTACAGTGCTAGCATTGTGGTGGTAAAGGTAGACGGAACAATACTTTGAAGGTAGCTGGGGCTCCTATAATAATACCAAAAAAAAAAAAAAAAAGTGAAGATGTAGTTCAATCCCAGAGTTTGCCTAGCACATGTAAGGCCCTAGTTAGTTTCTGAGCACCATTAAAAAAAACATTGGCAATTTTAAGTAGTAACCGCAAAACAAATTGAGTGTGAATAGTTTTCTCTCTACTCTTCATATCTAAATTAACTGGAGCATTAAGCTCATTTTAGGAAGTTCTAAGTCACATATAATATTGAATAAGTTATATTCCCAAAGCCATAACAAAAATGTAAACAAATTTATATATAATTATGATTGTTATGTTGGTGTTTGGTTTCAGTTGTTTATACATTCTAGATATTAATCTTTTCTCACATGAACAGCTGGCAAGTATTTCCCATTCTACAGACTTTCTTCATTCTAGTAGTTGTTCCTTTCAAGAACAGAAGCTTTTTAATTTATGAAATAATATGTCAATTCCTTCTCATATTTCCTGGGCTAGTGGAGTACTATTCAGAAAGTCACTGTCAATGCCTATATCTTCAAGTGTTCTTCCTGGTTTCCTACAGGCTCTCCAAAGCTTTAAGGTCTTTCATTCACTTTGAATTAATGTATGTATAGGGTGAAATACAAGGATCTTCTACATAAACCTATCTTTCTCAGTATCATATGTTAAAGAAGCTATCTTTTCTTTAGCATATATTTTTGTCATGTTAGTCAAAAATCAAATGACCGAAGCCGTGCATTTTATTTCTGGTTCTTGTTTTTTGCTCCATTCCATTCTTTTACTGGTCAGTTTTTATGCTAAGATGAAGCTGTTTTATTACTATAGCTCTGTAGTATAATTTGAAGTCAAGTTATATGATACCATCAACATTGCTTATTTCATTCAGGATTCTTTTGGCTATGTATAGTATTTCAATAGTTGCATATAAATGATAGGAACTGGTTTTTCTATTTCTATGAAGAATGACTTTGAAATTTTGACTGACATTGTACAGAAGCTGCAGAGCCATAAACATGAACATGCGAGCTTTATTTATTTTTTGGCCCATGGTAGGGCTTGAACTCTAGGCCTGGGCACTATCCCTGCGCTTTTGTGCTTAAGACTAGTGCTCTACCACTTCAAGGCACATCTCTACTTGCTGCTTTCTAGTGGTTCATTGCAGATAAAGAGTCTCTTTGACTTTCATGCCCAGTCTGGCTTTGAACTGTGATTGCCTGAACTCAGCCTCCTGAGTCACCCGGCTCACATGAGAGCTTTAATTATATTGAGGTACAGTCTCTTCATTCCTCTAGTCTTTAGGTCTTGTGAGGTGAAGAGTTTGTTGTTAGGTTTTTTTTTTTTTGGGGGGGGGGGTTTGGTGGTGGTGGTAGTGATACTGTAGTTTGAACTGGGTTTCATGTTGGCTAGGCAGGCACTCTACCACTAAGCCACACCTCTAGCCCTGATTTTGTTAATGTCTTGCTTCCTGCTCAGGAAAAGTGCATGATCTGAAATCTGCTTTCTTTTAGGCTTCATTTTTTTTTGTACTGGGGATCAAACCCAGGATGCTGCACTTGCAAGGCAAGTACTTTGTCACTGACATACATCTCAGGCCCATAGGCTTCATTCCTTGCTGGGATCACAGGCATAAATTACTGCATCTAGATTCCATCTGTAGAGATGCAGTCTCATGAATTTTTCTGTTGGCATGAGACCTTGATGCTCCTGATTTCAGCCTCCCACATAGCTTGGGATGACAGGTATATACCACTGTACTACAAAGAGGTACCAGAATTTTTCTGTCTGAGCTGACCTTAAACCACAAGCCTCTCATTTGAAGCCTGCCAAATAATTAGGATTTCAAGGATAAGCCACTGGCACCTGGCTTATAAAGGGATTTTAATTTTTTTCAAAGGCTTTTTCTGCAGCTATTTTTCTTTCCTTTATTGTTTATGTGTTATACTAAATTTATTGATTTGTGTATACTCAATTATCCTCATATCCCTGGGATGAAGTCAATTTAATCATGGTACATGATCTTTTCAGTATATTGCTGAATTTAGTTTGTAAGGATTTTGTTTTGTTTTGTTTTTTATTTTTTCTATTGTGAAAATATTGTACAGAGGGGTTACAATTACATGGGCAAGTTTGTAAGGATTTCATTAAGTATTTTTTTTTTTTTTTTTTTTTTTTGGTCGGTCATGGGCCTTGAACTCTGGGCCTGAGCGCTGTCCCTCAGCTCTTCAGCTCAAGGCGAGCGCTCAACCACTTGAGCTACAGCGCCACTTCCGGTTTTCTGGTGGTTTATTGGAGATAAGAGTCTCACGGTCTCTCCTGCCCGGGCTGGCTTTGAACCGCGATCCTCAGATCTCAGCCTCCTGAGTAGCTAGGATTACAGGCGTGAGCCACCAGCGCCCGGCTTCATTAAGTATTTTTATGCCTATGTTTATCAGGAAAATTTGTCAACAGGTTACTTTAGTATTTTAGTTTGATAGCATTCCTTCCCTTTATAATTTATAAAATAGTTTGAGGAGCACTGATGTTCTTTCAAAGTCTAGAAAAATTCAGGAGTTGGGCTGGGAAGGTGGCTCAGTGGTAGAGTGCTTGCTGTGTATGCATGTGGGCCTTGGGTTCGATTCCTCAGTACCATATACTCAGAAAAAGTTGGAAGTGGCGCTGTGGCTCTAGTGGTAGAGCGCTAGCCTTGAGCTGAAGAGCTGAGGATAGTGCCCAGGCCGAGAGTTCAGGCCCCATGACCAAAAAAAAAAAAAGAAAGAAAAGAAAAAGAAAAATTCAACAGTGATATATCAGATTCTGGATTTTCTTTCTGTGGAGATTGTGTGTGTGTGCATGTATATTGAGTGTGTGCATGCATGTGTGTGTGTGTGCCAGTAGTATGGATTGAATTTAGGGCCTAAGTGGTGTGCCACAGCTTTTCACACAAGAGTAGTGTTAAACACTGAATCACAGTTCCAGTTATGGCTTTTTGCTGGTTAATCAGAAATAAGAGTGTCATGCAAGTTCCTGCCTGGGCTGGCTTTGAATATTATCCTCAAATCACAGCTCCCTGAGTAGCTAGGATTATAGGCATGAGCCATCAGCACCTGGCTAGGAGATTCCTTTTTTTTTTTTTCTTTTTTTGTTTTGGTCAGTCGTGGGACTTAAACTAGGGGCTTGGGCGCTGTCCCTGAGCTCTTCAGCTCAAGGCTAGCGCTCTACCACTTGAGCCACAGTACCACTTCCGGTTTTCTGAGTGGTTTATTAGAGATAAGAGTCTCATGGTCTTTCTGGGCTGGCTTTGAACCGTGATCCTTAGATCTCCTGAGATGGTGGCATGAGCCACCGGGCTGGCTGGAGATTCCTTATTTTTTCTTTTTTTTTGGGGGGGGTCTGGTCATGGGGCCTGAACTCTGGGCCTGGGCGCTGTCCCTCAGCTTTTCAGCTCAAGGCTAGTGCTGTACCACTTGAGCCACAGCACCATTCCAGCTTTTTTCTTTTTGCTTACGTGGTGCTGAGGAATCGAACCCAGGGCCTCACGCATGCAAGACAAGCGCTCTACCACTAAGTCACCTTCCCAGCCCTTATTACTACTAAAATTACACTGATAGTTATAATAAGTCTAAGTTGTTTATATTCTCTGAGTTTAACATTAGTATTTCATGTGCATCTAGAAATGTTTCAAATTCTAAATATTAAAGTCTATTGAAATATATATCGCATAGCAATGGTGGTACTGCCGGTGGCAGCAGCACTGATGCAACGAGTCTCATTCCATTTCTTTATGATCTTTACTTATGATCATTACTTATGTCTACTGCTCATGGGTTTGGTGGGTACTTATTTTACTAAGAGTTTGAGGTGCAAGATTAGGTTATTTACTTCAGCTCTAATTTGTGTGTGTGTACACACACACACATACAGACCCTGGGCTTAAATTTAGGGCCTGAGCACCGTCCTCAAGATTTTGTGCTCAAGACTAGCATTCTGTCACTTGAGCCACAGCTCCCATTCCAGCTTTTTGGTGTTTAATTGGAGATAAGAGCCTCATGGACTTTCCTGCCTTGGCGGGCTTTGAACTGAGATCTTCTGAACCGTGATCCTCAGATCAGCCTCCTGAGTATTAGGAGAACAGGTGTGAGCCACTGACATCTGTAATCCAGATATAACTTTATTTAGCACCTATATAGCACAAACTTTATTCCAGCACTGCCTATGCTATGTCCAAACAGTCCTGATACATCAGGTTTTGATTTTTGTCTCGGTCTAGTAATTATTTCATTTTTCCATATCTTCATTAACTTTAGCTGATCATTAAAAAGTGAATTGTTCAGATTCCACATGTTTGTATATTTTCTACAGTTTCTCTTAGCGTTGACTTTAATCTATGTGGTCAAATATAGGAAGTAGCATAAATTTTCTTGTCTTTGGACTTCCTATGTATCTTAAAATGTGATCTATTTAAGAGAAAGAACCATGGATGGGCTCCTGAGAATATGTATTCTGAGGCTGTTCAGTGGAATATCTGTAGCTCTCTATTATGTCCATTTTACTCATGTTGTTTAATTTGAAGTTCAGTTGGGGGGGGGGGGTTTGAATGGCCTCAATCTACAATTTTTGTATTGGGATTGATCTGTGCTTTCATGTCCAGTATAATTTGTTTTATGAACTTGCATTTACTGACATTCTCTGTGTACATATTTACAGTTATTCTAGATCCCTGATGGATTTTTCCTTTTATCAGTACAAAGAGACCTTTATTTTGGGTTTGGGGTCGACTTTGTCATTTATGAGGAACACTAGTCCTGTTTGCTTTGGGACTCATTTGATTAGCATCTTTTCCCATTCTTTTACCTAAGGCTATTTTTCTTTGCAGTGAATTATGTTTGTTATAGGAAATAAGTGGTTGGATCTTGAATCTTAAACTAATTTGCTAGTTTATGCCTTATGTTTAGAGAAATGAGACCACTGAGAATCAGTTATTATTAAAACTTATTTAGCAATCACTAAATGTAATGTTGATACTTTCTAATCCTCATATACTTGTCTAGTTAACTGATAAGGTTTATTCCTTTCAGTATTTTCATCATTCTGGTTATTTTCCTCTTTTTGTATGTACAAATTCCTGTAAGCATTTTCTTAGTGATTATGAAGTATTTAGGCTTTGTTTCTTTGAATGATTTTTATTTTTCCTTCAATTGTGAATGACAGATTTACTAGTTACAATTATGTAAGTTGACAGTTTTTTTTCTTGCAGGACTTTAAATGCATTATTCCCTGTCCTCCTGGCTTTAAGACTATTGAGAATTCTTATATTGTTTTACTAGGTTTGCTTTTATAGGTGACTTGTCATTTTTCTTTCATAACTTTAAATATTCTTTTTTTGTTGTATATACTTAATATTTTAATTATAATAATTAATATGAAGAGGTTCCTTTCTGGTCTTTTCTGGTGTTCTAAAATCTTCCTCTACCTAGATGACAACTTCTTCCCCAAGATATGGATAATATGATGCTATTAATTTATTGAATATTTTTCTCTATGACTTTAGCTTATATCTCTTCTCTTCTTCTACTTCAATGAAGCATAGGTTTGGTCATTTTGTTGTGCCTCCAAAGTCTTGGGTGTTCTGTCTATACTTTTTCTTTTCCTTTACAACTATCTCAATATTCTAATTTGCCTACTTTGTGTTCAAGACCTGATATTCTATCTTCTACCTGATTGACGCTATTCATCAGGCTTTCAAATGAATTTTTACTTGACTTCTTGAATTTTCCACTTTCAGAATATCAATTCGATTTTTTTAGTATTTTTAAATCTTTATTGATTCCTCCTTTATATTCTATGTTTCTTCCTTATTTTATTTAGCTATTTATTTGCATTCTCTTTAATTCATTGATGCATTATACCATCTTCAATTTTGATTATTCTTTTTTGGGGAAGAGGGACAGTCGGTTGTGGGGCCTGAACTATGGGCCTGGGTGCTCTCCCTCAGCTCTTCAGCTCAAGGCTAGAACTCTACCACTTGAGCCACAGCGCCACTTCCGGCTTTTTTTGCTTATGTAGTGCTGAGGAATCAAACACAGGGCCTCATGCATACAAGGCAAGCACTTTACCACTAAGCCACCTTCCCAGTCCCAATAATTTTGATTATTCTTATCATTTCTTTGAGATTTCATTCATTTAGCTATCATTGAGTCCATCATAGTACATTTGTTGGGGTCATATAACCTTGTTTTATATATTTTGTGTTTCTCTATATTGGGATTTATGCTTCTGGGCCAAGTCATTGGCTGGAGATTTTAATCAACTGTATTCTTTCATCTGAAGTATTCTCTTATACTAAGAAGAGATAGTTTGTGAATTAGTTGACATCAGCTATTAAGCCATATGTGTCATATTCTTTCACATCATTTTGGAATTTATTAGTGAAAACTGGTATAATGAAGGCATTTTAAAGCTTGGGGATATTTTACCTTAGCAGCTGGAGATTTGTTCATTACTGCTGTCAGAGCCTGAATGGTTGATACTGCCAAGCAATCCAACTGGCCCTGAAACACCTACCAGATGAAAAAGAAGAAAAAAAGCAAGATATTAACCAATGTGTTAAATATGCTTTTCACTTAGAAAACCTTTGTTCTGAAAACCTGAAAAAAATAATTATTTCACATGCTTTACATTCCTCTTGTATAAAACAGATTTGTAAAACACTATAATCTGTAAGAAAATTTACGTATTTAACAAAAGACAACTCATGTCAAGAAGGATAAGGCAACGTTCACTCATTACATTAAATGTTCTAAGAAAGAAAAAGCAAGCTCAACACATGCTTTTATAAACTAATGGACAATCTCAAGAGGAAGGAAGAGGTCTAGAATTAGAAATTCCATAATGCTTTATTTTCCCTTCTTTGATATACTTGAAATTTCTAGACTTAAACTCTACCAGCATGTGCAATGAGATAGCTAAAATAATCTTGCTCACATAGATTACAAACTCTGTATTAAAACTGAAATGAGGCCAGGTGCTGGAGGCTCACGCCTATAATCCTAGGTACTCAGGAGGCTGGGATCTGAGGATCATGGCTCAAAGCCAGCCCAGGAACATCCATAAGGCTCCAATTAACCACTAGAAAACTGGAAGTGGCAGTGGCTCAAGTGGTAGAGCCCTCATCTTGAGCTGAAGAGCTCAGGGACAGCACCCAGGCCCAGAGTTCAAGCTCCACGACTGACAAAAAAAACAAAAAACAAAAAACTGAAATGCTATGTACAATTAATAATTAATAGTCATCCTTACATATAGTAAGGTATAGCTATTTTTACACAGGATGCAAATTTTGAGGCAGATAAAGGAAATGAATTATCTATATATGTTGTAGTATTTTGGAAGAAGGTGTACTTTAATGACATAAATTCAACTGAATAATTAAAATCTGGCTCCATATATCTATTATTGTTGAAGACCATGAACAAAATGTGTTAAGTTTCAGGGCAGTACATACACAGCATAATCTACAAACCAACATCAACAATAGTAAAAATAGAACATGACAATTACATTTAGTAAACTATTAAAGCATAAAGAGGACTAGCAAATTACAAAATAATATAAAACAAACAAACAAAAACAGAGCCTAGTTGTAGAATGCCTGGCCATTAAGTACAAGGTCAAGTTAAAACCCCAGTTCAAAAAAAAGTTTAAAAAAAAGTTATAAAACAAATAGTGGAAAAAGCTGCTTTAGGAAAAACAGTATTACCAGGTGAAGCCAGTCATTCCTCCAGTAGGATTTCTTTCTCTGTCTCACAGCAGAACAAATTTGAGTAGAAAGGAAAATAGATACTCTGCTGTTAAAAAACTTTATCATTTATCCAGAATTCTGGTGTTACTTAGTCTAAAATACTAGTGTTTTGTACTGCTTATTAAATATTATGTATAATAAATATTACATATGTAATAAACATAGTATTTTAAAACATTATGATATAAAATTTCATACAAATAAAATCTGTTTTCAATATTGTCTAAGAAAAAGCCCAAACGACTTATATTGATTATATCTGGCATTTGGAATTGTAATGTGAATTTCCATACGATTTTTGCAAGTATTTTAGTAACTCATGCAAGTAGGTCTTGAAACTAAAAACTTATAGAGAAATCTAAAACATTACTCTGTATATATATTTTACATCTAGAACAGAAGATAATAAATCATATTACAGCCTCTTTTTACAACTATTCTATAAGCCTTAAACCTGGACATTAAAATAATGTTAATAAAAGGCATATAAGTCTCAGAAACACTTTGGGAAGAAAAATGGGTAACTTTTATAGGTATTTTTTTAAAGAAAGAAATTGACCTAGGGCTGGGAAGGTGGCTCAGTGGTAGAGCCCTGGCCTTGCATGCATGAGGCCCTGGGTTCGATTCCTCAGCACCACATAAGCAAAAAGAAAAAAGCCGCAAATGGCTCTGTGGCTCAAGTAGTAGCACTACTAGCCTTGAGCTGAAGAGCTGAGGGACAACACCCAGACCCAGAGTTCAGGCCCCACAACCGGACCCAAAAAAAATAAAAGAAAGAAATTGACCTAATATACTGTGAGAAGCATCATAAATGATATATTTTGTCTTATTATATCCATAATTTAATATTCAATAAATTTAGCATCTTCATCCCTTCCTCCAAGAATCAGGTTGTCCATTGAATTATAATCACTTGTCAATAAGAAGCAGAAAATCAAGGTATTAAAAATGACCATACATATTCACAAATAAGATCCCAGTACACCACAGTGCTTAGAAAAGGCAGCCCCCAAACTATGATGTCATCACCAGGTGATCAGTATTGTTGATTCTGGGGCCCCATTCCTGTACTTTGTATCTTCTCAAATTGAAAAGAACATACATTCAGATAGAGTATTGATTGTTCATTTCACCCATTGAGTTTTTAACCTTTAAATGAAAGTAATTTTATGTTAATTTTAACTGTGAAAAGTAGTTCATGAATAGTAAGATTAGATAATGTTTATATATGTTAAGAAATGAGAAGAAAAGCACAGGAATAGTTATTCCCAATGACTGATTTTGGAGTTCAATTGAAACAAGATGCAGGCTTTGTATACCTGGTCCTCATTCATTTCTGTCAGTAATTTGTTGGCAAGATCTTTCTCGTTCTTGTCTGCCACCTTATTGTTAGCATTTAAAAGTAGCTGTTAAAAACAGAGACAAGAATAATGGAGACATTACATTAAATTGTTACCTATAAGCAGAATGGAGCCTAAGTGGATTCCCATGTCTTTTGAAAGCCAAGAATTTTCTTGTGAAATATATCACTTCCAGAGATTGTTGATTATTTGCACGTTGGATAACAAACTACTATGAGTTTATATACTATATGATTAATAATTATAGACATACTTTTCTTTTTACAGTTCACCTAAAGTTAGTAAAACAGCATTGATTAAGATTTGGTTAATAATCCTAACTTCTTATAGAAACAGCTGAAAATGCCTCGCAGAAAAGGAAAAGATATTATTCAGATAAAGATACTATTGTAAACAAAAGTAAGTTTGTGAAATGCTACTAAATTAACTAAAAAGGTTGTTTTTTTTTTCCCCCAGAAATACTTCTCAGAGTCTCGAATGGAATAAAGTGTAGCTTGATAAATGCTGCATCTCTATGTAGCATTTCTCAGATTTATCTGACTACACATCTTGTGAAAATATTGTCTAATAATATTCTCCAAAACTGCTAAGGGTTTAATTCTGTCCTCTTTTAAGTAAAAATAACAAAAATCGAGAATTTTAGTTTCAGTATGCAAAACTCAACATTCCAATGATTTGGCCTTTGCAACATGTTTTGATAAAGAAAAAGATCATTCAGAGCCCGGCATAGTGGTATATGCCTGTAATCCCAGCTACTCAGGAAGTAGAGGTAAGAGGATTGAAATCCAAGGCCAGTTTAGGCAAAAGCTTGGTAAGACTTTATCCTAAATATAAGCCAGGTTTGACAGTCACACCTTCATCTTAGCTATTAAGGAAGCAAAAATAGGAAGATCACATTTGGAAGTCAGCCAGGGTAAAAGTAGTGGGGGTGATGGGAAACAACTAAAGCAAAAGGATTGGGTGTGTAGCTCAAATGGCAGAGCATTTTGTTAAGTGCAAGACCCTGAATCAATCCTCATTACTGAAATAAAAAGGAAATTCAAATGGGAGTAAAAGGGATAGAAATAAGTTTTTATTTATAACACATGAAAAGCTTAATGCAACAATTAGAATCAGAGACCTGAGTTTGAATGTAGTTTTGTTGCTCCTTACCTGGCTGATTTAAAAGAAAACTAATTCCTCCAAGCTGGAGAAGAATAATTCTCATTAAATAGCTATGTAGATTATATGACATAATCTGTGCTAGTCTAGTCACATGGGACCTGGCATATACCAGAGATTTATATATGAATGCTTCTATTATTAGCAAAGATTTAAAGAAACAGAATTTCAGGAAGGGATGACGACTCAGGCTTATAATCCCAGCACTTGGGAGTCTGAGGCAGGAGGATCAGGAGCTTGAGACCAGCCTGCTCTACAATAAGAAAATCCTGTCTCAAAAATTATTATTATTATTAATAATAATTCCATATTATTGAGATGCAATAGAATAGAGATGCTTGGATGCTGCTGAAGAAAATAAATGAGTAGCCTTTTGATTAGGACACACTCAGTGGTAAAGCACTTGTCTAGAATGTGCAAGGCCCTGGGTTTGTTCTCAGTACTGAAAGAAAATAAAGCAGTCTCTCTAATAAACAATCCAGCAATCTAGCCATCTTATTTTATTTTATTTTTTTGGGGGGGTCCGGTCATGGGGCCTGAACTCTGGGCCTGGGAGCTGTCCCTCAGCTCTTCAGCTCAAGGCTAGCGCTCTACCACTTGAGCCACAGCGCCACTTCCGGCTTTTTTCTTTTTGCTTATGTGGTGCTGAGGAATCGAACCCAGGGCCTCAGGCATGCAAGGCAAGCGCTCTACCCCTGAGCCACCTTCCCAGCCCCTAGCCATCTTATTTTAATAGCATCCTAAATTCAATGTGATGGTTTTGAATCTCTTTTCATGACACTATTAAAGAAAGGCTTTTTTCTCTTTTAACTCATATATTTGCACAGTTTTTTAAAAATGATTCTGAGTTGATACAAATCATATCCTGGCAATATAATATTGTTATGTTTAACATTCATAAAACTACCATAAAAGTTAAATGTATAATTTCATGCTATCATATTTTAAGTAATATATATTACAGTATAACACATTTTACTCAGAAAATTTTACACAAATCCTTAGGAAATGATTGCATACTTTATTGGCCAGTGATCTTATGCAAAAATACACTGTAGAAAATACCTGCATACCAGTTAAGGTTTTCTGTCTGATTCATGAATTGCATACAACACTTAAAGTCAATAGTTCTAAAGGGTCTGAATGTTTTAACAGAAAAATTGCCTGCCAACAGAGCAGGGCCTTCTCTAAAATGGGTTTCTTTTCTAGCACTTGTTTAAAAAAATATAGTAAGTAACATCAGATAATTTTTAGAAAGCTTTGATGATTTTCCACAAATTTCTAGCTAAAAATGAAGAAAACCTTTGGCCTATAATATAATAGAAAGAGAAAATATATTTTGGCCCCATAATGACATTCTAGTTCATGACAGTCCACATATCTACTATTAGTGCTGGGTATGATAGCATAGACATATATCCCAGCTACTTAGGAGACAGAGAACATAAGGCCTGTGATTTAAGGAAAATCTAGGCAAAAAATTAACAAGACTTCTTTCTGCTTCTGTCTTAACCAACAAGCTAGATGTCATGGCCTGCAGCTTTAAAATTAATAAAGACACACTGTTTTACAACAATTAAAAATTATTTTATTTTTTGTGGGTTGTAGGGCTTGGACACAGGGCATAGGTGCTATACCTGAGCTCTTCTTGTTCAAGGCTAGCACTCTACCACTTTGAGCCACAGCTGCACATTCAGTTTTCTGGTGGTTAGAGGTAAGGGTCTCACAAACTTTCCTGCTCAGGCTGGCTTTGAATTGTGATCCTCAGATCTCAGCTTCCTAAGTAGCTAGGATTACAGGAGTAAGTCACTAGCATCTGGCCACAATCAAAATATTTTATAAAAATTTGTTATGCTTTTTTCATCATAGTAGGATTTTTAATCATAAATCATATTTAAAAGGGGGTAAACACATGTTGACTATACAGTGGAACTTAGAAGGTCTGATGTCTTTGAGAAAACTCATTAATATTTACATCATCAATATTTCCTTTACTATGTATGTTACTTTTTGTTATATTACTACAAGATAACCAATGCAGTGACACAAATACTCCTAACAATGCAAAGAAAGTCAAAGAGCTGATACTACAATCCTTATTTGGAAGAGTCTTCCAGAATCAACCCCCAGTGATTTTCTTTTTTACACTAGGAAGTCCCATGAAAGAATTATCTGAAACAATACAAATACAAAGAAGCAAGCTTCATGAATTTCATTTACAAAGCCTGACAGGAAGCTCTCTAAGTTCTGATAATATCATGAATACATGGATAGATGACATAATTCACAGAGATATAAGTCATGTATTTTAATACAGTGCTGTTAAAAGAATAAATTAGTTTGAAAAAAACACACTGGCAGTATGTATCAAGAACTTTAACTATGTTTTACGTATACACATTGGCAGTTAGCTGTTACTTTATTTTATCCTGTGCCCCCTAATTTTAAAAACAAGTTTATATTCTACTAAGAATAGAATTCTACTTATAGAACTTGAAAGAGTTAACGTGATACCAAAAAACTAAGTATATCCCAATAGGGAATTGTTAAGTAAACTTAATACATTATCACAGATTTGTCTATGCACTAAAATCATAGGACATGAAAATAAAATACCTTAACTTGTTATAAAAGTAGATAACAGGCTGCAAGATTTTTGGGACATGAGTCAGCTTGCAATCAATTCAAGAAAAAAGAAAAAAGTACATAACTATATGTATCAAAGACTTACACAACATTTTAATAATGCATAACAAAAGACTTTCTAACTCAATAATAATGAACTTGATAAAGGCTAGATACAATAGCTCCTACCTGTAATATTACGAAGAGGAGACAGACAGGATTGTGGCTCAAGGCCAGTCTGGGCAAAAAGTGAGACCCAATGCCACATCTCAATCAATAAGCTGGGGATGTCATTTGTACCTGTAGTCCCAGATATATGGGAGGCTAGGTGGCATCAGAAAAACAAGACACTACTTGAAAAATAACCAGAGCTAGCTCGGGTAGGAAAGTCCGTGAGATTCCAGAAAACTGGAAATAGTACTGTGGCTCAAGTGCTAGAGCACTTGCCTTGAGTTGTGGCTCAAGTGCTAGAGCACTTGCCTTGAGCTATAGAGCTCAAGGACAGTGTCCAGACCCAGAGTTCAAGCCCCACTACCAACAACCACCAAAATAAAGGTCATGTATGAGAATAAAAAAATAGCTAAGAATATTAATAGGAAATGTACAAAATCTAGCCAAAGAGTCAGATTTTTTGGAGTGGGACAGTGATGGGGAGAGAAAGTGCTAGGAAAGTGTTTTACTATTGAGATGCATTCTCAAACTTAAATAGGGTACTTTTTATTTAAAATTTTCAGAAAATACCTTGGGGTTTTCTATTTTATACTTCTACCTATTTGGAAATTAGCTTCGAAATAAAAACACCTGGATTTATGTAGAGTTTCTGCAGATGTTTTTAATATAACATAATTTTTTTAAAAAAATATTCTGGTTTGGAGCTTGCCTAGCATATACAACATTGGTCTTATTCCCAACATTTATTGACTAAATAAACCAACAGACAAGTAAGTAAATAAAGCCAAGCCTATAATAATCAAATACCCTCTAGTAACTTAATGCAGACATGATCTATAATTTGATCATAAAAGTCATTCATAATTAAAGCCATTCTAAATTTTCCAGTAATTTTTTAAAAACAGTTTCTCTTTTTCCACATTAGTGCAAGTCTTTTTTTTTTTTTTTTTTTTAAGGTAATAGAGTTTGAGCTATGAGCCCCACACTAGCTAGGCACTCTACCCCTTGAACACACCTCTAGTCCTTTCTGCTTTAGTAATTTTCTGGATAGGGTATTACATTGTTTTTCTTAATCAACCTGTAATAAAACAGAATTTCTTCCTTGCTGTGTACATTGAGCCCTCTACTCAGTATTTCTTTGTCATTTACCATAACCTGTTCTAGACATTTTTGGTTTCATTTGTTTTGTTCTTTTGCTTTGTTTTGGTTTTAATGTCAATAGCCTGAGAACAGTGTCTGGCATGTAGAAGATATATAATAAATACTTGTTAAACAAATCTGTTTACTTGACTAAAAAGCCGTTTCTATACAAAAAAAAATCATTCAGCTAATGATGTACAATTCAAGATAAATAATAGATTTGGAATAATCCACTAGAGTAAACAATATGCTTTACATAACATTCCCTACATTCACTGACATGCACATGTATAGGCTAGGTTGTCATGTTTCCAAGTTGGTAGAAGAGAATACTTCAAGAAACACAGGGAAAGCCGGGCGCTGGTGGCTCATGTCTGTAATCCTAGCTACTCAGAAGGCTGAGATGAGAATCAAGGTTCAAAGCCAGCCTGGGCAGGAAAGACCATGAGACTCCTATCTCCAATAAACCACCAGAAAACCGGAAGTGGCACTGTAGCTCAAGTGGTAGAGCACTTGCCTTGAGTTGAAGAGCTGAGGGACAGCGCCCAGACCCAGAGTTCAAGCCCAACAACCGACTAAAAAAAAAAAAAAAAAAAAACACAGGGAAAAAACTATATACTGCCTTAGTAGTAGCCTTTACACAAAACCTGGGCAAGAAATTAGAAGCAACTAAGACTTTAAAGTATCTCAATTATATTCCTGCAGGAAATGAAAAATAAAATATTCCACAAACTGAAATATTCATCAAAGAAACAAATTAGATTTTAATTTTATTACTGTAAATTATTTAGGCAATTATAAATGAGACAAATCTAGTTCCAACTAAGATAAAAATTGATTACATAATAAGGTAAAAAAACAACAAGAGTTTAGTAATAAATATGCTCAAATTTCATTCAGACAATACAGATAATAATAGGACAATACCTTGCAGTTCTGTAGCAGTCGTATGAGATGTTCAAAGCAATTACTGTTAAGAAAAATGGCCTGAAGAACAGGTCTATCTGTGCAATCTAACATGGCTGTGATGGTATCTAGAAAAATAAAAACAAAATAATCCATTTAAATTTGTTTTTTATTTGATAGAACAGATATAAATTATTTAGGAAGTAATATAGATCAGGAACAGAAAACCACATTGTAATTATTAGGTGATACAAATGGGAACATTTTCATACTTTGTAATATAAAATGCTCAAATTATGTATGTTTAAGGCTGGGAAGGTGGTTTCGTGGTAGAGTGCTTGCCTAGCATTCATGAAGCCCTGGGTTCAATTCCTCAGTACCACATAAGCAGAAAAAAGCTGGAAATGGTGCTGTGGCTCAAGTGGTAGAGTACTAGCCTTGAGCAAAAGAAGCTCAGGGATAGTACCCAGGCCCTGAGTTCAAGCCCCAGGACTGGCAAAAAAAATTATGTATGTTTAATATTTTAAATGTTTAAATATTTCATAGACTAACATGTAGTTCCCAGAGATTTATTAAGTTACTCTTCTATCGTAACACTCAGGTATAACCAACTGTTGTGTCCACAGTAACTAGTGATGTTTGTTTCATTTATACATTATAAAATTAACATACAGGCCTTGAAAATGATTATATCATTTTGCTCTCATTTACTACTAGTACATTGTTCATACTCAGAAATAAAAGGACATCTGGCATAGGCAATATGTCTATGTTTTAGTTTCTAAACAAAAAAACAAGTCCATGAAATACAGATTCAAACTTATTTATAAACTTTCAATTTATTATAAAATATGGCATGCTATAATGTAACAAAAGGTAAAAAAACTATATGAGACTATTTTCATTCTCCTATAGCAGCAAATGGATTATTTGACAAGATTTTGATGCCCAATTATTTCTAAATTTATAGGTATACATGTTAGCTAAGAACTTTTCTTTTTTGAAATGTTCTTTTTATTTACCTGAATTTCCTAGTTTCACTGCAATGACAATATTTTACTTGTGTAATAAATAAATACAAATATTATTTTAAAAAAACAGCTTGTTAGTAATCTAATGTGGTACTTCCAACAAAAAAAATCATATACTGCTGAGGTTTCTTGAAAAGCAGAGACGGTGTGTGTGTGTGTGTGTGTGTGTGTGTGTGTGTGTGTGTGTGTGTGTGTGTGTGTGTGTGTGTGTGTGTGTGTGTGTGTGTGTGTGTGTGTGTGTGTGTGTGTGTGTGTGTGTGTGTGTGTGTGTGTGTGTGTGTGTGTGTGTGTGTGTGTGTGTGTGTGTGTGTGTGTGTATGTGTGTGTGTGTGTGTGTGTGTGTGTGTGTGTACAAAGAAAGAGAGAAAGAGGGAGAGAAAGGGAAAGGGAGACAGAGATAAACATAGACAGAAGGAGAGAGAGAGAGAGAGCATACCAATACAAAGAAAAGGAACAAAAAAAAGACAGTAACTCACAAAAAGAGAAGTGCTGAGGAAAAACAAAACACAAGCCTTCTAGAAGGAGAAATACTGAAGGAACCTCTACAGAATAGAAATGTTATACACAGAAATACCAATTTTTTAGCTTAAGTAAAAGACCATGAAAGGGCACTTCCTGATAATTTAGTTACCGTAAAATTTCAAGGTCATAGATGTATTTTTGTTACTGATATTTTCAGTGGATTACCCTTCCTTCCTTCTTTCCTTCTTTCCTATCTCTTTTCTTTCTTCTCCTTTTTTTGTGCATGTTCTGGGGCTTGAATTCAGGGCCTGAACACCATCCTTGAGATTTTTTGCTTAAGGCTAGTGCTTTACCACTTGAGTCACAGCTCTGCTTCCAGCCTTTGTTAGTTAATTGGAGGTAAAAAGTTCATGGATAACCAGGGGTAGTGGCTTATGTCTGTAATCCTTGCAACTTAGGATGAGATCTGAGGATTGTGATTTAAAGCCAGCCAGGGAACAAAAGTCCTCCGTGATACCTCACTAACCACTCAAAAACCAGAAGTGGTATTAGCCTTGAGCATAAAGAGGCTCAGGGACAGTGCCCAGGCCCTGAGTTCAAGCACAAATGACAAAAACAAAAAAGAAAAAAGTTCATGCATGAACTTTCCACCCAGACTGGCTTTGAACTCCAATATTCAGATGTCAGCCTTCTGAGTAGCTAAGATTACATGAGTGTACCACCAGCGCGCCAAGCAAATTATACTTTCAAATCAATTCTATGTTAATTATTTGGAAGTTAAAATCTATGAGTAGTCATGAATTAAACAATTAACAATGTTAATACAAGAACTTGGTATTCAAAAGAAAGAAATATAAAATTAAAAAATAGACTCAGGCCAGGCGCTGGTGGCTCACACCTGTAATCCTAGCTACAGGAGGCTGAGATAGGAGGATGGTGGCTCAAAGCCAGCCCAGGCAGGAAAGTCCTTGAGACTCTTATTTCCAATTATCCACTAGAAAACCAGAAGTGGCACTGTGGCTCAAAGTGCTAGAATGCTAGCCTTGCGCATAAGAACTCAAGGACAGCACTCAGGCCCTGAGTTCAAGCCCCATGATCAAATAAACACACACACACACACACACACACACACACACACACACACACACCCTGAGTTCAAGCCCCATGATCAAATAAACACACACACACACACACACACACACACACACACGTCAACTACCAGCCTCAGTGGCTCATACCTGTAATTCTAGTTATTCAGGAGATTGAGATCTAAGGATCTCAATCTTGCCAGCCTGGGCAAGAAAGTCTGTGACATTTGTATCTCTAATTAACCTCCAAAACACTGAAAGTAAAGCTGTAGCTCAAAGTGACAGCGTGCTAGCCTTGAGCAAAAAGAGCTCAGAGACAGCATTCAGGCCTGGAGTTCAGGCCCCACAACTGACCAAATAAATAAATAAATAAATAAATAGACTCAGAGAAAATTCTTTTTACTAGATACTTACTCAGCATTTTGATCTGTAGAGCTATAAACCGGCTTTCCCACTGTCTGGATCTCTTTTTATTAGGTAAAGCAGAATGATCTGAATTGAGGAACTTAAAATAGTTCTCCAAAATAGTACTGGTTTCCACTTGACGCTGGTCAGAGCTGCTAGTGAGAAGGATATGTACTACTTCTGTAAGGCACGTCAGAGTTAGTTCTACCTTCCTCCCCACTTCTTCAGGATCTCTATCCTCCCAAGAATCACAATCTGCCAAAATTCGCATAAGAACTTCCATGGTGGCTGGAGAAATTGCTTGCAAAGCATTTTTCTGAAACAGTAAGAATAATAAAAATAAAACCAAATCAAAATGAAGTTTTGTATGTTTGCAATAATAGAGAATTTGTAAGTAAGTCCACGGGCAACTTTCTCTTGCTCAGGGAGGGAGTACTGACAGCCTCAGATAATCAGGTACCCTACCAGCTCCCTCCATCAGTCCTTTGTTGCATAGGTTACTTTGAGATACTGCTTCATTTATGCTCAGGCTACTATGCACTGCAACCCTCCTATTTATGCTTCCTTTTTGTCATTAGAATGACAAATTTGTGCCACTACACATAGTCATTGGTTAAGATACAATTTCAAAAATTTTTGTTTCCTCAGTTGACCGTAAACCATGATCTTTCCATCTCTACCTCCTCAGTGCCTAGGACTACAAGTTTATAAGCCACCATCCCAGGCCCACTTTCTCATGTAATGAATTAACATATAAAAGAATTTAACATACTTTGACAGTCACTGCTTCTAATCTTCCCCTTTCTCACTACTAATTAAAACCTCACTGTTCACCTCCCTTGCAGAAGAATAACCATGTAACATAGTTTTGCTTGAGAACACATGATAAAAGAGCATATGATCTCACACATAAAAAAGGAAGGACACTTTGTCTTTGACTCTTTTACCTTGTTCCAGCCTAGAAAGCAGATACAATGACTGGAATAAGCCCAAGAATTAAATTAGCAGTCTACAGAGAACAGAATGGAAATATCAAAGATTATAGTCCTTAATCACTATGCTGATCTGCTTGCTGTACCAGCTCAGGACTGCCTACATTTGCATTTCTTAACCAAAAACTTAAAACAACTTCAGTCTATTTAAGAATCTCTTAGGTTTTCTGTTTGTCACAAGAAATCCATGCCAACTAATTTAGGTATGTAAAATAACTGGCTTGGGGGCTGGGAATGTGGCTTGGCGGTAGAGTATTTGCTGAGCATGCACAAAGCCCTGGGTTCGATTGCTCAGCACCACATAAAGAGAAAAAGCCAAAAGTGGCACTGAGCAAAAAGAAGCTCAGGAATAGAGGTCAGGCCCTGAGTTCAAGCCCCAGGACTGGAAAACAAAAACAAAAACAAAAAACAAAAAACAAAAAAAACAAAAAACAAACCCTAAATAACTAGTTTGGCTAATATTCCACAAACATGTTTCTAAAATTTCATATATTATCAGTAGATATATCATATCAAGGTGCCCTAACCAACACAAGCAATATGAACTGTTTTACATTATAAAATGGAAACATAATGAAACTAAATATAGTTATACAAAATCAACTGTAATAACCCTTAGATCATTATGATTTGTTACTATCAGTAAATAAATATTAACAACAAGTACTAACATGGAAATAACTGCTGGTGGCCCACCCAACAATCTGTCTGGCTTTCCTTATTAATAGAATTCCCTTCCTGGGGTTACTTACAAATGATTAAGGATCACATTTCCTACTTCAGTTGTTAAGAAAGTCAAGGAAATAAGTTTTATCTTTTTTTTTTTTTGGTCAGTTGTGGGGCTTGAACTCTGGGCTTGGGCGCTCTTCATCTCAAGGCGAACATTCTACCGCTTGAGCCATAGCGCCACTTCTGGTTTCCTACTATTTTTTTTTTTTTTTTTTGGAGATAAGGGTCTCAGGGACATTCCTGCTGGGGCTGGCTTGGAACCGCAATCCTCAGATCTCAGCCTCCTGAAGAGCTAGGATTACAGGCATAAGCCACCAGCACCCAGCTCAAATTTCTTATCTAAACCAATTTGTCTTTTTGCAGTCCTGTATCTGAGCTTGACAAATTACACAAAAAGACAGTGAGTGGCAGCTTTCAGTACCCTTTATGAGAGTTGATGCATGCCATTTGTCTCCTTCATGATTCCCTCCAACATAAAGGCCAGACATCAACATAAAAGACTAGAATTCTAGAAGCTACATAGCATAAGAGATAAAAGTAAAGATAACAGAACAACATGTAGAAGAAATCTAAGTCCCTGTAGATTCTAGATCTAACATATTAACTATGGATTTGGCTATGTGGGGATTATTTTTTTTAGTTGGTGCTAGAGATTGAACCTCAGGCATGATACTTGCTCAGGGTACATTGTACTGAATTAAACCTTCAACACCATAACTTTGTTTTTTATTGAGAGAGAAAAGCTAACTTAAGCTGGGATAACTTTATTCATTCCTACTACTTATGCAACTCTAATTGATACGATTATGACTAACTTATCACACAATTATGACTAATTTAGTGTTTACAAGTGTAGCAAGCATATTATGTTTTACTACATGCAGTTCAGTCCTTATAACTACTATAAATATTGCTGTTTACACATTATAAATAAACTGAAATACATGTAAATAGTTTATCTGATATCA